>NW_020664446.1:26654130-26786814 GCF_002925995.2 Terrapene triunguis
CATCTGATGCTCCTGGAGGGTGGTTGCAGAACCAGACTTAAAGTCCCTGAGTTTTTGGTTCTGTTCTTATAGGATTTTGTCCTTATACAAGTCTATGGGAATCGCTTCATCGTGCTGATGTTTGTTTGAAGTGATTATCAATCAGCAGGTGGCACATCCCTGACGGCTGAGTGTTATGCTGAGTGTTATCTTGTTCTTCGGAGTCTTCAGCCCTCCATCGGGGGGGGGGGGTGGCGCGGAGGCACTTGGGTGGATTCTGGCTTGCCCTGTGGGATCATCCAGTTATCTCCGTGCTACGCATTCTTCGGCCATGGGAGATCACAGTTATAACTCTTAGGCTGGCACCTTTGATTTGCTAATTATTTATTTGCATCACACACATTCATTCACATTCATCCTTTATCTTTAAGTCACATCTTACACTTTTGTTTTACTACCTCCTCTTCCTTGACATCCTTATTTTACAATTCTATTTTCCAGATGTGACAGACTTTCATCAGTCTATTTAACCTTTTTAATACAATAGCAGAAAACAAGCAGGATAATAAACGAAGGGGGTAAAGGATTTCTGCAAGACCAATTTCAGAGCACAGTTGTTTTTACAACAACTCTTATCACCTCCTCGAACAGACTCTTTTCACATAGAGATACAGGGAGGATAGTTTTAATTAGCTTGTCCTTGGTGCTCGAGCTTCTATATTCCTGTCTGTTGACTTGATTTGGTTTGGGGCCTAAAAGGGGATATATCTATACCTATGAAATTACAAAACCACATATATATAAAACTATCAATATCTCAACAAAAGTGCTGTCCAGATCGGTCACAATGGAGCACTCTGGGATAGCTCCTGGAGGCCAATACCGTCGATTTGCATCCGCACTACCCCAAATTCGACCCAGCAAGGTCGATTTTAGCACTACTCCCCTTACCGGGGAGGAGTACAGAAGTCGATTTTAAGAGTCCTTTAATCGACGGAATAGGGTTGGTTGTGTGGATGCATTCATTTTAAAATCGACCTAACGCAGCTAAATTCGACCTAACACCGTAGTGTAGACCAGGGCCAAGTCTCTGTTATTCCAATCACATCATAATTCCTTGACTGTGCCAGGACTTCCAGTTCTCTCTGCTTGCTTCCCAGGCTTCTTGCATTTCTGTATAGGCACTTAAGATAACTCGCTGATCGGTCTGCTTTCTCAGTATGAGGCAAGAGTCCTCCCCTCTTGCGCTCTCCTGCTTGTGTTTCCTCCTGGTATCCCATTTCCCCACTTACTTCAGGGCTTTGGTCTCCTTCCCCCGGTGAATCCAAATAAATGCATATTGGAAAACATAGTCTCAACTATATATACAAAATGATGGGGTCTAAAATTAGCTGTTACCATTCAAGAAAGAGCTCTTGGAGTCATTATGCATAGTTCTCTGAAAACATCCGCTCAATACGCAGCAGCAGTCAAAAATGCTAACAGAATGTTAGGAACCATTAGAAAAGGGATAGATAAGACAGAAAATATCATAATGCCTCTTTATAAATCCATGGTATGCCCACATCTTGAAAACTGCGTGCAGATCTGGTCGCCTCATCTCAAAAAAGATATATTAGAATTGGAAAAAGGTACATAGAAGGACAACAGAATTGATTGGGGTATATGATTGATTCCATATGAGGAGAGATTTAAAAGTCTCACACTGTTCAGCTTGGAAAAGAGAAAAGGAAGGATGGGTTATACTAGAGGTCTATAAAATCTTGACTGGTGTGGAGAAAGAGAATAAGGAAATGTTATTTACTCCTTTACATAACACAAGAATCGGGGTCACCCAATGAAATTAATAGGTATCAGGTTTAAAACAAACAAAAGGAAGTACTTCTTCACACAACGCACAGTCAACCTGTGGAACTCATTGCCTGGGGATGTTGTGAAGGCCAAAACTATAACAGGGTCCATCAATAGCAATTAGCCAGGATGGTCAGGGATGCAACACCATGCTCTGAGTTTCCCTAGCCTCTGTTTGCCAGCAGCTGGTAGTGGACAACAGAGGTAGGATCACTCAATGATTGCATGTTCTGTTCATTCCCTCTGAAGCACCTGGCAATGGCCACTGTTGGAAAACAGGACCATTGATCTGACCAAATATGGCCATTCTTATATTCAATAAGGTTTTTCAAGGATATTGCAGGAAATTGCTATATCTGTCACAAATCCCATCTGAACCTTAGAATTCTGCTTATATTGATTGATTGTAAATCAACTTTAGACCTGGGCTATATCAACTTAAGAGTGTGAAATCAAAGTTTTGTACTGGTTTAAAATCACACCTTCAGTTCAACCACTGAAACTTTGAATAGAGACAACTAGAGTTGGTTCCTCCCCCCACCCCCCCCCAAAAAATGAATGAATATTGGAAATGCCAATATTTTGACCCAAACTGGGACAAATATCTAAGCTCTTTGCATAACAAAAAGTTTAAAAAAAAATCAAATTGGAAATACTGTAATAGTTTGTTTCAATATTTTTTTATTTTTTATAAGTCAACATTAATTTTTCTGTCTGGCTCAGCAGTCACAGTGCCTCATGGGAGTTCTAGTTCCAGATCTCTCAGTCTCCACTGTGGGCCCATCTCCTTGGCCAAACCACATCTCACATGATTCATGGTGGTCTCTCCCCTGTCCCATGATGCACCACAACAGTTTAGCAATGGTGATCATCATGAGAGATGTATATTGCATCACAGGAGATGTAGTCCAGCTGGAAAGCTGGGCCCAGAGGAAGAATGGGGCATGCCTGACTTGGAAATATAATTCCCATGAGGCATCATAGTAGTTCACGCAGATGCAGAGATTAATTTCAACCCCATACAAAATATTCAATGTGATTTTACCAATGCAATATTCTGCAGAAACTGATCTTTACCTGCAGGAATTTCAGTGAAATCCCATTGTCCAATGGGAAAAGATTTCTTTTGAAATTTTTCGACCAGCCCTATAAACAAGGCCTTAAACATAGGACCTAGACTCACTGTTGCTCTATGTCTTAGGTAGTAATTTATATAATTGCAAAGTAAATGTGAAAACACTGCCAGATGAGAATGGGTGTGGTTCATGCTCATTTTGCACTGATGTAAATTGCTACACTAGGTGCAGGGCAATGGTCAATCATGCCAAAAGATACCCACAGACTTCTTGAGGCACTACAAATAGGTAACTTACATGGTTAATACTGCAGCATTTTATTTTTTCCAAAAAAAAGGGAGAGAAACTGGGGAGGAGGAATAGATTTGTTTGAATTATCTGTGCTTCTGGACACATTCAGGAAACAAATACAAATGGGAGCTTAGCTAGAAGTGCCCACAAACATCCCCAAGAAGGGGATTTATTTGTAGTTACTAGGCATGACTGATAGGTTTTTAAAAAATCTTTGTAGAAAACCACCATTATGGGTCGGCAGTTTTGTGTGTGTCATATTCACAGCCTGAGAGATGAGTCAATAACAGCTCAAGGGCTGGAGTGGGAAGAGAGGTTATATACACAGGAGCAAATACTCAAATGGACTTGACAGAAGAATAAGATGCAAGACCGGGAGAGTTATTTGCTGTCAAGCTAGGTCTCAAAAATTTTAATTCTTTGGATACAGGCTGCAGATTTAATAGATTCATGAAGTTTAAAGCCAGAAGGACCCAGTAGATCATCTAGTCTGACCTCCTATATATCAGGCCTACCTAGTCACGAGCTGAGGAAAGCAAATCACCTATGAACCTCTGAAGAAATCCAGGTGACACACTTTACCTTAGGCCAAATTATAGACTGAGAAATCATCTCTGAAGGAAGATCAGAGGGGCAAGAATGTATTTATATGTGTCTGCTAAAGTGCAGAAGTGTAAGTGCCATGCTGAAGCTTTCCACTGTAAAGCAGATGTTACAAACCTCATTTTCATTTTTCATTCTAGGAATGTGTATAGTAATAGTGGTAGGGTTGTGCAAGTCTGTACGGGACAAACCACTGGTAGATTTACTAAATACAGTTTACCATTTCTGTGTTTACTAAAGTAAATGTTTGTTAAGGGGATATTATTTTTCTTGGAAGCTGACTGGAAGTTTTTATGCACATTTTATTCACATCTACCTTAAGGTTTTGAATACAATAGCCATGGGGGTTGACTCTGTAAAGCTTTCCAAAAAGTCCTGAAAAGACAGAATTCTGGCTGATGTTTCAGCAACACCTTCAGCTGAGGTGCAGGCAGGGAAGTGTAATAATAGTTGTACATGGTTTTAGCCCCCCACTTGTTATACTAATACCATGCCCACCCCTTCAACTGACAAGCAAGATATTTTAGTTTGAATAAGAATATAAGAGCTGGCATACTGGGTCAGACCATGGTCTATCTTTCCCAGTATCCTGTCTCTGACAGTGGCCCATATCAGAGCTTCAGGAGGAGTGTATAGAACAGGCAATTTATGGAGTGATCCACCCTGTCTTCCACTCCTAGCTTCTGGTAGTCAGAAGATTAGAGTTGCCCCAGTCATGAGGTTGCATCCCTGACCATTTTGTGTAATAGCCATTGATGGGCCTATCCTCCATTAACTTATCCCATTCCTTCTGAACCTAGTTATACTTTTGGCCATCACAACATCCAATGGCAATGAGTTCCACAGGCTATTTGAGTGTTGTGAGAAAAAGTACTTCCTCTTGCTTCTTTTAAGCCCGCTGCTTATTAAGGTCCTCAGGTGACCCCTGGTTTTTGTATTGTATGAAAGGGTACACAACATTTCCCTAAAGTCACACTGTCTGGAATGGCTCACAACCATGAGCGCCTACCTCAGGGCAGGCTGTGAAAAACAGGGAAGACACCCCAAACTGGTTGTATATTCTATAATTAGATTTCACTAAGCCTCTAACAAATGAGATCTCTTGGGTCACTATAACAGTCTTACCACAAACAGTCCACTTATACTTTCCAGTCTGTCTCGCCATCCAAGCAAGCTGGACTTAGTGATAAATGGTCACTTACACCAAAATTCAAATATTCGGTTGCTTCCAGTCCCAAGAGACCAGTCACTTCCCAGATCCATTTGTATCTTAGATCACACACCAAAGACAATGCCTGTAGCCAATTCTGTAATAAACTAACTAAAGATTTATTAACTAGGAAAGAGAAATAAGAGATTTTTACAAGTTAAAGCAAGAAAACCTATATACACAAATGTGTTGAAATCTAAATCCTGACATTGTTGTAGGGATCTGTCAATTCAAAATGTTTTTCAGGGCAAACCCAGGGGTAACCCCTGGGGATCTCTGCCTTGGTTCAATGTCTCTGGCCCTGTGAGAGTTCAAACAGCAAAGAGATGACAAATTTGTGACCCTGTTTTACCTTTTACATTTGGCCTTCCAGTCCATGAGCGAGCGAGCTTCTTTGCATTTAGCATTTCCAAAGTGTGATAGGGCCATTCACCAATCCTTTGCAGTGTGATGTTTTTAATGATCCATTTAATCTTGATAAGTCTCCTGAATGGGGACAGGAGGGAGGGGATGATTACTGTGCCTGGGTTCACAAGTTCAGAACAAACATTTTCAAAGTAATACAGCAAAACTTACTTTCCTCCTTAAAATATGCAATACCGGTGTTACAAGTGAGATTAATGCATGCAGCAATTTACAAGCATTTCATAGGGTCCAAACACTAAATACAATCTGATAAGACTAATTCCTATTTTGAACAAAAGTAAAATACAAGTGAGCTGGTTCGGTTTCCAACTATGGCCTTGGCTACACTTGCAGCTGTACAGCGCTGTGAGGTAAACCTGTCTTCGTACAGCTGAGTAGGGAAAGCGCTGCAGTCTGTCCACACTGACAGCGCAGTGGTGTGGCCACACTTGCAACATTTGCAGCTGTGTTGGGAGCGGTGCATTATGGGCAGCTATCCCAGCATTCATGTGGCTGGAACGTGCTTTTCAAAACGGGGGGGTGGGGTGGAGTGTGACAGGGAGTGTGTGGGGAGAGAGAGTACTTTTTGGAGCGTGTCAGCTCTCTATTTTGCAAGTTCCGAACTCCCGGCCCCCTGCTCATTCATTCACTCACTCAAAGCAAACAGCAAACTGCTTTTTCTCTGTGGTACAAGCTTTGAAACCGGCACTTCCGCATTCCTGCAGCCAGTCACAACAATGGAGAGGATTGGCCACTTGACAAGGTGATCAGTACAGTACTGCAGGTTGGTTCCTGGTACACACTCACAGGGGAGAGTCGTAGCCACTCCGCTGTATCTCTTATGCTTCTTGGGGAGGTGAAGTACCTGCAGCGGTGTACCCAGGGAGATACAGCACTGTACATACCTTGCCAGTGGAGCCGGTCAGTGAGTTACAGAGCTGTGGGCGGCTTTACAGCGCTGTAACTCGCAAGTGTAGCCAAGGCCTATGAGTATGTCAGTTCTTAGCCAATGCCTATGGCCTTGGCCAGAACTGGCATTTAGTTTGTGAGTGTCACACTCTATTCGCTTTTTTCCCCCACACCATTCATTATTTTATAGATCTCCATCCCCCGCTTGTCTCATTTCTGCTTTCTGTGAAGGATCTGATGGAGCACGAAGTCATCCAGTATCTTTTCTTTATACTGAGGCATGGCCTTATAAGTGCCTCAGAGAACAATTTACTTGAGCACAGCACAGGCTGAGTATGTAAACATTCAGGATCTCCCAAGGTGAGATTTCCATAGCACTTTAATGAGGAACAGAGAACTGGAAGCTCTTTTTTAAGATTATGTGTAGTACACAACATCTCCCACTCACACCCACACTCTTGAGGTTAAAGAATAGTGAAAAAGGACAACAGAAAATAATGTACTGTAAATTAGTCTGCCATGTACCATAGAAATATTCTACATTTTAAAAAGGATTATGCTAACCCACATAATGTAGATCCCACAGCTCAGCATAAATGTTCATTTCAAGCCTGAGGATCATTAGACCCAGTATTTGTTAATGGATTTTACTCTAACCAACATGCCAATTGTCCTTGGTTATATTTTTTTAAAAGGGTATCCATATTTTAAAGACACCAGACTCTGTTCTCAGCTACACTGAGTTCATGATTGGCAGCTGAGACCAGGGAGGCAAAAGGAATGAAAGTAGAAGTACCTTTCTACTCTTCCAACACTGGGCTAACCCGGGGCTATTAACACAGAGTATCCCGAGGGCTGCTCTAAGCTAGACTGGCTGTCGGCAGTAGGATGCTGGCTGAGGATCCCACACACCCTCTCCTCTATTCCTTTCCCCCTGTACAAAAGCAGGGAAGGCAAGGCCAAAATGTCCATCCTCTCCACAGCGCATGGAAAGCCCTATGTGCAGAAAACCCATGGCTCTGTGTCACCCCAGAATTCCTGTGACAGAGGAATTCTTGGCTGCCTTTTTCAGGGCCACTTTGTGTTTGTTTTGCACTGCGTAGGCAGCACTAAACAAATAACAATAGGTGCTGGTGACTGAGCCCATTAGGTGGGATTACAGTGTAACACCAAACAGAAATTGACCTCTGTTTTTTGTTGTTCCTACCTTTGTATGTTGTCTCTTTGGGATGAAAGCTCTGTAGTGCAGAAACTTTGTCTTCAACTCAAGCTGGTTGAAAAAAGTTCCATTTTTTGTGAGATATTTTCAGTGTTTTCTTTTATTTATTTTATTTGCAAACCAAATATTTATGTGTGAATAAATTTCATTGAAAATTCAAACAATATTGACCAGCTCAACTCACTACCCATCTGTAAAATATATAAACACAGTGCTGGTGCTATAGAAATAATAAATAGCACACTCTTCATGTAAGTGATATGATGCCAGAAATATTACAGGTATTTTGGCAAAATATCTAAGATTAACAAACTGATTTTTCTATCTGCCAAGTATGGAAAAGTCATCAGTGTCCTGCAGGGCCGTCCTTACCCATATGCAAAGTACGCAGCTGCATAGGGCACCAGGAAATTTGGTGCCCCAAATTTCTTGGTGCCCTGCGCAGCTGCATGCTGCTCCAGCCCCTGCTCCGGCTCTTCCCCAGGGCCCCCGCCCCCGCAGAGACCTGGGGCCCCACATAGCCCCCCCATAGGGGCTGCATAGAGCACCAAAATAGCTAGGGATGACACTGGTGTCCTGAAACTGGCAGATTGCTAGATGGAGAGTAATAGAAGCATCTTCTCTTTAGTGACCTGACTATTGATAAATTAATCTGAATAGGTACAGAGGGTTGGATAAAGAGAAGTTTATCAGAAGGTAATCTAAATCTCTTGACCCGGAACATGGGATGAATTATCACAAAAACTGCCTGGCTTAATATATGTCAGCACATTCTTTTGCACAGCCATAAATTGGAAGTGTGAAGGTGCATGAAAATGAAAAATAAAATGTAAAACTGAAGTGGTTCTTTTATCTGCAAAAAAAATCTCAAGGGGTCTTAATAAATATTTCTCCATGTTTAAAATGTGAACAAAAACATCAGAGTAAAAAAGAGAGAGAAAGGAAATATGTCTTTAGTACAAAGGAATACTTGTGATTTAAGTTTTTCTAGCTAATGTTATTTACCAGGTATATACACCCCTTTTGTTATTAGTAACTCACAGCTGCAGATTGCAGTTGACAAATGTTATAAAGAATTAGTGCCATAGTGATGTATGAATCTATACAGCATGGCTTCCCTCCAGCTATGCCCAGTAAAAATACATTCATATGATGAGAACATATGAAACAGCTCTCAACAGGTAACAGTAAGAACAACTTTTACTGTATCTCTTTGACAGGTTTCAACCCTATTGGCAATCAGACTAATTAAAACAGGGCTGCCAGGTGGTTCACAAGCACAGACCCTTACTTCTATGTGGAGGTATGTTGAAACCAATAGGGTAAGAGATCATTTTGTAGGATCAGGGCCTAGCAAAATGCAAACATATAGTAGCATATTATATAATCTTATCCAGAGACTATGCAGAGTGTATTCAAATACACAACATGACAAACACTACATTCACCCTTTTTGCCCAACCTTGCTTAGTGTGTGGAATTCATGTGAATAGAAAAAATATTTTTTTAATTGTTATAAAAACTGATTTGATTTTGGCTTCAACACCCATCAAGTCAGTGGAAGTCTTTCAGTTGACTTCAATAAGCGTTGAATTAAGCCCCAACCGAGGTGCTCAGATCATTAGGATGGTATGCCACCTACAGCTGTCTCCTCAAGCTTATCCATCAACTAGTCAATGCGGATATTGAACAATGATGGTGACAACACAGCCTTGCCAAATTTTCATTGAGATAGTAATCCACACCATGTATCTGCCATTGTAGCTCAAATGTAGCTTTCCATTCGGTTACAGAGCTCTTCTGTTAATGACACTATCTTTTCAGGATGCCGAGTTGCCACATCAGATCCCACAAATTTCCTCAATGCAATGAATCAAAAACCTGATAGAAGTATATAAAAAGCACATGGCTTATTAAATTCAGCCATCTTCTCAAAAAGCTGTCTCAAGGTAAAGATCTGGTCAACAGCAGAATGTCCAGGTCTAAAGTCGCACTGAGTATCCCGATCTTTGCCACAAGTGCATCATTGATTCAAGATATTAATACAAAAGCAAAAATTTTCCCTCAGTCCAACAACAGAGTAATTCCTCTACAGTTACTACATTCAGCCTTATTGCTCTTTTTGAACAGAGCCAGAATAACCCCCATTTTCCAGGCTTCAGGGATGATATAAGTATGCCAGATAGTCTGGAAAAGCCTACGCAGCTATGGTACAACAATACTCTCACAATCTTCATATTTTAGGGATAATGTTACAAACATCTGGTTCACTTATGAACTGCAATCTGGATCTCTTCTTGGTTGAAGAAAGAGGGTGTGATGGGTTGGGTCACAGAAACCCCTGTGGGACTGCCACCTGATGTGCTGAGACTACCTCTAAGCCCATTTTCCCTGGCAGCTTGGGACTTCAGTACCCTGCCTGGTTGTGCCAGACATGCTAGCCTGCTACAAACACAGACCCAGGTCTGAACCACGTGCCCCAAAAGCTGCAGGCTTAACTGAAAACAGCTTAAGAAGTGCTCCTGTCTCCAACACCCAGATACCCAGTTCCCAATGGGATCCAAACCCCAAATAAATCCATTTTACTCTGTATAAAGCTTATACAGAGTAAACTCATAAATTGTGCGCCCCTTGTAACACTGACAGAGAGATATGCACAGCTTGTTGTTCCCCCAGGAATTAATTACCGTACTTGCTCTGGGTTAATTAATAAGTAAAAGGTTATTTTATTAAATATAAAAAGTAGGATTTAAGTGGTTCCAAGTAAAAACAAACAGAACAAAGTAAGTTACCAAGCAAAATAAAATAAAACACGCAAGTCTAAGCCTAATACAGTAAGAAACTACATGCAGGTAAATCTCACCCTCAGAGATGTTCCAATAAGCTTCTTTTACAGACTAGACTTCCTCCTAGTCTGGGTCCAGCAATCACTCTCACCCCCGTAGTTACTGTCCTTTGTTACAGTTTCTTTCAGGCATCTCTTTGGGGTGGAGAGGCTATCTCTTGAGCCAGCTGAAGATCAAAATGGAGGGGTTTCCAGGGGCTTATATAGTCTCTCTCTTGTGGGTGGAAACCCCTCTCTTCTCCTGTGTAAAATCCCCTCCACAAGATGGAGTTTTGCAGTCACCTGGGCAAGTCACAAGCTTATAAATGATTCAGCTTTTTGCAGGCCGACGCCATTGTTTACATGTTAGTTTGAACGTTCCCAGGAAAGCTTAGATGTGGATTGGCGTTTCCCAAGGTTCATTGTTAGATAAGTAATCCCAATTACTTGAATAACTCCTTTACACTATGTTGACCAAATCTGCCTTATGTGCTTCCTACAGCAAACACTTTAAATACAAGCATAGAGCCAATGCTCATAACTTCAGATATAAAAATGATACAGGCATATGAATAGGATGAATACATTCAGTAGAACATAACCTTTGCAAAGATATGTTACATGACATATCTAGCGTAAAACATATTCCAGTTATGTCATATTTACACTCATAAGCATATTTCTATAAAGCATTATGGGGTGCAATGTCACAGAGGGCTCTACCAGAATTTCCTGCGCCTTTTCAAATGGAAGAGGGATTGTTGGGTGATAGACACTGGAAAAATGTCTTGATATGATCTTCCCATTGATGCAACTGATCCTGCAGACTCTTCCTGATGCTGCCATCCTGATTCTTTACTGGACAAGCTGGTGTCACATTCCCCCACTGACACTGCAAAGATGAATAAAGGGTGCAAAAATCATGTCTGGTGGCTGCCTTTTCTAAACTGTCTGCTTCAGTTGACCACCAGGATTCCTTATCTTTCTTACACAATGGCTCAACGATGTTCCAAAGTCAAACCCACTGAGCCAATAACAAATATGTCATTGAAAACTCAAATTTTAGTTTCACTTTTTTCTTAGCTCCACTTGTTCTAAGTGTCTCTTCACTGATCCAGGGCTGACATCTGAAGGGATGATACCCCCCCAACTGAACTCGCAGTGGTCAGCACTGATTACTTGAAACAATGTCATTTCTCATCAGATGACAAAGGAAGTGAGACTTCTGTCTCTAAGGCTTTGATGGGAGTCAGAACAGAAAGTCATCTGATAACTTGACTGTAATAAGAGCTTTTGGTTGAATCTGACTAATTTTGTACCATTAACTGTCTTTGAAGTCAGAGGTACACTTATGTCAACAGAAGCCAATGGTCTGTGTCAAGTTCAGCATCTCTGTGAACTCATACTTCAGTGACTTTTAACCACCAATGATCATAACAAGGACATGACCAATAACAGTCCTAGTGAAACCATCTGGGCTGTACAGGTCTGCTTGTGTATCTCTGGGTGATGGAAGAGCAAATCACAGATCACCATTCATTGGCAGCAGCAAATTTCTCAAGTTGCTGCCCATTCCTGTTCTTCTGCCCAATAATCAAACTTCCCAAGAGTACTTGCCCAGGTTGCATTATCCTTTCCTATCTATGTACTAAAGTTGCCCAGGATTATAATAACATCTCTTCTCAGAGTTTCATTAAAGATTGATTGCAGTTGCTGGTAAAAATTATATGCAGCTGCACTGTTGGCCTTGGTGTTGGTGAAAGCATACATTGTGATGATGGTAATATGCCCAAAGCCAGTACGGCATCAGATGCTGATAAGTCACTCATTAATCACCTGCCAACCTTACCATACCTATCAGACACAGGGTGAAAGTAAAATGGACAACCCAGCCAGAGCAATCCAGCTATGCATTTTTGTTCTCAAGCTGCCTTATTGCCAACTTTCTTTTCACTATTTCCTGGCCAACACACCTCAGATAAAGTGCAGATATCAGTGTTCAGGATTTTCAACTGCTTAACAAGGAGGACAACTTCAACTATTCTGGACAATGTTCAAACGTTCCAGACACAAATTTTACATTTGCCACCAACATTTAGGAAACTGGAATAGCCCTTTTGCAAGATTTTATTGGTCATTTTGCCTCAGCAGCAGAGAAACTCTGCCATTTCAGCTACAAGGACAAATGACCAGATTGTTGCAGTTGGCTGGCATCAGTATAAACACCCTCACAGAGAGAATATATTAACCCCAGAAGGCAATGTAAATCAAAGACAAAGGTCAAAAAAGGACATTCTACAAACTAAAGTCAATCCTCCATTGTATCAGCTCCCTTGTGCCCAGGAGGAACTGTTGATATTCTTTTTATCTTTTGGAATGGAAGAGAATGAGACAGAAAAGTTATGTTCATATTATGAAGGCATCTGCTTATCTTATAGCATATGCATGCCTGCAGTAGTAATTATAGCCAATGTTCACCACACAAACAGGGTCAAAATGTTGCAGTAACTCCACAGGACATGGAAAACCTGAGGAGCAGAAGATTCTTAATGGTTCTGTTGTATAGTGAGATAGGTCATGGAGAAGCTGTGGCTGTCTAGATGTTAAAACAGAAAGTGGGTCTGGAGGAGTGAGTGATTTATGTTGGGGCAGAGAACTGGCCAGTGGTTCCACCATTATGTCAGTCCACAAGTGTAGCTACACAGAAAGGCCCTAGCTGCTGTTATAGCTCATGGGGGCTGTATTAGTGGTAGTGGAGTAATTGTACCGATTCTCCATAACAAGTTAAGAGAAGTTTTATTTACAACAGATCAACATATTTTGAACAAAAAGTGGGGCCTTAAAAAAAAATCAGGACAAGTTGTTGACTATTATTTTTTTATTATTATTTTCCACAAAAATGTTTTTTTTATTTATTTTTTTTAAATGATCAAATACATAGAAATGGTTACTAAAATTTTTCATTTGCTAAATCAAAAATTTTATTAACCATTTAAATAACATTTCCAGGAACGTTTTTGATTTTTTTTATTTCGGGGGGGGGGGATGGGAAGGATTGAAAATTTTCAAACACAACTTCAAATTTTCTTACAAAAATAGTTTTTTCATTCTTCCTTTGGCTGAAAATAAGTACAGTGTTTACTGAGACCTGAGTATGAAGCTCCAACGAAAATTTCTGTTCATAAGTGAAATTGGGACTCAGAAAGAACTACTAATATCTGTGTCTTTGGGCTGAAGTGATGGCTGTACTGGCAAAAAAAAAATTGACTAAAAGGCTCCTGGGCCTCTCATTCATTACTTGTTGACTTCTACACTTCTTACCAATAAAGTTTTAAAACACACAGATATTTAGCCATCCCTGCCACAACAATGCTATGACCTGACCAATAAGAGTGGGTGGGTGGGTGAGGAGGAAGGAGTGATAATGATAAACCAGCATGTAATGTTCAATTTCAGGGAGCTATCTTACCCAGATCCAAGTCTAAGTATAGAGCAAGACATAAATCTAGGTCATCCTTGTCAAATAAGATGTTTAGCTCTACTGGTTTTTAGTTTTTATCTTTTCCTATGAAAGCCTTTGGGAAGGTACAAATCAGCCAAAGTGCATATATGAGAATCTGAACATCTGGATGAAAGAGTTAGTGCTAAAAGTAAAGCCACTTTAGCTCTTGAATGAGTGAGAGTTTCATGTGCATTGGAAATTAAGCAGGATGTTTACATTCCAAGTGATAGCCTCTTTGGGAAGTATTGCCGCAACAAGCATATCAGCCTTTTTAAGATGTGTAGTAAATGCCAGCTTTAGTGTGGTAAAGATTGTTCTATAAAAGTGTCAGAGCTGACGGCTTTTGTGTGAACATGGATGCTAGAAAATTCCACTCAGAAGCCTGTGGGTCTTTGTTTGAAGGCAGGATCTGAAAGGAAAGTTGCTGAAATTAGTGATACTTTGATAGGCAAATAAATATTTACTCATTACGAACATTATAAATAAAGAGATCTGAAAGAGTTTTTAGAAATTCTTTTCTCCCCTTTAATATGGCTTAAAATGGTGCTGGTGTCTCTAAATAAGAGCAGTTTCTTTTTCAACAGAAGTCCTGTTTGATGCTGTATTTATTTGGATTTATTCACAGTGGAGAGTGGTAAACAGTAGGGTCACCCAAGGATCTATACTGGGACTAGGCCTATTCAATATTTTCATAAATGATCTGGAAAAAGGGGTAAACAATGAGTAGGCAAAGTTTGCAAATGATACAAAATTACCCCAAATAGTTAAGTCCAAAGCAGACTGCAAAGAATTACAAAGGCATCTCGCTAAACTGGGTGACTGCGCAACAAAAAGGCAGATAAAATTCAATGTTGTTAAATGCAAAGTAATGCACATTGGAAAACGTTATCCCAACTATACATACAAAATGATGGGGTCTAAATTAGTTGTTACCACTCAAGAAAGAGATCTTGGAGTCATCATGGATAGTTCTCTGAAAACATCTGCTCAATATATAGTGGCAATCAAAAAAGCTAACAGAATGTTAGGAACCGCTAGGAAAGAGATAGATAATAAGACAGAAAAATGGTAGTATATAAATTCATGCTATTCCCACACCTTAAATACTGCATGCAATTCTGGTCAACCCATCTCAAAAAAGATATATTAAAATTGGAAAAAGCTACAGAGAAGGGCAACAAAAATGATTATGGGTATGGAACAGCTTCCATATGAGGAGAGATTTAAAAGACTGGGAGTGTTCAGATTGGAAGAAACACAAGGAAGGAAGGGTTATACTAGAGGTCTATAAAATCATGAATGGTGTGCAGAAAGTAAATAAGGAAGTGTTATTTACTCCTTCTCATAACACAAGAACTAGGGGTCACCAAATGAAATTAATAGGCAGCAGGTTTAAAACAAACAAAATGAAGTATTTCTTCACACAATGCACAGTCAACGTGTAGAACTCTTTGCCAAAGGATGTTGTGAAGGCCAAGACTAAAACAGGATTCAAAAAATAACTAGATACATTTATGAAGGATAGGTTCATCAATGGCTATTAGCCAGGATGGTATCCCTAGCCTCTGTTTGCCAGAAGCTGGGAATGGGCGACGGGATGGATCACTTGATGATTACCTGTTCTGTTCATTCCCTCTGGGGTACCTGCACTGGTCACTGTTGGAAGACAGAATACTGAGCTAGATGGACCTTTGGTCTGACCCAGTATAGACATTCTTATGTAATAAAATTAATAGGTGGCAGTTTTAAAACTAACACAAGGAAGTACTTCACACAACACAGTCAACCTGTAGAACTTGTTGCCATGGGACATTGTGAAGGCCAAAAGTATAACTGGGTTCAAAAAAGAATTAGATAAATTCATGAAGGATAGCTCCATCAATAGCTATTAGCCAAGATAGAGAGGCAACCCATGCTCTGGGTATCCCTAAACCTCTGAATGCTCGAAGCTGGGACTCGATGACAGGGATCATTTGATGAAATAGCTTTTTTCTGTTCACTCCCTCTGAAGCATCTTGCACTGGCCACTGTTGGAAGACAGGACACTGAGCTAGATGGACCATTGGTCTGACCCAGTATGGCCATTCTTATGTTCTTGTGTTCTTATGCTTTAACAAGGACTAAAAGACAACCTGGCTCCCAGTGCCCTGACAACACAATACAACTCTAATAAAAAAAATAGTGGCAGGGAATGAGGTGGCAATATCCCTAATCCTTATGCCCATTTGTCAATGAAATCAGTATTGCACTTCAAGCCTGTGTAACTCTAATTAAATCTGCAAAAGATTGACAAACGATAGGCCTTTTTTCTCCCAAGCCACTGCCATAAACCTAGTTAACCTTATTCCCAAAGGAAAAGGACACAACTGAGGTCCATTGAGAAAACTGTCATATCCATTGAAGTCAGAGCCTTATGATTTATAGCATCCATAGGAAGGATATAAAACGAGTTACCGAATAACTTTAGTTCCCATAACATTCTCACAGCTATTAATTCGTTTCTCCAGTGGGGCCTTCCTTTCAGCAATTTCTATCAACCCCACAGTTCTCAAAGTAATAAATTTAACAGCATGTTTGAAAATCTCTGTTTTCCAGCTCAAACTAGTCTGATCTCATGTCAGTACAGCAGAAAATACATTAGATGATCAATCCCTTGAGGATCCTCTAATCTAGAAAACCAGAAAACTAATGAGGATTGTGACATCACTGGAGACTGAACCCTGAATAATTAAGGAGGAAGATGATGTTTAATCCAACTCTTTAAACTACATTGTGCTTGTTTGTTAATACCTGTTCAACTCAAACTCCTACCTCGGAGAAGGGTTTTCTTTGGTCCTGATTCGTCAAGGTGATGCACACACTGATCCTTAGCTAACTAAGCACTTTGAATTCAGTGGGCGTAGGATCAAATTCTATGATAAAAGTTCCATTGACTTCAGTGGGGTATGTGCACTCAGAGTATCTAATCCAGTTCTCCATTAAGGCCTCCATTAAAATTCAGGGAAGGCAAGAGCAGATATTCCTGATATTGCTAAGGTAAACCCAAATTAAAAAAAAAAAATATCTCCAGCAAATGTTGAGGCCATCTTGATACATCATAAAGGACAAGCAAAAAGTGCAACAACCTTTCTTGTATCAAGATTTATATCTAAAGGAGTAGTTGTTTGTTGATCAGCACTCCGTTAGGATCCCTTACCTTCTAAATCAAAAGTATTAGAGCTTACTTATTGACTTCCACTACTAATCTGGTAGCTGGGTGGGGAAGACAGTAATATATAGACCCCTCTCCGCATCTCCAAACAGGCTGAGTTTGCTCTAATAAGCCTGCATTTTCTCTCTCTTACATCTTTTAAATGACAATTGCAAAAGAAAGTTAGTGTTTTAAATAATAAATACAGAACCACTGATGTTAAAATAACCTTTTGGGCAACACATGGAAATGTTTATTTCAACAGGCAATGCCCCTAATGGAAAGGTTATTAGGAGGAAAAAATTCATAAACATTTAAAGATCAATAGACTCAATGAGCAGCATATAGGTTTTAAAGACTAAATCTTTCCAGACAAACATGATAGCATTACAGAATGAGCATGAGAAGATGAAGAAATAACTTTGATTTTAGTAAAGTATTTGATACTGTGTCTCACTAAACCTTGAGTGATAACCATTCAAATTGGTTTGGGTAGGAACACTGTCATGTACACTGAAAACTGGAAAAGATACAAAATAAAGAACAATCATAAATGGCAATGTACAGCATGGAAGATATACCTTGTCAGGTTCTAGGCACTACTTTATACAAATAACAGTAATCAGCATTCACTGAGGCTACAGTCATCAAGAAATGGCACAACAGAAGAACATCTGCATCACTAATATAAGATTAAATTATCAGCAACTCCTCTCTAGCAATACAAAAAAAGCAGTGACAATAGACAGCGTTCAAATTACTGAATAAAAACTTTGATGAAAAATCATTATTATTAGAAAATTCAGAAGCAATCCAACAGATGTAATGTTTCAAGAGACAAAGGATTTCTTCCTACTGTACAGTGCCTTCAAAAAATAGTCACATTCTGATGTTGCAAAGCTGTGTTGGAGCAGGTCATTGGAAGAAACAAAGAGAAAATGATACAGGGGTATCAGGTTTTTATGTGCACCCTTTTCCCAGGAAGAACTTGAGCTAGTTCAGAGGTTGAAGAACACAGCAGGAGAGGAACGTTACCAGTCTCTACAAACATTTATTTTGCTGCAGATGTCTTACTGGAAAGATAAGTAATGAGAAAAATGTTAAATATGCATGTTAAATATTTTCCATATAAAAAGATAGAGATATAGCCACCATTCGTTTAATTTTTAAAATATCTTATTACACTGAAATATTTTCCTCCAGAATCCCTGAACAATTTACAAATGAGACTAGAAAGGGTGCTAAGCAATAGAAAAAGATTAGCTTTCTCTATAACAGCAAACTGGTTACACCATTGCAGCTGAGAAGAGAATCAAACCCTCTTTCTTTTTTTTTTTCTTTTTTTTTTTTTTTAACTTTTGTGGCTGAGATACAGTTCAGCACTATTAATATGATGCAATAGTGGTACAACAGGAGACAAAGCCAGAGAAGGAGAATGATTAAATACAGACTAAAGGTGAAAAGATCTGGATGGTCTCTTATGATACAAAGGTCCCATTTCAAGGATCATCGTTTATTTTATTCCCAAAGCTACCTGCATTCCACGTAAATTTGATGTTCCCTCACTTTTATTGTTGACAATTATTTTAATCGGAATAAAAAAAATCATGCAATTGAGACTATAGAAAGAGTTATTTCAGGGGTGAATCCCAAAGTCATTTAAGTTTCCTGTGTGAATAATATTGTGTGTCCCCCATTCTGGGATGTTGGCGCACATTGCATTCCATGTTTTGGCCTTGGTATGTTGGGAGAAATGGTTACGCAAACAGCACTAACACACAGGAAATAATGCACACAACTAGAAATATGCTAGCAGGGGAAGAATACTCCATGGTAGTAATTTAGGACTTATCCTCCCTGGCCCAAATGAAAGGTATTCACAATTTAATGATTCAGTGACAGAACTTTCTGTAGCAAGCAAACTGAATTTGCCATCTTGTTACAAAGCAACAGCCCAGGAGCACCCTGCACTTTCTCTTTTTATTTCCCCCAAATTCAAGCTGCAATATTGAAAAAGTCTTCTCTCAGAGCTTTCTCCTTACCATCCTAAAAGCTGGCTTTGCTTGAAGACATCCATCGCCTCCTGCATGAAAGTGAGGCTAACTGATCTCAGCAGTAGTCTGCAGCTAAGACAAAGGACACATCTGTGTTTCTCTGCTGATTTTCAGTTTATATCAATAAATAATTGGTTGCTAAGTTTTCTCTCTTTAAATTAGTTGCCTTTTTGCAAAACTCCAACAAAACCCTCAAATTAAGTCAAATATTTTAATTTTTAAATGTTTGTGGACCAGATTCCTCAGTCCTCCAAGTTTCCTTTGTGCCACTTAGACAATGTAAAGTGAACTTAAAGCAGCCAGAGATTTGTATTGGCAAACTCCCCCTGTTTATGGGGGAATCTCTAATGGTATAAAGCTCAGAGGCATCTCTGACATCTCATATGCCAGAGGGGAGGGATAGACTATTGGGGATGAAGAAAAGAGGCAAAGGGGTGTGACAAGAAAGGAGACTGGCAGGAAGCTCCTCCACACCCAATCGTCTACTGATGTAAGGTTCCTGAGACACCTGGCATTGCCAATTTAAGTGCCTCTCCTGGCAACTTTAACTTACACTGAGGCCAGGTGACTGAGAATCAGGGAGCTGTGACCAGCACATTGACATGTCCTTCTAAATTTGGCTTTGTTCCTGTAATATTCTGAGGCACTATGGTCTAGAGGAGAGGGCAGTGGACTGGGAATCTCTTGACTGTGTTCTATTTGGGGCTCTGCCACTGACTGCCTGTGTGACCTTGGTTGAGTCACTTTACCTCTCTGTGCCTATGTTTCCCCCCATCCTTTGTCTCCCTCATCAGTTTAGACTATAAGCACTTCAGGGCAGGGATTGCTTCTCACTATCTGTATTTACAGCACTGAACACAATGGGCCCTAACCTTGTTTGAGGCATTGAGGCAAATAATAATAATAGTTAGGGCCCTACCAAATTCACAGCTGTGAAAAACACATCATGGACCGTGAAATCTGGTCTCCCCCATGAAATCTGGCTATTGTAGGAGGGTCACAATGTTTCCAGCCTTACTTCTAGGCTGCCTGTAGAGTTGGGCAGCTGGAGAGTGGTGGCTGCTGGTCAGGCACCTAGCCCAGAAGACAGCGCCGCCACCAGCAGCAGTTCCGAAGTAAGGGTGACAGGGTATGATATTGCCTGCCTTACTTCTCCGCTGCTGCTGGCATCAATACTGCCTTCAGAGCTGGGTTCTTGGCCAGCAGCCACCACGCTCCACCCACCCATCTCTGAAGGCTGTGGTGAAGTAAGGGTGGCAATATCATGACTCTCCTACAATAGCCTTATACACACACACACACACACACACACGACCCTCCTTTGTGTCAGAACCCCCACAATTATAACACCATGAAATTTAAGATTTAAATATCGGAAACCGTGAAATTCAAGATTTTTAAAATGCGATGACTGTTAAATTTACCAAAATGAACCGTGAATTTGGTTGGGCCCTAATAATAGTTAATAGGGCCTGTTGATCGTAGTTGCTGCTTTTGTTTGCTTCTGCTGTTTTTGTTCTGTTTGGGCTCTTTATAAATGTTCCCATAAAGGGGTACCTGGAGAAAAGGGATCCCCACTGACTGATGGCTGTTTGTTTTATTTTTGGTCTGGGAAATTAGTGCACCAGCCCACACCTGGGTTCAATTTCTGGCTCTGTCATTGCTTTCCTGGGTGAGCATGAGCATGTGACTTCCTTACCTGTCCCTCAGGTTCTGCACCTATAAAATGGGGATAATAATACTGACCTCCTTTGTAAATTTCTTTGGGACCTATGGATGAAAAATGATATATAAGAGTTAGGTTTATTTTATTAACAAGGTGAGTGTTTGCCTGATATGAAAGGATTTCGGTGCTGCCTTTTAGTTCCTGCTCTGGCACATCATTACTTCATTGTGCAAACAGTCTAACAGTGATGGGTGCAGTATAATGCCTTGTGACAGGATTCACTCACCACTGTGGTGCCTCCTACTGACTGTCCCAGGGATTAGCTTTGCTAGCCAGTGCGCCCTTTTCTGGTGGTGTCTTACCACTGTCACTTCTGCTCCAGGACCCACATCACTCCCAGGACCATGGTGTCCTCTTCATGACACATTCCTCTGGCTGTGTCAGGCTCTGTTCTTCCACATTCCGGGGGGAAAGCAGTCTGCTGTCCAGCCACTTCCCTCAGTGGCAACTGCAGCCACTTCCTCAGTGGTGGAGGGGAGGGCACCTGGGCCCACCCGTTACTCCAGGTCCCGGACCAGCCCCTCTGTAGATGGCAGCCATGTGCTCAGGAGCGGCGCCAGGGTTTTTGCTGCCCTAGGCGGCAGCGCTCCTCCTCTGAGCTTTCGGTGGCGGGGGGGTCCTTCCGCTCTGCGTCTTCGGGGCACTTCGGCGCTGGCTCCCGGAACAAGTGAAGGACCCACCGCCGAATTTCCGCCTAAGACCCGGAGCGGAAGGACCCCCCGCCGCCGAATTGCCACCCCCCAAATCCTGCCGCCCTAGGTGACCGCGTAGGGTCGCCTAATGGAAGCGCCGGCCCTGCATGTGCTGCATCCCCTCCAACCTCTCAGTCCATTTGTCTAGGCCACTTCCCTGCAGCCCCAGTACCTTCTTTGCCCTTGCCTTAGGGCCTCAGCCTGCAACTCCCAGCCACCAGCTCTTCCCCAGCTCCCCTGGTCCTTGCTAGCAGCACTGCTGTGTCCAGGGTGCTTGCTTTCTTCCACCTGTAAGGCAGCCAGCAACTGAAGCTGCTCTGCCCTGCAACCCTTCTTATATGGGCCAGTCTGGCCCTGATTGGCTGCTCCTCACAGCCCCTCTCTACTTGTCTGCCTCCTGCGCAGCCTCCCCAGGGCTCTGTTACCCTTTATGGGCCAGTGTGGGGCAGATGACCCATCACATGCCTGCTATAAACTACAAAGACACTAGTCAAAATATCAAAACTTACTTAATAAAAATTAACATGTGCATAAGAATGAGTGTATTGTGGCCCTGCAGGCTTTATAGCCATCAGATTCACAGCTTCATTTCTCACGTAGTATTCACTACTAGCCTTCTGGTCATGCACTTGGATGTTCTGTGCCAGAGAGAGAGAGAGGCAGAAAAATAGTCTTATATATTTGATCATACATGTTAGTTTCATTGATTTGCCCTCTCCCCTCCCCACCTTTATGATGTCTGCTGTGTCTTCCAGTGTAAGTATTTCGCTTACATATGCAGTGCTGCTGTATAACATCTCTTTTAAATGTGTAAATATAAATGCAAAAAAGGGAAAGAAATGTTATGGAAGATCTAACAAAGGACTAATCGTGAATTCACTCTCAACCCTTAGCAGAGGGCAGTGCAGTTACACTACCCCAGGAGCAGAGCAAGGAGGGAATTGTAACTCCTTCCCTGGCTCCTCCATTACTCCCTGGGGAAAATAATCTCCTGCTGCTGCTGGTCTATACCAGTAACAAATTACTTTCCCTGTCACATCATCTCAGCTGTGCTGGCCACTGCATGGGGAGGGAGCAAAGTCAAGGCTTCTGTCTGTTCTCTTTTCCTACCCAGCCCTTGAGTGGGAAAGAGAGTGCTATGCCGGGTAGGTAGCCTTCACAGGAGAGTAAGGAAGGCACGTTGCTTCCCCCAATCTTTTGCATAGATGAGTAGCATGAACCACATTCTTGCCCTCTCTGACATCCACATGTCACTGTTTCAATATTCTTCAAACCATTCAGCACATCTGGAGCATCTAAATTCAGCAGCCTTGGTGATTCATATGCTTAACAAAAGTATGACTAATAGAACCTTATCGTGGGCTCACTCTGCAGATGGAATTAACACTGATCCTCAGTGAGGGTTCCTCAGGTGACCTAAGGGAAGGACATGGTTGTATTATTTCAATTTTGTTTGCCTCTAAAGTTATTATATTTCATGGAGAATCACCTTTTTGGTGAAGAAAATCTCTACACAGCTACTGAAAACTAATTTGCTTTTTCAAATATTAATCATAGAATCATAGAATATTAGGGTTGGAAGAGACCTCAGGCGGTCATCTAGTCCAATCCCCTGCTCAAAGCAGGAACACCACCAACTAAATCATCCCAGCCAAGGCTTTGTCAAACCAGGCCTTAAAAACCTCTAGGGATGGAGATTCCACCACCTCCCTAGGTAACCCATTCCAGTGCTTCACCACCCTCCTAGTGAAATAGTGTTTCCTAATATCCAACCTAGACCTCCCCCACTGCAACTTGAGACCATTGCTTCCTGTTCTGTTATCTGCCACCTCTGAGAACAGCCTAGCTCCATCCTCTTTGGAACCCCCCTTCAGGTAGTTGAAGGCTGCTATCAAATCCCCCTCTCACTTCTCTTTTGCAGACTAAATAATCCCAGTTCCCTCACCCTCTCCTCGTAAGTCATGTACCCCAGCCCCCTAATAATTTCCGTTGCCCTCTGCTAGACTCTCTCCAATTTGTCCACATCCCTTCTGTAGTGGGGGACCAAAACTGGACGCAATACTCTAGGTGTGGCCTCTCCAGTGCCGAATAGAGGGGAATAATCACTTCCCTCAATCTGCTGGCAATGCTCCTACTAATACAGCCCAATATGCTGTTGGCCTTCTTGGCAACGAGGGCACACTGCTGGCTCATATCCAGTTTCTCGTCCACTGTGATCTCGTCCAGGTCCTTTTCTGCAGAACTGCTGCTTAGCCAGTCGGTCCCCAGCCTGTAGCGGTGCAAGGGATTCTTCCTTCCTAAATCCAGGACTCTGCACTTGTCCTTGTTGAACCTCATCAGATTTCTGTTGGCCCAATCCTCCAATTTGTCTAGGTCACTCTGGACCCTATCCCTACTCTCCAGCGTATCTACCTCTCCCCCCAGCTTAGAGTCATCTGCGAACTCGCTGAAGGTGCAATTAATCCCATCATCCAGATCATTGATAAAGATGTTGAACAAAACCGGCCCCAGCACCAACCCCTGGGGCACTCTGCTTGATACCAGCTGCCAACTAGACATCGAGCTGTTGATCACTACCCGTTGAGCCTGGCAATCTATCCACCCTATAGTCTATTCATGCAATCCATACTTTTTTAACTTGCCAGCAAGAATACTGTCAGAGACCGTATCAAAAGCTTTGCTAAAGTCAAGATATATCATATCCACTGCTTTCTCCATATCCACAGAGCCAGTTATCTCATCATAGAAGGCAATCAGGTTGGTCAGGCATGACTTTGCCCTTGGTGAATCCATATTGACTGTTCCTGATCACCGTCCTCTCCTCCAAGTGCTTCAAAATGGATTCGTTGAGGACCTGCTCCATGATTGCCAGCGACTGAAGTGAGGCTTTCAGAAATTAGAAGTTTGTTGTAGTTTGCTTTGTCTTATTCCCAGTGAGTTAAGTTAAAAATATTCACTAAGTGCAACTATTTTACTGTCTGCTTTCCCTCACTCCCACTAATTGACAGCGGGACGGGTCTGGTTTACAATGCCTTTTTATGGATTATTATGAATTCTTATAATGTAAAGGCTACTCTTTGTGATGACAAAGCCTTTCCTATAGGCTTTATTTGAGGGAGGTTCTTTTTTATCTTACTACTGTAGCTGCCCGGGGCTGTTTCATATTGACACGACCAATCTGTTGCTAATAATTACACCTTAATTCATATGAGGGGAAGAGAACCCAAGCATCATTTAATGTAGACTATTAGATGTTACTCAGTTTGGGAAATTTTAGTAGCAATAAATACACATATGTTTTCTCAAGTTTATTTAACAGAAAATCTCCAGAGGCAATCCTGCTAAATGGATTTTTATGTCAGAGGATTTTATGTATTTATCCTAGAATAATATGTACTATTTACTTTCTTAATAAGTCCTGAGAAATGTCTTATTCTATATTATTTTTCTTCCTGGAGTTGTTTGTTTTGATTTTTTCCCCCTTCATTCTCTTTTTGAAAGAGGTTTCATTGTCAACTTGAGATTTGCCATAACATACAGATGGGCTGATTTTTACAGCAGTAGAGTTACCTGCAATTTTATAAACAAAATATATGCATAATGTAAGTGTTTAAGCACTTAATTACTCTAAAAGGGGTGAAGCCCTGTTTGATGTTCTGCTACTTTAAGATTACATTTTAAACACAAAATATGAATTCCAGGGCTCAGTCCTGTGTGGAGCAGGTGAGTGTTGCATATATTAGAACAGGTAAAAAGTGATGAGCGAGACCTGGGAAAGGGGAAATGAAGTCCTGCAAGTAAGGAAGTGGGTGGTCAGGGGCTTGAGGATTACTACAGAATCTCTCAGTGGGGAAGAGCTTAATTTAGGACTTTCTGCTGAGCACTCCAGTCCTGAGACAACAAAACATGTAAGTATATACTTAACTGCAAGCATGTGATTGCAATGGAAAAACTTATTGACACAAAGCTAAGCATGTGCTTAAGTGCCTTCTTAGACTGAGGTCTCAGCACTTTGCAGGACTGAGCCCTGGTGCTTGAAGTTACTTGCAGCCTGGCATAGCCCTTGCACTTGCCTTGGAGTATAATATATCTGTGCAAGCTACTGTGCACTACACAAGGATCAGGACCTAAGTGTTCGCCTCTATTCAGCTTTCTGTTATATGTATTTTGTTGTGGTTTACTGCTGATAGTAAGTCTTTTGCCAAGGGCTTGTCTACATGAGGAAATTTACCAACATAACTATACTGTTATAATTCTACTGCTACAGCAACATAAGATTAACTGGAAAAAGGCTCTCTTATTCTGGAATAAGTACATCCTTATGGGAAGTTGTATCAGTATAACTGAAATGGTAGAATTATACTGGTAATTTTCTCCATGTAGACAAGAGGTTTGTACAGTGCCCAGCACAATGGGGCTCTGATATCAGTTGGAGCCTCTAAGTGCTACTTGTAACAATAATAGTTTACATTATTAGCACACTTCAGAGATGAAAATGAAGATATCAGCTAATCAGACGTTACAGAATATTCCCAGGAGTGGAGAAGTAAGACATGTTTGTTTAAAAAGTGGGAAGCTCCAACTCTAAGTGTTTTTACCTATGACGGGTTTTTCCCCAACAGTCCGGTGACCTTACCCACAAAAAACCCTGCCTTCATTATGCTATGAGCTTCTGGTTCCAAGTAGATATGTAGTTTCTTTCATATAGATTTTTTTTTCTTAATTGTCTTTAAAACACAGAACAAAACACACAGGTGTAGATAGAACTGGGTAGACAACTATCATTCAGCTAATCAGAATTTCACCTGCTCATGTGGACTACAACTGAGACTTGTCATCAAAGCATTTGGTTGAGGAATGCATATTATAATGCTGGCTGTGACATGAAGAGTTTCCTGCATAGCAACCAAAAGCATTGCCAACAAGCCACAGGTGTCCGGCACCTGAGGAAGAGACAATGTGATCATTGTAGACACCACTCTCAGAGTCCACTCTTTTGAAGTTCCACTTTTGCATCTATTATTCTATCTATAATCCCCTTTGGAGTTTGTCAGCTCCTGGAACACTGGACTGAGTCTTGAAAGGACCTTGCTTATGGAGTGCAATAGTAGCTCCATAGTTTTGGACACCATTTACCAGCCTGCTTAGAGTCTGTAGCAGGAACAGAATAGATGGTAAACTCCTGTAAAAGCCAGTAGGGGGGCTTGTGATGGGGTGATTTGCTGGACCAATGAGGAGCCAGGACTGCTCAATCCTTCAGTGTGAGGGGATAGCCTGACTCACAGACAAAGGGACTCAGTTTTAGTTTCACTTTTGGAGCTTTTATTTTGAAGTTAGGAGTTGAGAGAGAGGATGTCAGAAAGGTAGAGAACCAATCCCCTGTTGGCTATAGGCCCAGCTGAGACCTCTCCCAGACTCTGGACCAGGGAGCCAGGCAACCTGCCCCACTCAGGTGAAAACACTGTGAGAGGGCCTCTTGTTGTCTTCAAACTGGCTAATGTTTGCAGTGCTCCACACTCCTCTTCAGACTCATTCCTCACATTTCCTCTGCCTGGGAAGATGCCAGGGAGGGAGCTGGTGTTTATGGTACAGTTGTGAATGGTGGAAAGTGGGGAATTTATTGTATTATTAATATATTATTAGTTGACCTTAACCCTCTACTTCCCTGGATCCACTGTTCCCTGCCTCCCATAAAGTCCCCCTTTGTTGTACTGTTGTTTTGGGGTGTGGCACATTATTTGTTGGGGTTTGTATTATTGTATTTTGTTTGTGTACGGGGTCCTATTCCTTGCTAAGGGTAGCATGACTAGCCATTTCCCAAGTGACAGCAACCTTGGTGTCCCAGGCACAGAGAGGAATCCCCTTGAGTGGAGGCACAAGGCATCTCAACAAAGAACCCAGGACCCAACTCATGCAGGAAGAGGGGAGAAGCCACTCTGATTAGCAAGCACCAGGGAGGGACAACATAACTATCTACTATAGTAAGTATATCTGCTTAGATACTTATTACAGTAGCAGATATTGATAAATATATTTATCAATCTATTCTCTATAGCTATATATTCTTTATTTTACATGGCATCTTTCATCCAAGCTCCTCAAGGTGTTTTACCAATATTACTTCAGCCTGAGAATACTTCTCATTTAGGTATTAATATACCTATTTAGCAAATTGGTAAATGGAGGCAGAGAGATGGTAAAGGACCAGCTATCAGACACCATTCCTTCTCTTTATGGGCAACTACAATATATCAATAGGAGTTAAGCAGGTTAGATGCCTAGGTGCTTTGAATATCTTGCTAGGCCCTATCTGCATCTTCAGGCACCTACATACCTTAAAAATCTAGCCTTCACCCTCCAAAGTGATGAGCATTCCTATGAAATGTTGAATGCCCTCAACTCCTATATAAGTCAGTGGTATTAGTTGTTGGTGGTGTTAGTTGTGAACTTTTAGAGTAACCACTCAGGGGCATAGAGCATGGAGATGAGACCATGGGCTTGGCTACACTTGCAAGTTAGACTGCATTAAAGCAGCCCCAGGCACACTAACTCATGACCCATCCACACTAGCAAGGCACTTAGAGCACCTGGACTCTGCAGCTGGAGCGCTCCTGGTAATCCACCTTCACAAGAAGCATAACACTTGCTGCGCCTCAGCTGAAATGCCCCAGCGTCAGTGTGAATGAGGTGTTGCATTACTGCGCTCTGAACGGCCTCCGGAAACGTCCCATAATCCCCTTAAGTCAAGTGGCCACTCTTGTCATTGTTTTGGAATCAGCTGTAGGAATGCGGATATGCCCTTTCAGAGTTCTGTTTCTGACAGCCGGCATACTTATCTGCTCCAGGACAAAGCAAGCCATTACTGTGGAATGTTGCTTGCTGTGAGTGTGTGAGAGAGAGAGGCGGGAGGGGGGGGGGCGTCTGCTGCTGTCTGAACTTACAAGACAGCATGCTGACATGCTCTCAGCCCCCCCAAAACCCACTCTCTCCCCCCCCACATACACACAACACACTCCCTGTCACACTCCACCTCACCACCCCTCCGACCCCCATTTTAACAGCAGGTTTCAGCCACTTGCATG
This sequence comes from Terrapene triunguis, assembly GCF_002925995.2. Classification (NCBI taxonomy): domain Eukaryota; kingdom Metazoa; phylum Chordata; order Testudines; family Emydidae; genus Terrapene; species Terrapene triunguis. The sequence goes on from NW_020664446.1 coordinate 26,682,744, forward strand.
CTGAGATAGCTACCACAATGCACTGCTCTCTGTGGCATTGCAAGAGCTGCTAATGTGGGCACGCCAGTGCGCTTGAATCTGACAGTGTGGACACACTGCAGCGCTTTCCCTACTGCACTCTCCAAGGGCTGGTTTAACTCACAGCGCACTACATCTGCAAGTGTAGCCGTGCCCCATCCCATGTAAACAGGAAATAAAGTCACTCTTGTGTTCACCTCAACCACAGTGTTCTGGGTCTCTAATCTCTATATGGTGTCAGAGTGGAATCAAATAAAGACTCAACAGATCACAGAACTCCCCCACAAAAAGGGAAAAAGAAAATCGTCAAACTAGCTCTCCAGCCCAGCCAGAACAGTGAAAAGCTGGACAGAGCTAGCAGCAAAACAGGCGGAGAAGAAGCCTGAAAATCCAGATCCCAGAGAGGACTGGTAAGTCCATGATGGGAAAGTAAAGGACACTGAAATTAAGGCTTCACTCACAGCAACACTGGTTTGTTTTCTTAAAGGGCCACACCACCTTACTTCTCATAGAAACAAAGGAAAGTGTGTGTGGGGAAATCTATAATCTGTAAAACAGCAGAGATGACTATATCTGATTCAACCTTTTTCCAAATACCACCTCCAGGAGAATTAGATTTCCAGCACCCTGAAGGATGACTACTTTGGGTGAGCAGATTCTAGAGCTCTGTCAGGCTTCCAGTATTGAGCAGCAATCCGAAAAAAACAAGCTATCATCCTGCTCTATACAGTGGGACCTGCAGCAGAGGACCCTGAAACACTTCAACACAGCTAAAGAAAAAATGGATAAGTATTTCATGACAGGCTGCAATGTGATTTTTTTTTTTTTAAAGCAGGCACAATTTCACTTACGCAAGCAAGAGAGGGATGAGTCAGTGAATGATTTCATCACAGCCCTGTACAACCTAATCCAATACTGTGGCTATGTGGAGATGAATGAAAAACTTGTCAGACAGGCTTGTTGCAAGGCAGAGGGACAGCCAGCTATCAGACTCCAAAATGATCCTAACCTCACACTAGAGACAGCCAAGAACATAGTCCTCCTAAGTCAGTATATAAAGCAGTAACAGACTCTTCTCAGGACTAATGTAGAGGAAAACCCCATGTACATGCTGTACAAATGGGGCGGGGGGAAATACCTCAGCATGCCCAGAAACAATGCCCACCCAGACCAGTACAAGCACTGAAGGATCCAGAGAGGGCTATATTAACATAGATTAAAGAACAAGAATAAAACAGGAGCATGAAAGAATGCTCGTGGAGTGATAAAACACCTTACAACAAACAGTTTTGTTGAGGAAGGGACACCACAATCAGGAAATTGTCTAAATGGGGACATTATGCAGCAGTCTGCCAGTCTACATGCATAGTAGCAGCTGTCTTTCAAGGAGATAATCCAAAAGACTGTGAGATTGCACTTTTTGGAGCCATAGGATATGACCAACCCCCTCCTCCCCAACACAATGGATTATCACAATCCTGGGGGAAGTATAAAATAGACTTCAAGATAGTCATAAGTGCTAATGTAACAGTGATTCCAGAATCATTTTATAGGAAGATGAAAGCACCAACACTTCAAGAGCCCAAAAAGATGTTGAAAGGCCCAGGACAGTCCCCTTTAAAACAGGGAAGGAAAATGTTTTGGCCACTCTAAAACTGAGAGAGAAGACTACACCCAAAGGTCTATGGTGTACCTGGCCTACACGCTGCTCTACTTGGCTGCCCAGCAATCACAGCCCTAGGCCTGGTTATAGGTATAGAACCAGCCACCACAGACATAAAACCTGAGATCAGGAAGAGGTTCCCAAAATTATTCCAAGGACTGGGGAAAGTGGAGGGAGAAAAACCATTTGCTCTGACTACAACTTGGAAAGTCTACCTTTCTACTGCCCAGAGTGAAAGCAGAGCTCAGTTGCATGGAGCAGATGGGTGTCATTTCGACTAGACATCCCAGTTGAATGGTGTGCAGGCATGGTAGTGGTCCCAAAACTGAATGACAAGGTTCAGATCTGTGTAGACCTTACCAAACTCAATGAGAATTTCTGTAGAGAGTGACATGTACACCAATGAGTTGACCATACCATTGGACAACTTAGTGAAACAAAAGTCATCTGAAAATTGGATTCCCAGTCTGGATTTTGGGAGCTACCTCTTGCTGCAGAATCTGCACTACTAATGGCCTTCATCACACCTTTTGGAAGGTTTTATTTCAATAGGTCACTGTTTGACATATGACTTGTTCCTGAATACTTCCAGAAGAAAATGTCAAAACTCCAGAAGGGTCGGAAAGGGGTCCTCTGCCAATGGAGGATATCCTTATCTATGGATCATCTCAAACCCAACATGACCAACATCTCTTTTGCAGTCCTAGAAAGACTGGAGAAAGAAGAACTAACACTTAACAACAAATGTGAATTCTCAAAAGACAATCAAGTTTCTAGGCAAGATCACAAATGGAGGAAGAGTCAGACCAGATTGAGAGAGTGTAAGTGATAACCCATATGAAGGAGGTTCATGTGGTCAGTAAAGTAAGTTGATTCATGGGCATTGTAACATCTGGGGAAATTGACTTGTCCACCAGGTGAGGTAGGAAAGCCATTATGAGATCTCTGGAGTTCACAAAATTCCTGGTATTGGGGAACTAAAAAACAGTAAGGCATTCAGAGAAATAAAGCAAGATCTGAGCTCTCTTTTGGGCTAAGGAGCTCAAGACAGATGTGGAAGAGGCCCTTTATGGAAAAGATAGCAATGACATGTCCTTTAAATGAGATATATGGGTGTTGTGAGTCAGTAGCCACTAAACAAGAAAACAATCAATTCTTCTATCCTTTGTAAGAAAGTTTTAATAGTTGACTAAGGTCGGTCTAGTTTGGAGTGAAATCCTGGCCCTATTGAAGTCATGGGCAAAATTCCCTTAGACTTCAGTGAGGCCAGAATTTTACCTCATGTCTAATATATGCCAATGATGCTTGAAAGCAGTAAACAATTTCAGTACTACCCTGAAGGAGACTGTTTTGAATGAGATCTAGTACAAAAAGATGAAGTGTGACTGGTAGATATAGAATAATTTGAAGCTATGTGGATGGTATGTGAAGCTAAAGAGATGGAGGATAATGAGATGAAGGTGAAGTTTTCTTTACAAGTACTGACTGATCTCTCTGTGACCCCTCAGTTAAGTTGACCATTTAAAGTGTCAGGTTTATGTTCCTGGAACATAAAATGTCACTATATCATTACTCATTTGAGCAACAGAGTGGAAATCTGTGCAACTTGACAGCATGTACATTTGCCCGGAGCAGCCTTAACTTAGGCAAAGCCATTTTTGTCCATTTTCCTACATTTGTTACTAAATATAGGTTCCCACATCGAGTGCACTGAAGCAGCCACATCCCTTTTTCTGCTGATGCTGATTTTTTTTACATCACATATCCCTTGGGTACCTAATGGAGAAGTAGCCACTTCTGTGCAGGGGGAAGAAAAGTTTTAATGAATTTCAATGGCATATGTTTTATTTGTAAAAGTGCCTTGCACACTTTCGTGATTACTGTACCCATATCATATGCAAATAGTGTATTATGTTCTAATGAATGGGACACTTAATTTCTAAATGAAGATCTTGTCTGGTTCATTATCTTTTATTTTCACATCAGTACAGATCTAGTCTGGAATAAAATCAGTTTTGTTTTTCTTTTATTCTCTATTTTTACAGCAATGTTTTCATCAGATGCCAAGTAATCAAATATAGACATTCCCATTATCAGTGTTTATCATCACGACTTTTAATTCAAGGTCAAAAAGCATCATGGAATAATTGCTAAGGATTTCTATTGATTTTCAGGAATGTTAATTTTGAGAAGAAATGGTTCATATCCTTTGTGTATTCATATTGCATACTTCGGATATTAAAACAATGATTTCAAAGTGCTTTATCTCAAAGTATTTTATAAAGCAATGTTTAGTACTCATGTTGGAAGGGCTGGATACAGGCAAACCCTTTTGCTTAGTATGCACTAAGCAGAACCACTTTACACATTTGGATGTGAAATGTAGCATCAGCCAGCCATGCTACTGTAGGTGTATTGTAAAGAACACGAAGGGGAGTGTTAACCAGATTTCTGGGCTCCATGCAGCTCCAGTTTAGGAAAGCAGTTAAGTCTGTGCTTAAGAGTGCTAAATTCCACTGTCAGTCTCAGGGAAGCTCTACACTACAGCCTAAGTCGATATAATTTACATCACTCAGGGGTGTGAAAAAGCCCCTCCCCCCCCAAAGCAACACAAGTTTTGTGCTGTCCACACCAGCGTTATGTTGGCGGGAGAGTGCTCTCCTGTTGGCATAGAGCAAGGGTTCTCAAACTGGGAGTCGGGACCCTTCAGGGGGTCGTGAGGTTATTATGTGGGGGGTTGCGAGCTGTCAGCTTCCACCCCAAACCTTGCTTTGCATCCAGCATTTATAATGGTGTTAAATATATTAAAAAGTGTTTTTAATTCATAATGGGGGCTTGCTATGTGAAAGGGGTCACCAGTACAAAAGTTTGAGAATCACTGGCATAGAGTATCTTCACCATTATTTCTGACTGTGATTACAAAACATTGCTTCTGTTCCCTTACTGGATGAGTGTAACTGACATAATGAGGTGAAGGATGCTGTAGAAGTAGAGAATTATATCCTGCTATGGAATGATTCAGACAATCAGTAACAAAGTTAACATTACCTTTTAAATTATGTGGATGTTTAGAAAGACTCCCAGAGAATCCTCTTGAATGAATTCCTGTTAAATAATGCTTTTCCAAAAGCGGTCTAGTAGTGGTGTGTCAGGTAAGTTCTCATTCAAGTGGCCTAGAAAGGAAAAGGTTTAAAGTATCCTAAATATTTCCTAATTCTGCCATCCTAACTTGTTCTAACTCTGCATCATGTTCCTGCTGTGTTACTGAGACTAAACGCCCTAATTTTTGTAAACCCATTTTAAAAACTATTTGAGACGTTCTGATTATTACCTTCCTCAAAGCATACTACTTACTGCAAATGTAGCAGTCTCTATGACAAACTTCTGATCTAAAGAGTGAATGAACCAGCTACTGAGCTGGCAATGGATTATTTTAATCATCCAGTACCTAAATCTATATCTACTTTCAACACTGATCTCTGTGTCCTGATGCCTGCATTTGCATGCTAAAACATTCCTGTTCGCTTCTGAGAGTTGTTCTGCTTCATTTTAGAAGAATTTCTCTATATATCAGGGCAATTATTTTACAGTATATTTTACTGTGTACATACCCCCAACATAGGCTAAAGATTATTGCACACAGTAGCACCTGGACATTTTTCTTAATGAATGAAACATTTAGCTGGGCTTCCTTTACCCAACAAACTGCTATGCATACAATAATTAGTTTATGCAAATTAATAGAACTTAAAATTAACCTAGGTAAAATATGGGAATTAAACAGTAATTACACTTCTGAATTCTAGTAAAATAATAGAGCAAAGTTTTTTAATCTAAAATATGGTAAGATTTATTTTGTTTTCTTATCACATATAATTCTTAAAACCACAGGCCGTCAGTAATTTCCAGCTTTCCTGGTAAACAATTACCTGGATCAAATATCTAAAATATTTGGAGTAGTTTTCCTTAAAGTTAGACTCAGCTTCAGTGTGTTTCTTCCGACATTGTAACTAAAGATTGGTCTCAGCTGAGCTCAATGAAAGAGGCTGCAGCTAATGCTCTTTTTCTGATGGCTAAGCACACATTTTACTCTAGATCATGTATAATGAACCATAAGGTTTTGAGAAAATAGCCTGTATGATGCAATACATTTTGGATTGATAAAGGGCACAGTCCTCCCCTGTGATACATGGTCATGGAAAGCTTTGTGTATGTTGTAAAATCACCAACTCCTATTTGGTTCTGAGCACACATTGGTCAGAGGGAAGGGAGAAAAATTCCTTATCCTCCAACCCCTAGAATTTTGAATGACAGATGCTGGTGTTTCCCCAGTGAATTATTTCCTTGGAAAGGTATTACCAAGGGTGAATAATAGAGGAATTTGCACATATTTCTAAAGAGGTCAGATACTATCTTCATATAAAATATAAATGAATCTTTAATGTACTTGATGCAGACATGGGCTTAGGCTAGTTATGAAATGTGCTGTCAGTTATATCTCCTGATATTACTCATCTAATAAATACCACTGGAAAGAAAAGTAAATGAGTAAATTTCAGGAAAAAAACTAATGTGCCAAAAGTGAATCAGTGATGCAGTAATGAGGCCCATGGGTTTTAGGCTAAAAATTAATGAGGGAAGTACATCAAATTCAAAAGATAAATTTAATGCCAAAGCATATTTTCTTTTGCACATTGTTTAATGTACAAACTTAATTAGATGTGTGAGCTGTCTTGTTAAAAACAACTCAAAGAACTAAATAAAAGGTTTAGATGAACCCTGTTTTTAGAAGAATATTTCAGCAGTGGGTTGGTTTATCTGTTACTCTTAGGCCTGGTCTACACTAGGAGGTTATGTCGAATTTAGCAGCGTTAATTCGAATTAACCCTGCACCCGTCCACACAATGAAGCTATTTATTTCGATATAGAGGTCTCTTTAAATCGATTTCTGTACTCCTCCCTGACGAGGGGAGTAGCGCTAAATTCGACATGGCCATGTTGAATTAGGGTTAGTGTGGACGGAATTCGACGCTAATAGCTCCGGGAGCTATCCCACAGTGCACCACTCTGTTGACGCTCTGGACAGCAGTCCGAGCTCGGATGCTCTGACCAGCCACACAGGAAAAGCCCCGGGAAAATTTGAATTCCTTTTCCTGTCTGGCCAGTTTGAATCTCATTTCCTGTTTGAACATCGTGGCGAGCTCAGCAGCACTGGCAACGATGCAGAGCTCTCCAGCAGAGGTGACCATGCAATCGCAGAATAGAAAGAGGGCCCCAGCATGGACTGATCGGGAAGTCTTGGATCTGATCGCTGTGTGGGGCGATGAGTCCGTGCTTTCGGAGCTGCGATCGAAAAGACGGAATGCGAAGATCTACGAGAAGATCTCCAAAGCCATGACGGAGAGAGGATACAGCCGGGATGCAACGCAGTGCCGCGTGAAAATCAAGGAGCTGAGACAAGCGTACCAGAAGACCAAAGAGTCAAATGGACGCTCCGGATCCCAGCCCCAGACATACCGTTTCTACGAGGCACTGCATTCCATTCTAGGTGCGGCCGCCACCACTACCCCACCACTGTCCGTGGACTCTGACGATGGGGTATTGTCGACGGCCGGTTCCTCGGAGCTGTTCGCGGACGGGGAAGATGAGGAAGGAGATGAGGAGGACAAGGCAGTTGACAGCACTTTCAACGCTGATTTCCCCGACAGCCAGGATCTCTTCATCACCCTCACGGAGATCCCCTACCAACCCTCCCAAGGCGGTAACCCGGACCGTGAATCAGGGGAAACATCAGTAGGTAAGTGTTTTAAACATTTATTTTGAATAGAATAGGCATGGTATGTTAGCAATGGGTTTTTAATGATTAGTTTGCCCTAGGCGCTTAACTTTTTAGTCCTTGCCAGTGCAGCTACTGGAAAAGTCTGTTAACATGTCTGGGGATAGAGTAGAAATCCTCCAGGGACATCTCCACAAAGCTCTCCTGGAGGTAATGTGAAAGCCTTTGCATCAGGTTCCTGGGGAGAGCAGCCTTATTGCCTCCTCCATAGTAGGAAACTTTTCCGTGCCAGGCTAGCAGCAGGTACTCCGGTATCATTGCCTGGCAAAGCATGGCGGCATACGGCCCTGGTGTTTGCTGGCATTCACGCAGCATGCGGTCTTTCTCTGTCTCCGTAATCCTCATCAGAGTGATATCACTCATGGTGACCTACTTTGAATTAGGGGAATTTTAGTATGGGGACTGATTGCCTGTTCCTTTAAATAACTGTGACCGGCGGTTTACAGCCACGCGGTGGGGGCGGGGAGGCGAACCGTTCATGCCGGCCGGATCGCCGGCAGCGTGCAGGGATCCTTCCCGAGCCCAGCCACGTGGTGGGGGCGGGGAGGCGAACCGTTCCTGCTGAGCGGTTCGCCGGCAGCATGCAGGGATCTTTCCCGGGGACAGCCGTGATGGGGGTGGGACAGGGGCAGAGTTCATGCTGGCCGGATCGCCGGCAGCAGGAACTGGCCAACGCTAGGAGCATTGCTTGGAACATGAAAGGAGGGCACTGCTGTAAATTAAGCTTTAAGCAGCCAAACGTCTACGGCTTACCATGGCCGCCTGCTAGCAGAATTCTGTTGTCCGGCCCCGCTTGTGTGATCTGTACAGCAAGACCCCAGGCACTCAATGTGAAGACAGAAAATTCAACCTTGTACTGAGTGTACCTGTGATAGGTACTGTGCATGGTCTTGTTCACAGAGAAAGACTATATTCATTGTTTGCAAAAATGTATCTTTTTGAGGAATTCACTCCCTTTTTCCCATCCCACAGCTGCGAGTGTCTCCCGAGCTACCCCGGCATCCCCCTCCCAGAGGCTGGCGCAGATCAGGCGGCGAAAGAAAAGGACATGGGACGAGATGTTCTCAGAACTTATGGTCTGTTCCCGAGCCGAGGCGGCACAGCAGACCCAGTGGAGGGAGACCATGTCGCAATACCAGCGATCACACAGCGAACGGGAGGACAGGTGGTGGCAGGAAGACCAGCAGGCGACTCAAACGCTGCTTGGGCTAATGAGGGAGCAAATGGACACGCTCCGGCGCCTTGTAGATGTTCTGCAGGACCGGAGGCAGGAGGACAGAGCCCCGCTGCATTCTATCTCTAACCGCCCTCCCCCGCCACAAAGTCCCATCCCCCCCTCACCCAAAGTCCCAAGAAGGAGGGGCGGCAGGGGCCGTGAAAACAGTCACTCCGCCCCTGCAGACTGCTCAAATTGCAGAAGGCTCTCATTCCCAAAGATTTGATACGTCCTTTCCTTCCCTCCAAATGCACCTCACCCAAGCCCCCGTCCCAGTTTCATCCCCTAACTGTGTAGTTCTTAATAAAAAATACATTTCTGTTAATTACTGTTTCCGTCATGTTCTTTTAGAGGACAGTGTGTTTGAAGGGGGGGAAGGGGGTTTGGTAATTGGAGAGGACAGTCACCTTTACCAGGGTACAGACACGGGGGCAGGTTCAGCAGAAGGTCACACACATATTGCAGTCACTAGGCACACTGGTCAGTCTGGGAGGTGGTTTTCATGTTCTGTGTGTGGGGGCTATGTGAGTTTGTGGCGGGGGAAGGCGGTTACAGATCTTATGCAGCGGTCCTTAGCCTGGATGACAGAGCCACGCAGCAGGGGATCTGTAACCGCCCTCCCCCGCCACAAAGTCACATAGCCCCCACACACAGAGTCCCGAAAAGGAGGGGTGGCAGGCTCCGTTGAAACAACCAGTCCACCACCAGTCCACCATTCCTCGAGTTTAGAAGCGTCCTTTCCATCACTACACCTCCCCACCACAGTCTGCGTCCCAGTTTCAACCCTTTACCGCGAAATCCTTAATAAAGAAAATGGTGTTAATGAACAAAGTTTCATTTATTTCATTTTTAAAGGTGTGTTGGAAGGGGGGGGAAGGGGGTTGGTAACAGGAGAGGATAGTCAACATTAAGTGGGTAAAGAAACGGGGGCAGGTTCAGCTTCTGTTTAAAAAAACGTAATAGTCACAGGTTACCCTGGTCACTCTGGAACCTAGCTTTCAAAGCTTCCCGGATGCACAGTGCGTCCCGCTGGGCTCTTCTAATTGCCCGGGTGCCTGGTTGGGCATAATCAGCAGCCAGGCGATTTGCCTCAACCTCCCACCCCGCCATAAAGGTCTCCGCCTTGCTCTCACAGAGATTGTGGAGCACACAGCAAGCTGCAATAACAATGGGGATATTGGTTTTGCTGAGATCAGAGCGAGTCAGTAAGCTTCTCCATCTCCCCTTCAGACGTCCAAAAGCACACTCCACCACCATTCTGCACTTGCTCAGCCGGTAGTTGAAGAGTTCTTTTTCACTGTCCAGGGCGCCTGTATAGGGCTTCATGAGCCAGGGCATTAGCAGGTAGGCTGTGTCCCCGAGGATCACTATAGGCATCTCCACATCCCCAACAGTTATTTTGTGGTCCGGGAAGTAAATACCTTCCTGCAGCCGTCTAAACAGACTAGAGTTCCTGAAAACGCGAGCGTCATGAACCTTGCCCGGCCATCCGACGTTGATGTTGGTAAAACATCCCCTATGGTCCACCAGTGCTTGCAGCACCATTGAAAAGTAGCACTTTCGGTTAATGTACTGGCTGGCCTGGTGGTCCGGTCCCAGGATAGGGATGTGAGTTCCATCTATAGCCCCACCGCAGTTTGGGAATCCCATCGCAGCAAAACCATCTATGATCACCTGCACGTTTCCCAGGGTCACTACCTTTGAGGGAAGTAGCTCAACGATTGCGTTGGCTACTTGCATGACAACCACCCCCACGGTAGATTTGCCCACTCCAAATTGGTTCGCGACTGACCGGTAGCTGTCTGGCGTTGCAAGCTTCCAGAGGGCTATGGCCACTCGCTTCTGGACAGTCAGGGCTGCTTGCATCCGGGTGTCCTTGCCCTTCAGGGCAGGGGACAGCAATTCACAAAGTTCCAGGCAAGTTCCCTTACACATCCGAAAGTTTCGCAGCCACTGTGATTCATCCCAGACCTGCAGCACTATGCGGTCCCACCAGTCCGTGCTTGTTTACCGGGCCCAGAATCACCGTTCCACAGCATCAACATGACCCATTGCCACAATGACGTCCACGGCACGGGGTCCCGTGCTTTGTGAGAGGTCTGTGCCCCTCTCAGACTTAATGTCCTCACCGCGCTGCCGTAGCCTCCTCGCCCGATTTCTCAGCATCTGCCTCTGAAAAAGGTGGATGATAAGGCGCGAGGTGTTGACAACGGCCATAACTGCAGCGATGATCGCAGCGGGTTCCATGCTCGCGGTGCTGTGGCGTCCGCGCTGTCAATCACCAGAAAAGTGCGCGAACTGATTGCCCGCCGGCGCTTTCACAGAGGGAGGGCAGGAGTGAGGGTTGCATGATGACAATTACCCAAAACCACCCTCGACACATTTTTTGCCCCAGCAGGCACTGGGGGCTCGACCCAGAATTCCAGTGGGCAGCGGGGACTGCGGGAACTGTGGGATAGCTACCCACAGTGCACCGCTTCCAATGTCGATGCTTGCCCCGTTAGTGTGGACTCACAAAGTCAAATTACTGTCTTTAGTGTGGATACACACGTTCGACTTTGTAATATCGGTTCCACAAATTCGCTTTAAGTAAAATCGAACTACTCTCGTAGTGTAGACATACCCTTTCTTAAGCTGAAATTTCATACAGTTCAAAATCACAATATTCACTACCACCAAGGAATCCAGTCCCATGCCCACCTACCAGTACACAGTATTTGTGGATATAGAGAGCTTTAGTTGAAACTCTAGCAAAGTAAAAGAGTGAGTACAAAGCCATAATAGGAGTTAAAGGCAGAGCTGGGCATAAGATAAGACATTTACTCCACAGTCCACCAGCCTTTTTGTTCTTAGATAAGTGACCTTGCATTTGGCTGTGTTAAAGTGCATGCTGTTCAAATGAGCCCAGCTTATGAAGTAATCTGGATCACTTTGTATAACTGTCTTGCCATCTTTATTGACAAGATTGTAAGCTCATTGGAGCAATATGAATCTGTTTTCCCCAAGCACTGTATACACATAATCAAAAGACAGTCACTGGTCTAAAATTTGCTATATAAGGTTTGCATTCAAAAAATTAGTCCGTGCTAAGTATTCTGTGCTGATCTCCTCTTCTGCAGAAAACCAATCAACTTCACTTAGCTTCATTAACATACATGGAACTTAGGGCTTGTCTTCACGTAGAACACTACAGTGGTGCAGCTGCACTGGTGTAGCACTTTAGTGAAGATGCCCCAACGCCGACAGCAGAGCTTTTCCCATTGGCGTAGTTAATCCACCTCCCCAAGAGGCGATAACTGTGCTGATGGGAGAAGCTCTCCTGTCGACATAGCACTGTATACTCATGGGGTTAGGTTGGTATAACTACGTTGCTCAGGTGTGTGGATTTTTCACAGCCCATAGTTATGCTGATATAGGTCTGTAGTACCGACCTGACCTCAGACAACTGCCAGTATGAGCATGGACACTCCAAAGAACATGCCTACTCTGCCTCTTTAATATCCGAGTACAAGGGTGTTCTTTTAACAGGGTGAGTGTTTTGCTTGTTCTTGATGCTAGTCCTTGGGAGCCATTCACATTAAATATATTATCTCTACTTCTATTTAGGTCATATTTAAAATAATGGTCCAGTTTCATACCAAAGTGAATTTAACCTAATGTTTATATTCAATGTATTTTTTTTGTAAAATATTTTAACTTTAAGAATCTTGTATGGATTTCATTTTCATTAAATATGTTGCTAATGTAATCAATTTATGGAAAAGGAGAACTTTTCTTTTTTTAAATGTAGATGTTGTCTGCAGCTACTGATATGTTAATACACAATATCCTTACATTCAAAATTAGGTACTTAGGAACCAAGAATCAGATATGCTGTAACAAAATTTTGAAAAAAAATCAAAGAAAGCTTCTGGTATATTATAAGTAGAGCCCTGCAAATCCACAGATATTCGTTTTATATCTGTGGATCATTTTTACGGATTGCAGATCGGATGCGGATACAAATTTTGTATCTATGCAGGGCTCTAATTATAAGAAGAGAGTGGCCTAGTCCTCTATAAGTGATACAAATTATTGTGACACAATATCTGTTGAGAACTGTTCTTATGCAAAGACATGATATCCATTGGTTTGCTTTTGTTGTCACTGTTTCCTCCATACTAATGAAATTTTTGACTGAGTTCTTCTTTTAGCTCTACTTCAAAACATTTCATTTGTATTTTGAGTCTTGACTAGGGTTGCCAGTTTTGTTTGGACATATTTCTGGAGGTTTCATCAAATGACATAATCTTTAATTAAAGATTAATCTTTAATTCCTGAAGACGCCAGGACAATCCTGGAGGCAATCCTAGTACTGACCAAGGATAGAAGGTGAATCCTTTAATAGAGTGAAACAAGCTAGTGCTTCACAATTGTAAATAGTGAGTTGGAGGGGGGGGGAGTTTGGAGGTAAGTTTTGTTACTAAAGGTTTTTCTACACACTGCCTTATTCTGCACCAGCTGGGGTGTACATTCTGAGGAGCACCAGTGTGTTGCACACTAACTGGCCATGCTGGTGCATGCAGAAAGTTTCCTAGTGTATGTTAATGTAGTTCCCTTTCAAACAGTACAGTATTAACACTCCTTACTGATGCACCAGCAGGGGCCATGTTAGCGCATGACTCATTGATGCACATTTAGAATTTACACCCCAGCTGGTATCAACTAAGGCCCTGTGTAGACAAGATTAAAATTCAAATTTAGCTAAATCTTCAAGAAACAGATGTGTCTTCTAAGCTGTTTATTCTGAAGAATATCTCTTGCAATTTCTTTTGTAAAGTCATTATTAGTTATTCTTTTTTTTTTATCATACCAGAAGTACTCTCTCGCTTCTCCTCTTGTAAAGCATGGACACTCAATTTTTAAAGGTTTGGCTCTAGTGAACAATTGTGTCAATAATTGCAAAATAACAAAAGGTCCAATCTCACTTTCCCATTACTTTATTGCCTCATTAAGGGTTAAAAGGCGTGACAAGTAATTATGACATTCTTGTCAGAAAACATAAGCTGCTCTGACTTGAAATACATAGAGGAAGCAGATGTGTTCTTATGAATTTTTATTTAACACCTTTTCTAACCATAACCACAACTTACGGCTACACACCTTGCCTGGGCACATTGGAAAATTTAGCTTGTGATAATTTCCCCTTAAAAATTTCCAATACATTCAGTCACTACACTATTCCATTGGTAGCTTCTCCTTAGTGCTGTGTTAAACTGTTTAGCTAAATGCTGGTATAACAGATATGTTGTAGGCTGTGCTCTGAAGAATGTTAAAACTGGTGTTGGCAAAGTAATTTCACTGCAGAGGGCCTTCAATCAACAGCATTCTGATTCCACACCTAGCAAGTTATATACTAGTGATCTATATCATTAATAGCTATCACATTAGCATCTTTCCAGCTGAGCTCAGCTACCCTGACAGAGCACAGGAAGAGAAGTTGGTTGTCAATAGGTCTGTGACTATTTAAGTCTTTATGGACCATAATCAGCAAACTGAAGTGAAATCTGCAGCAAATAGGTAGCCAGTACACAAGAAGAAACACAGGCTCTAATTCAGTGTCCATTGGACGTAGCCCCTCACTAATTGTGCAGAACCACTACCCATTCTTTCAGAAGCATTTCCCTACTGACTAGTAATGCTTCTACTTTGTATGGCTTGAGTTTGAGTCCATTTACTCTTATCCAGCTCCCAGTCTCAGCAAGACATTCTGAAGGCATAGGAAACATAGAATCTAGATTTGACAAACTGGAGACAAAGATGAGTATCAGTAGTATATTAGTGATGTGACACCACCACACAACATATTTCACATCCTCCAAATTGCTTTATTTTGCACAGTTAGCAGGAAAGAACTGCTGACATATCCCCATGGTGCCCCACATGTTACAGGCCTCAGGGAAGAGTTATTCATCCCTAACATTAGGGACCACTTAAAGACTTGCCAAATAACTGTGACCATACTTCTATTTGTTATCCATCATTATGCAGGCAACGTGTTCTATCTTTGGCTTAAGAGCCACTGTTTCAAATAGCTGAACTATAAGGTTGGCTAAGATCACCTGCTCTAGGTCACTATACACCTAAATCCTTTGGCGAGCCATCAAAACAAGTATGGGTTTTTAATGGGAGGGGAAAATTTGGGCAGATCAGCAGTTCACTACAGAACCTGATGGCAGCCTGTCTAACACTAATATTATTCCAAAATTTGGAGACCTATGAGGCTGGGCTCAGTTGCGGAATCAAGCTTCAATATTTTTGTATTCTGATTCTCTGATAGTCCCTGCCCTGAATGTCTTACTTCCTTTTTTCCTCCCTTTATTTGTCTTGTCTGTTTGAATTATGTCAACTCAGTTTTACAGATGGAGAACTGAGGCATAGAGATATTAAGTAACTAGGCCCAAGTTTACACAGAAAGTCTACGGCAGAGCTAGAAACTTAACCCAACTTTTTTGAGAACCAATCAAGGGCCTTAACCATGAGACCACTTTTTCCTCTCATGTCTCAGTGATGGCAAAAACAGACACCGGTTCTGAAATGATTTTCCCTGAAGTGGCAACCCATGTATGACTTATATTGGACATAAGTACTTACTGTGTTGCATGTCTGAAAAATCTACTCAAACATGTTCTTTCCATTTCTAACGGAAGTGCCACCAAGGGATTCGCCAGATTTTTGGTAATACTTCATGACAACCATAAGTGATAAAGCCAATGTAAAAACTGGACATATACATAAATGGGAGGAGATAGATGTTTTATGTGTTCAGATACTAAAAGTATGCAGTATGTTCTCCCAGTATGGTATTTATTCCTGTTAGACTCATAGGGCACAGTGTGTGCTACAACTATATTTACATAGAAAAGATTTATGGAAAAGTATCTAATTTAAAAAAATTAGCAGCTTTCAGAATATAAAAAAAAATTGCAAAATGATACCCCTTATGAAAGTGACCCTAGTAACACACCATATGATGGAAACACAGCCCCTTTCGGGGTGGAGGGGCAGGGATCACTTTTCAGTAAGAGTTTTGGGAATAAGGGTGGAAATTATTGTTCCAATCTTGCAAGGTACAGAGTGCCCTCATTTCCCATTGCAGGCAATGGAAGTCCTGCCAGGAGTAAAGACTTGAGAGTTTGGATAAATGGGAGCTGAAGGCATCAATATTTCAAGGACTGGGCCCACAGTCACAAAAATAATGAGCTTATTGCCATCCCTTTCACCAGAGATACATCTAATAGGAAGGTGGCCAGAGATGCTATTGATTTGCTATTATGTATAGATTAGTTTTCTATTATAGACTATGCACCAGCTATTTAATTATGGTAGCTAAGAACTCAGTTCCCTTTCCTAATACAAATGGCTTAACATCTGGAAGGTAAAGGTCAAGGAATCAAAGAAAAATTGATATGTTTAACCCAAGATAAATATGAGGACTACTTAAATCCATGGACACCAATTTATCCTTACTTTCAAATATCACCCAGGAGGTATTGATTGCCTCATCTTTCCTTCCCTTTTCTTTCCATTTAGCTTATTCCCTCCTAACTATACTCATCCCCACTGCCCCCCAAAATAATCGTGGAATGAACATGCTTTTCACCACCATCATTGTTCACTCTGCCTGAGTGTTCTACACTATTACTTCCTGTTTATGTTTTGCCTATTTCGATTGTAAGCTCTTCAGGGCAGGGACAATCTACTACACTGTGTTTGTATCATGCCTTGTATAATGGCCTCACTCTTGGTTAGCCCTCAGGCATTACCAAAAACATAAATAAGTAAAAAAGAAAAAGCCTGAAGTGCTTTCTATGCAGCATAACTAAGCGTATTGCTTTCCCAACTTCACATAGTCTACCCATGCTTGTTTTACTTTCTCCATTACTTTATTTAAAACCTTTTCCTTACTTACACCCGATCTTGCTCTTTTGGTTTGCCCAACCCCTCTCCACTCTCTTGATGTCAACTCTAATTAGCTCTTAATTTCCTCTGTCAATAAAAACTGAGGGCCCTATGGAAAACAGTCAGAATGGAAGACAGTAAGGGCCTAACCTACTCTCATTGGAATCAAAAGTAAAAGGATCAAGCACTTGCATGGTAAATTGGAGTGGAGTGGTGGGCTGGTTTGAAAATATCTCCATTGAGCTTTTATCAGATTAACAGTTCATCCCTGATACATGGGGATATATTCCTTGTTTGTTTTGTTCTAAATAGCTGAAAACTTTTTTTTTTTAATTTCATTCTTTAATAAGCAAAATCTTTGTAAATCAGTAATTAGAAGAATAATTTAGGGAAACACATTTTTCTCGATTGGATTGTTCTTCTGATTGCCTTTTACAGTGTGATAAACAAATATTAAAATATGCTTCCTGGCAGGCAGTTACTGTAACTGGAGTAGGGCTTTTTAAATGGAAATCTAGCCTTGATCATCGAATATTTAACAAATTGAAAACACTGCTTATTCTTTTATTAAAAATCTGACAAATACATTTTTTGATAATCAGTTTGAAGAGAAGGAATACTGCTGTTTGAAATACAAATGTATTGAACACCAGTGACATCCATGGACTTCCTTGGCATTAAATGATTCGGGACATAGTACTGAAATTGGAAAAAGCTAGAGGCCAGAAGTTCTTACTTCTGAAAAAGTGAAAGCTTTGAAACATATGTAATTGTTAATTATATAAATAACTATATTCCATTTCTTTGGAGCATGTTATTCCCAAACTACATGTCTATATAATACATTACTATGTACAACACATGGTCTTCAGCATGTTGTACTGTAAGGGCTCTGAGATCCTACTATTAACTCTGTTATATTTCAGAGATGCACAAAAATAGTCCTGTGCAGAATAATGGTGTTAGAACCTACACAGGTCTTCCACAGAGCTGGGCAAAATTTTTCAATCCAGACTTTTTTCAGTGAAAGATGCAGATTTGGTGACGCCAAAGCATTTTGCAAATGTGCGTCAGTTTTTCCAAATTGTTAAACTTGAAAAGCAAAAAGTATTCTGAAAGAACAATCAACTGTTTCCTTTTGACACTTTCAAAACAACATTTTAATTTTTCTGGTCAAAAAAGAATTTTTTTGCTTACAAATTTCCTTTAATTGAACATTTGAAAATTCAATTAAAACAAAAAATTCTTGCCATCGAACCATAACATTTTGTTAAACACAAAACGTTTGAGATTTTGTTTTGGGAATTTTAGGGGGTGGGGAGGTTTAATTTGGAAAAAAAATCAAAATTTGCTTTTCATCTTCAAAATTATGTTTCTTCAACTTTCTGAAATTGCCAACAAACTGAAAAATCCATGATTTGCCCAGCATCTTAGAATTCAGACCGGTCTACTATGTGCCACTTAAATCCTGTTGCAATACTATGCAAGAGAGTTGTATGGGGAGTGGCCGTGAATAACTACATGGTCCAGAGGGGGTTTCATGCTAGCTCGAAGTGTGTGGGCTCAGGGTGTGGACTGGGGTTATAAGAGGGCAATGGAAATGTAGATTCAGTGGTCCAAAACTCCACATAGCAGACAGAGGAACAACAACTGCTGTTCTCAACCATAGGCTCCATGACAGGGCCAAACTGCAGCCCTGCAGTGTTGCCTATGAGTTGAGGGTGAGATAAATTAGCATACTGATGTTTAGTTCCATAGACAATCTGACTGCCATTGCTTTATTCCGGTAGGGCAAATTTCACCTAGAATGAATTTAATGCTCATGAAATGTAGCAAAGTGCCAGCCTTGGACACAAAACACATTGACTTATGAATGCACAGAGCAGAAACATAGCACAGGCAGCAGCCGCGCACGTTTTGCCAGGCTGCCCCACCAGTGGGCCTCAACCCATTCATGGAGAAACCCCCTCTGGGGCAAGGAGATCTGTACCCATTCCTTGTATAAAACAGGAATTTAAGGCTCTAGGACTGTCACAAGCACTAAATTCACCCATAAAACTGAAGTTAGTGAAGCTTAACAAATGTCCAAATTTGAGATGGATCAGAAGTTCAGAACCTGCACAACTTTCAAATCCATGATGCTAGAGTGGGTTCAAATTCAGGCAAACAAGTTCTCCCATCCATAGCAAGAACCCAGATGTTCATTAACATTCAGTGAGTATTCACTGAACTCAACAAGTACCTTTTGTATTTTAATGAGTGCTGTATTGGCTCCTGTGGAGCAAAATATATTGGATGCAGGTGGTGGACATGTGCCATACTTTTAAGCAAACATCAATGTAACTAGGAAAAAATAGTAAAGTGAATAACAAGTAAAAGAATAGATTAATGAAAATAAGCTCTTCCAGATGGTTACTGTGTAAAAACAAGAGGCCAGGGCTGAAAAGGAAATGGGGGTGGGATGCTGTGTATGTTATTTATTAGAATTTCTTTACGGGGGCAGGGGAAAGGCAGAGAGTGACAGGAAGATGAATATAAAAATGAGTAAATAATTTTAACGGAGTTTGGCAAGCTGGGAGAAAAAGACAGAATATTGGAGAACAACAACTAACCAGTTTTTGTTATTAGAAAAAAGATTAGATCTAAGATTATCAGTATTTCTTCAGGGTCATTTCTCTTTGGAAGACTGACATATAGTGCACTGGACAAGTATAGGCAGAGCTGGAAGCATGAGTTCTTGAGATTGCAAGCATAATATTCTTTTAACATAGTCTTTTATGAGTAGTATTGTGTATATGGTACAAGTAGGCCAAGTACAAGAAACCAGTCCTTATTAGGCAAATTAATCTGAGTGAGATGTTCAGAACTAGATTAGTTTTGTAGGGTCAATCATCAGTGCACACGGTGAACATTTTCTTTTAGGAAAATAAGCACAAAATCAGACACCTAAATCCATGACATTGACTTCAGTGGGAGCTGTAGGTGCTCTGAAAATCAGGCCCTTTTCTTCTGATAGCTAATATTTAGGCATAGGTGCCTGATTCAGTGCACTCAGTTTGGAGGAATTATGCTGGATTGACACTAGTGTAAATAAAAGTAGAACTTGATTGCCTGTCTATTTAACTAACTAAAAATGTGAACTAGAGAGTAGTAGAGAGATCAAACACTCATTAGTAATGAGCCCAAAGAAAGGGAATCAGTAACTAATCCCTGCTCTGCCACCAACTTACTGTTTGTCTTTAGGCAATTCATTTAGCCTCTTTGTGCCTCTCTTCCCTCAAATGTTAACTGGGGGCAGTAATATTCATCTAGCTCACAAAGGCATTCGTTAATGCTTATACAGTACTTTGAAGATACAGGATTGTATAGGTGCCAAGTACTGCTGTTTCATGTTGCTTTTCTTTATGTTTAAATTGAGGTATATGCTTCCCATGTCCCGACACAGACAAACCTATGGTGAAGGGTAATGATCATCAGTGTTAGAGCTTATGGCTTTGTCCACTTGCAGCAGAGCCAGCTGCAAGTTCCAGCAATCGCTAAGCAGTGCAAGATCTATCTACACAATGCTTCAGAAGCTAATTGTTGAAAGAACAATATCTGCACAGCCATATAGACCCAGTTGGCTAGAAGCAGTAAAAATAAATGTCTCTGGATCTTGATCACACCCAGGCAAAGATATCTGATTCCTTACTGCTAGAAGTAGCCCAGGGAGAATGAACAACTTACATTGCCAGACATACATACATATTGCCACAAGACACATATTGATTGTAAAATTCAATTATAAACTGCAAAGACAAATCACAGGTTTGTAAAATATAGAATTTACTGTACAATAGGATCAGACTGAACAATCTCTCAACCCTGCAGCGTATCTGGAAGATCGTAACTCCCATGGCTGAAGAAATTGGACTATTCAAGGCAACCACTTGCACTAAGGGACTATGCCCAGCTCTATATGATACTGATCAGTCACCATCTAGGCTGAGCTAAATCCTTCCCATGCACCACAGGATAAACACTATAAGCAGTCAGCAGCATATTCATTCATCACCTGTCCATTACTAATTCTTCTGAAGATCAAGTTGGACCAATTTATGATATTCTCACACCAACACATTGAAACAAACTCTCTTGTCACCTCGATATGTACAATTGCATTGAGACTATTGGAGTTATATTGGTGTAAGTGACATTGGTGTAGGCAGAATTTAGCCTATTATCTCTGGGAGAGGGAAATAAGCAACTTTGTTTTTTTGAGTGCTGGTAGAGAGTGTTTGCTATGGGAGCAGCAATGGGAGAGGTAAATACCAAAAAGGACAGTAAATAAAAGTGGGGACATACTGCACTATGAGTTTTTAAGCAGAACGTCCAGTGGATTTTTGCTCATTTGGTTGTAAATTGGGATTCATTCTTAATGTTAGAGTCAATTATGACAGTTTAAAATCACCACTGATGACTATTTAAATGATGATCATTGTAGCAGAAACATCCAGCTTCTCTGGAAGTGGGAGTGGATTTTGGAATGGTCAGTGGAATTTAAATTACCCTCCCCCCCATGACAGGGGCTGGCTTACCGGGGGTGACACTTAGTGGTTAGGTCTCTAGGTCCCAACTCTCCCCCGTCTCTAGCATCCCCCAGCAGCAATCACACCAACACTGTGGCAGTCCACTTTTTGGTAAGTAGTGTCTCAGCCCTCCAGCCAGGCTACCAGTTGAGTTTTCCCCCTTCTGGGGTAAGAGTCTGACAAAATATATACAGTCTAGTGTCCCCATAAAAAGAAAGGGTTTTCTACCCAGCTCTGGGCTCCTGAGGGTGGCACATGTAGGGTGACCATATTGAAAATGGGACACCCCACGGGCCGGCCCGAAGCTCCCCTCTTCCCCCTGCCTGCACATGGAACCAGCTGGCCCGAGCCGCTCTCCATAGGCCTCCCTCCAGTGTGGGGCTGGCATTGCCGCTCACTCCCCCTTCCCAGCACGTCCCTCCACACCCCACTAGGGGTCACATCCCAGCTTTTTGGCAAAAGCTGATCATCAGTTGGCAAGAGCAAATGGGACAAATGCCCAGTTTTCCCAAAAAAGTTGGGATGGCCGGGACAGGGCCTAAAAAAGGGACTGTCCCAACCAAAATAGGATGTATGGTCACCCTAGGCCCACCCTTGACTCAGGGCTTACAGTATCTTTATCCTCTCCAAGCGAGTGAGGTGGGAGGAAGAAAGGGGTTTATGCCCTTTCCACACAAAAAACATCATTGTATGGGAGCCTGGGCCCTACCTGTCTGCCAGGCTCTGAGCCAGGGCCCTGTGAGAAGCAGCAATAGCAAACATCACACAGCACTTCATGTCTTCCCCCCTGGGCCACTTCCTACCTCTTGCTTCCCCACAAGACTCAAACTCCTTCACTTAAAAATCCAGCAGAAAACAACAGAAGCAACTGAATCTTCATCCTAGCTGGACTCAGCTGGAAGCCTTCTTCTTTGTAAGCTAGCCTCAGCTTCACATTGCCCATGACTGTCACTCTCCCTCCACCCAGGATTTCAGGCAGGCTGCAGTCCCTGATCAGCCTGTCTCCAGTCAGGCTTCCAGCTCAGGGCTCTGCCTCCCAGTTGTCTCTAAGCCCTCAGCCCAAGAGAAAGCTCCCAGCTACTCTTCCTTGGCCCCTTCTCTAGGGCCTGGGAAAGCTAGTGCTTGCAGGCCTCTCCCTTGAGGTAAGGGCTTCTACTATACCCTTATTCAGGAGCTCCCAAGATAGGGCTCTCCTCCACTGTCTGCTATTTTTCCCCTTCCTTTTTAGCTACTTCTCCAGCTGAAACAGGCTCTGGAGCTGCGGCAGGGTGGAGTCACCTGGGCCCAAAAGGGCTTCTTAACCCATTCTGTCCCATCTCTCTCATTCACTCACACACACACACCTTTTCTCCATCCTGGCTCTCGAATGACTTTGCACTGAAACTTACTTGATTTTTCAAGATTTGAAAGGGAAGAAGAGGGACAGACAGAGTACAACTTATATCTTCCACAAATAGTCAGAAAGTGATACCAATAGTGAGGAATTTATTCCATCACAGACAACCAGATTTAGGTTGTTAAAGTCACACAGCACAGAACTTCATAATCTAAGTCTTTTATATTAGTCTGCACAGCAACTCTTTCTTTCATGTTGCTCCCTCAAAGCATTGATTGAAGCTATTATTTGTGTCCAAATTGTCTCCCTTCAAATTGGGAACAAACACTGCTGGCAATACTCAACCCGTTGTATTCTTACATTGCCTTAACTACAATAGATAGAAAAGCCCTATTAACGAAAGTATTGTGGGATTCTGTTTCAAGGATCAATCTGGGAGAAGGAGGATCCTTCAAGCTCATCTATTCACATGAGCCTGCTCATATCAATTAATACAACAGTAAATTTTCCAAATCAGAAATGTGTCTAGAGTTAAAATCTTCATCTAGGGCCAGATTGTGGCTGTCACTTAAGTGTTGCACAGTGGAGATGGCGGAGGGGACAGAAGAAGGATCATCCCTTGGCGAACCTACTCCAGGGGTCAGGGCCAAGCGGGTGATGAATGAATGAGCTGTATAAATAGCAGTCCCTGTGCTTCAAAGGGGTTGGGGGAAAGGTGGGGAAGAAGTGAAGTCCTGACCCATTGCCTTCTGCACTGGTTCATAGAGTAGGACCAAAGCTGTGGGGGAAGTAAGGTCCACTTTTAAAGAAATATAGCATCGGGCTCTACTCCTATAGATGCCAGGGGGAAGAATTCTGCCACCCTGAGACAAAATTCTTTTTTGACTTCCCTCAGGGGTGGTGTGGCTCTGAGACACCCCTAATGTCTAAGTAGCACAAGTGTGTGTGTGTGTGTGTCCTTAGTGAAGGCACAGCAAGTTCTGACAGACATTTCTTTCTCATGAAAGGTCAATGTCTTTTAAAATGGCTCTAACTAGTGTTTCCACATGCTGTTCAATTCATTATCTGCACCCACCCTGGTATACTCAAACATGCAGAATTTTTTCCTATGAAAATGTCATAGAAATCAAAATAAATTGCTTCTAATCTGATCCTTATAACCAAAAACCCAATAATCTGTAAAGTATGCAGAAAATAAATTAGCATCATGGGAAATAGCTTTTAACAAGATGTGATTCATATACCACCAAGTGATCACTGCAAGTATTGAACAGCAAACCAGATTCCACTGAACTTGACATCTGCTCTTGCTGATATCTGATGTATGCTTCAAGAATAATGAATAATAAATAACTGACTTTCTTGCTGTAACAATTGTTTGCAAAATTTCAGCTTGCATTAGCACAACAGGTCAAGTCTTGTTATTCTTCCCCAGTCAGTGTGTCACTTCATTCCGAATTTTGCATTCATCACCTTCCATGCTGAATTGTACGTTCATTGTACATAATACATATAGTTGGCTTGCTCTAGTTCCCTCTGAAGCTAATACAAGTTCCACTTTACCTTCTACCCACTTCACTGCCTATTTATATTGGATGCGTGTCCTGAAAAGAAGTGTCTATCTCAGGACCTTAATCAGCAAGATTCTAAAAGCCTGAATCTAAAGGAAGGAAGAGGAAAGCAGGACACATCTGGTTTGGTCTATTTCTATCTGTCTTAATGAACCTTCAATGGCATAATTTTTAATATTTTCCATGTCTCGCAGTTGGCATTCAGGGCTTAAATTGTGCCATCGTGTGGTGGCTTGTAAGTGGTGGGTTGTTGGGGTTGTTTTATTTTGTTTTGTTTTGTTTTTGGGGAGAAGCAGCACCTGACATCTTGTACTCCAGAATCTAAGCTTTCATTCATAAAATGTCACTAGCATTATGGTAATGAAGACAATCTTGAAAATGTTAACCATGTGTAAACCAAATACAATGTAGTCTGCAGACAGCTTTTAACTCTGAGAAGCTTGACCTGGCTCTTCCATCTCAGGGATTGGGAACACTTACAGTTGAGGGATGATCATACTATTGCCCCTTTTTGACCTGAGCCAAAGTTTGGGGCCCTGTGCGTGTTCCAGCTGGAAGTAGAAATTGATGGTATCAGGTATTTCTCTGATGCAATTTCTTTATTTACAAAGAATGTACAAAGTCCCATATCTCTGAACACAGAAGAAATCAAACAGAAAACATTATTTTGCTCACAGAACCAAGAGCACTCTTTTTAGCCTGCAGCCCCGCCGCAAAAACTTCTTCCCAGGTTTCTTCCAGGGTCAGACATGCTTTCAGCTGTTCCCTCAGGCTGCCTCTCTCACGCCGTCTGTTCCTGCCTGACCTCAGTTTCTGTGAAATCCTTCTCACACATACCCAAAACAATGCTCAGCCAAAAGCTTGTGAGTGGGTTCACACACACCTTTTGTTTTAGGTGGGGTTTATGCTTACAGATATGTTTATTGAGGGGTGTGTTCAGATTTACTAATCTCAATGGGGTTTTAACTCAGCCCACAACAAGATTTCACCCAGCTCATAACAGTATTATGGAGATCTGCACAATCTACTTTGAGGAACATCTTATTTTGATATTGACATGCGTGAGTGAAGCTTGGGTTTGGAGCAGTTTGGTAGAATATCACCAACTGTTTTCATAATCTGACCCCTGGAACCAACAAGCCACATGGGAAGCAAAGAAGCCATAAAGGCAAGTGAGCTCCACAAAATGGGAACAAAGTGAGAGGAGCTTGATTGCGAGCAGCAATGACGGTATCCTGAGCTCTACCAAAGAGAAAGCCATGCCCAATACGTCTAGCAGAGTTATGGGGAGCAATTAACCCCACCATATGGGAAGGAACCCAAAGAATGGATGATCACATGTTGAACACTTGCCCATCTGCTGTGAGTAGGGTCTCAAATGTTATTCCTGCACCTCAAATGGATGCAGCCTGGTGTGTTGGCATAGCTTGGGAGAACACCACTATTTTATTTCTAGTTCAAACCTGCAAGCAGTTACGTCAGTATGTGCAGACAATATTCAGCACAGCACTGGCTTTTAGCTGTGTTTAGTAAAGTGCAGTGTTGTTGTACCCATGTTGGTCCCAGGATCTGAGAGGTGGGTGAGGTAATATCTTTCATTGGACCAACTTCTATTGGTGGAAGAGACAAGCTTTTGATCTGCACAGAGCTCTTCTTCAGGTCTGGAAAAGGTAACCAGAGTGTCATAGCTTAATACAAGGTAGGATAGAATTAAAATCTCTTTTAAAGAAAACCAAACTGATCCTTTTTGATTGTCTACTGATTTCTTGCTGCCCAGCCTCTTGATTTCAGGGGCTGCAACATCCCATTATTAGAGCTGGCCTGGAAATGGTCTGTGAAAAAAGTTACATTTTTGGAAAATATTTTGTCTCAAATAAGAACAAACCTCCAAAAGCTTGAGATTTTTTCCATGGAACTGGAAAGACCAGAAGCAGCAGGAACACTTTGATGTTTTCAAAGTGAAATATGCTCCCTGGAGGCACTTGGGAGCCTAGAAGACCTGGCTCCACAGCACCCCATCACAATAGCCACTGCAGAGCTAGGGAGCCTGGAAACCCTAGGCCTTCGGAAGCTGGGGCTCCCAGGTAGGGATGGGAGAAATTTTTCAGACAAAACTTTTCTTCATTAAAAAAATGTAGGTTCAGATCAACCAAAATATTTTGTGAATTTTCTTTGTTTTGGTTGGGAAAATAAAAATCCCAAAGTTGAAAATGTTTCATTTTGACATTTTCAAAATGAAATGTTTTGATTTTTGGATTCAAAAATTACTTTTTGTTCTAGAATTTTATTTTCATTTTTTTAAAAAAAGTTTAAACTCAAAACTGAAATATATTTCATTTTGGGTCAAACAAACCCCAAAACAAAATATTTTGACACCAGTTTTCACTAGACCAAAAAAAAAAAAGAAGATGACAGTTATTTACTAAGCTCCACTCCAAGGGCTTTCTGGCCCCCAATCCTTGGCAGCCCACCAGGTGAACTCCAAAGAGGTGGGGAGCATGGGAGCTTGGAAGCCAGGGCTTCCAGGCTCCTCAGCAGCTCACCAGGCAGGCTGCCAAGGAGCTGGGAGCCTGAAAGCCCAGGCTTTACCACAGGTCTTCAGGGGGCTGCTGAGGAGCCAAGGAGCAGGAAATGCATTCCATCAGAAAATTTCCAACCAGGTCTACCCATTATAGCCCTCTCAGCTCTAGTTCTAACCCTGGGGAAATATGATCAGCCGATATTAGATCACTTCATTGTCGGTATCATTTCATGACATTCCAGGGTACAATCCAGCCAGTGAGGGGTTGTGTCACCACATGCCCTGTAACCTGGGGTGTCTCACAATGCTTTGCTGCTATAGCTCCCAACCTAGGTCCCTCACAAACAGCCAAACAGCATGCAGGTCCCACCCTGAGTGTCCGTCTATAGCTGCAACCTGTCAGCAACGTCCAGTCACACTCTGGCTTCCACCAGCCTTGGTTACCACTTGCAGGGTGACCCCAACAAACACACCCAGTCTTGAATTTCCCCCAAAAAAGAGTACTGGACACTTCAGATATTTTAGGTTGGTTACCCCTCTCCGGGGATCAATATCCAACAGTTTGCTACCTTAAATGGAATTACCCACAGAATTCAGTTTAAACACAACACTGGATTAGTGTTGATTAAAGAAGAAAACAAAGTTTATTTAACTACAAAGTGAATACAAGTATAAGGCATTAAAGTCAGAAATGGTTACTAGGGAAATAAAGATAAAATACTTATACTAAAATTTAACAAACTAGACGTGGTTACCACATGATCCCAGTAACATTGCTGACCAAATTCTCAGGCCAGGAACTGCTCCCAAAGTCCAAAAGCTATTCCCTTTTTCTTCTTAGGTGAAAGAGAGAGAGATGGATAGTGAGAGATACCCTGAGGTGTTTTGCTCCTCACTTTTATAGGCCAGTCACTCTTTGAAATGCATTTGCCTGAAGGTTACCGCTAGATAAGGTTTATTCTCACTGTAAAGACAGGCAAGGAGTCTCCCAGTTACAGAGGTTTCATGCTGCTTGCTAAAATGTAGGTCTGTTTGTTCCTGCCCCCATGCCTTGCCAAAGAATGGCCACTTCATCTGTGATGGCCCATCAACTTTGATGACACCTGGGTAGAGGCATCAGCTTGTCCTTTGTGTTTGAAAAACTGGTTTACCCAGACTTGTCTGGTAAACACATCTCAGATAATCTCAGTTTATATTTATACCTAGATATAATGTTGCTGGCTGCACACATTTCATCATGATATTATTGACCAGTGAGTTTATTAGTTTTAAAATGATACCTCACAAGGCATATTTTGTACAAAGATTATTAGAATAGTGTGCAGGTTGTTAATACAGCACTGCATTCATTCACACATCTCAACATCGTTTTTTTCATTTTGTATATATCTAAATGCTGGTATTGCTATATGATGCTTTATTTCTCTACTCTAGTTCTCATCCAGTTCCAATTAACGTCAATGGAAAGATTCACATTGATTTCAGTGTGAATTGGTTCTGGCCCTAGGGTCGCTTCATCAAGAAGACTCTTTCTAACATTTCTTTTTTCTTTTTTTTTTTTTTTTGCATTAGCACTGCAGATGTTTGATCCTTCAAATGTGGCATTTATGGGTCCAATACTGCTCTCATTGAAATCAGTTGGAGTTTTGGCATTACTCCAGTCAGAACAGGATTAGGCTCAGAATGTATTGAAGCAGACTGATCATTAATATTTTGCCTATTTAGTGGAATAATTAATCAAGCAGCTTTTAAAATTGTTGAGTGCTAAAGGGTAGTCTACATCAGAACACCCAGCACTCATTAAAGATTCCATACAATCCCACAATATTTTTGCTGACCTTTTGCATTAGCGCACTTCCCTTTTTCTCCTAATTAAATCATGTTTTTTCCTAGGCTTTGATTAGTTCCCTTGTTTCTTAATTTCACAAAAGCAATTTGGGATAATTATTTTTTAGACGTGTTTACTATATATATTATCATCTGATCTTAGTTTCCCCAAGCCAAACTATACAGTATGTACTTTTTTTTCCCCAAGCAGCTCTAGTATCAAATAATTATATGCTCATAAAAAAATCACTAGTAAGTTTGTTTGCAAAGTACTTCTTTGTGTACTAATGTACTAAAAGTTAGCAGTTTACTGAGATCTCCACTTTTTATATATAATTAGGCTGGGATTTGATCTTCCCTTCAGTAAAAGCAAATCGACGTCTCTCATTTAATGTTTTTATTTTTAATTAACTGCTTCACGAAGTTAAGCTTGTTAACAATGGTGTTGGTCAATACATAAAGATATCTTAGCTAAGTAATTATCATAACAATGCACTTTTGTACTTAGGAAAATAGCAGCAAAAATACAAAAAAAATTGTTGTTGTTTTTCTTTTCTCCCATTTCTTGTATTTTGACCTTTTAATTGTAAAGAAGCTGCTGAAAATTTGCCTAAAGCAGAGCCATAGGAACACTGTCCCATTGATCCAAAGGTGTTTATTCCACAAGCATTTGATGTTTTATGTACTAACTTCCCCAAGCCAATATAAGGCCAAATTCTGCTCTCAGTTACAGCAATGTAAATCCAGTGTAACTGTACGGATGATAATTTATCCTGCTGTAACAGAGCAGAATTTGGTCCTATACTGGCTTGGCGAAGTAAGCACATGAAGCATCATTCCAGCTAATAACCATAACAGCAAAGGGAAAGGGGGCAAACTGCTGCAGGGAGGCTGATGGGGAAACAGAGGGTGTGGGGGCCTCAGCAGCCTAGTGCAGCTGGGGGAGGGACAAGCACAAGGGGAGCGGGAGGACACGTGCACCACCGTGCGCTTGTGAGCAAAGTCCCAGCTGCTGTTGGAATCCCAGATGGCAGACGGGGTGGATGCGAGTAGCTGCATTGGCGAGTGGTCCATGGGAGTCGCGGAGGGATAATGGTGGTAGTGGGGGAGCAGATGGAGTGGGGGGGAGGGCTCCATTCTCCCCGCTGACAGCACCAACAATGACCGCCTTGCTATCAGCAGAGACAATGATGGAAACAGAGACTCAGTCCAGGTAACAGCAGCAGTCCCAGCTGCAACAGCACCTCTGCGACAGCCTCCTCCAACAACAGTAACTTCTCCGACAGCAGCAGCAACTGGTAACTGACCAGAAGAAGCCCTGGTGGTGGTGGTGGTGTGTCAAACTGCCTCTCTGGGGGGAAGGCCAGCAGGCTCCCAAACAGCGACAGACAGCGAGACAGCAAGAGGGGTCCTGGCTGGGGTGGCTGCAGGGAGTGATTAGTTGGTCTACACTCCGATCCCTTAGAGGACAATTATTGCCCCAAGAGAAATTGATTGGGGGTAATGATCTAATCAGTCTGGTGGGCTGAGTTGGGTAAGAACTCAATTGACCCCATCAGCCCAGGGCTGATAAAAAGAGGCACAGCAAGGAAGTGCAAGGGGAGAGAGGAGAGAAAGAAGGAGGAACAGGGCTAATCACAGAGAGGGCTCAGAGTAGGAATACCTCTGTTCCCTTCAGGTCCTGCTGATCAGACCTACATCCTGGCAAACACTGTAAATTGGTGGAAACACAGGGGACTGTGGTGATATTGGTGAAGAGGACTTTAAAGCGCACCTGAGGGACTCTGTGCAGTTTCTGCAGGGAAGAGAATGGAGTGGAGCAGGGCCCCTGTTACAGTGCCTATTAACCATTACACTAGGACAGTGGTTCTCAAACCCCCCCCCCCCCAAGCAGTGGGACTTGGGTGGGCCCAGGCTTCGGTCCCCCCGCCCTCTCCTGGGATCGTCAAGTAATTTTTGTTGTCAGAAGGGGATTGGGGTGCAATGAAATTTTAGAACCCCTGCATTAGGAAAAACTGGAAACTTTCAGAAGCTACTTAAGAATTTCTAGTCCAGGCTGCTATCAAATATTTCTCCAAATCCCCTGCTAATCGACACACATACCTGAGAGAAATCAACTGCCCACTGAATTTTGGACCTGCTGTTACAACTTTGGGAACTGGACATTGGATAGGTCAGGGGGTTGAGCAGAAAGCCAATTGGCAGCCAGAACACCTTCTTGTAGAGATTAGTATCAGTGTGTAGGAATTAAAAAAATGCATCATTACACAGCCAGCGATGTATGTTGGATGCTGTATTGCTAGCCCTGCCTAGTAGTACTAGTTTGGAAAAATGAACTTCATTATCCACTCCTAATCCTTTGTCATGGGTTTTAAACCTCCCCCCACCCCCTTTCCTGGATATCAGCAAAAATATGCCATGGAAAACTGTGACACAGGGGTCCATTGATGGTTTACTACTCTGTGTCAGCAACTCTTGTCAGGCATGACATAGATTATGACAACAGCATGTTGGGATAGTGGGTATGTAAAAGATGTTGTGTAATAGATCATTTGAGAACTAATGAAACACTGGTGATTAATATCATTGTGAAATGTATATATTAACAGTATGAAGAATGATGAATACTCACAGATATTATGTTTTAATATTAGTGACCGATATCTGTGATCAAACAAAGGGAGAAACAGGTTTTCAGCCAGACAAGAGGGAAGGCAACCATCTACCCGTCTCCAATGTAAATGAAATAAGATGTGACCAAAGACAAAGAAAATCACATTTACACACAAGGTAAACAAAGACGTAAGGGGCAAGTGGGGGGAAAAGATGACCACTTAGTCTCAACAGAGAATGAGACTGTACCCACCTGGAAGACTTCCTGCCTCTTGAAGCACAGTCAATGAACTTTGGGAACATAGTATCAGGGGGTAGCCGTGTTAGTCTGTATCTACAAAAACAACAAGGAGTCTGGTGGCACCTTAAAGACTAACAGATTTATTTGGGAATAAGCTTTCGTGGGCAAAAACCTCACTTCTTCGGATGCATAGAGTGAAAGTTACAGATGCAGGCATTATATACTGACACATGGAGAGCAGGGAGTTACTTCACAAGTGGAGAACCAGTGTTGACAGGGCCAATTCAATCAGGGTGGATGTAGTCCACTCCCAATAATAGATGAGGAGGTGTCAATTCCAGGAGAGGAAAAGCTGTTTCTGTAATGAGCCAGCCACTCCCAGTCCCTATTCAAGCCCAGATTAATGGTGTTAAATTTGCAAATAGAAACAGCAGAACTAAAATTCACTCTATGCATCTGAAGAAGTGAGGTTTTTACCCACGAAAGCTTATGCCCAAATAAATCTGTTAGTCTTTAAGGTGCCACCAGACTCCTTGTTGTTTTTGGGAACATAAAGAGTCAGAAAAGCCATTTTGGCATCCTTCACCCAAAGAGACAAAAGTACTGACCACTTTGATCTCGGTGAAGGTTCCTAGTCGGAGAATCTGGTCAGCCATGCTGGAAAAGACACTTGGCCAGAAACACTTCTTTGAACAAGAGATACTACTCGTTTGTTAAATTAAGTTTTAGACTGAGAAGCATACTTTTGTTTGCTTGTAACCCTTTCTATCTTTATTCCTTACTTTTGGTGTCACTTAAATCTATGCCATTTTATTAATAAGCTTATTTTACTGTTAATAATAACCAACACAGTGCTATGAGTGAAAGAAGAGTGTTTGTCAAACCCCAGTTAAATTAATGAGCTGCTGTTTACTGTCTCTGTAAAGAAGCAGCAAACTTAATAATTTCTGTAAGTGTTCCAAGAGAAGGACGGACACTACAGGGCAGATGGTTTGGGGGAAATTCAGGACTGCGGTGGGGATGTTGGGGGTCACCCTGCAAAAAGTAACTGGGTGGTGGAAGCCAGAGTATGAGCTGCATGCTCATATGCTAGCAGTTGATGTCAGAGCTGTGAGCCACAACAGCGTAGCATTTAAGGCACGCAGAGTTGGAGGGCAGGGGGTGACACTGGTCTGGGTTGAATCCCAAAACATCACACATACAATGCTCTGTTTCCTGAGAAATTACATTTCTCTCAGCATTGTGCAGATTTCCTTTCTTCTTAATAGCTTTTATCATCGTATTGTTAGTTATCTAGATCTCACTTCACCCACTGTTAGCAATAAGAGTGTATGGCAAGGCTGGATGAAGGTAATACAGATGGCAATGCCAGGCCATGTTTATGCCCCTGCCCTGGGTGGCATTAGTAGGGGCTACCCACATCAAAGCTGTCTGCTGGGCTTGTTGGGGGATGGAGTAGCATCACCACTCCAGGTTGGCTGGGCTTCTCCTCCCTGGATCACCATTCTCTGCCTTCAGGCAGGTTGGTCTATACTGCAGGGGAAAGCCTCAGGCTGCACTCCCCAGCCCCGGGAAATTTCTGGTACAATGCAAAAAGGGCAATAGGTTGAATTTTGTACACGAACTGGCCAGTTTGTTAACTACATCCTAAGGTTTTTGTTTTGTTTTCTATTCCTCACTAAAAGGCTGGCAAGAGTTTAACATTCATGGGTCTAAGAAGGCGTGCACTGAGCTGAATGGGGACTTACACTTTTCGAGCCCCATCCTGCTCCCATTGAAGTCACTGAATTCATTGACAGCAAGATCAGGACTTTAAATATGCCTGCTAGCATAACTATTCATACAGTATTACTATTCTAATGGATTAGCCCTCAGTTAAATTTGACAAAGTCATTGTATGAGAAGTATTCTAACTCTGTGGCCTCATAACCTGGGTGACCGGTGTCTGATAATAAAACCTTTGTTCATAGTTGTTCATAGCCAGTGTCCTTCCTTCTCCACTCTCACAGGGAGAAGCTGTAGAAGAGGACAGAAAAGGCAGAACACTACAAAGCTCCTTACTTGTAAGTACAGTCAATGGAGTGAATAACTCTCCTTCCATTGCACAAGCTGTTAATACAAGTAGATTTTATTCATACTAACAGAGGAGAAATGTCTGTTGGGCTGCAGGTGCAGTATTGTGCAATGGGCATGCTCAGCTTAACTCTCCATGCACACCAGTGACAAGCTGTCTTGAAAAGATTATAACTAAATATCACTGCTGCTGTATTAGGGGGAAATATTAGTATGACATAACATCCACCAAAAGGAAAATCCTTCAGTTGCTCTTCATCAATTGCTTTTCATGTCTGATTTGTTAATACGTCTGTCTTGAGTATAAACTGACACAGCTTCTTTTTATGTGCCAGGAAGCTAACAAAATGTGAATCAAGCAAAATTCCTTCCTGGAAGCTTTAAACACTTATAGCTTTGTGAGATCACAGGGATCTTTGTATCATTCTTCCCAGTTCCGTCAGCTCTTTCAAGTGATACCAAATAAAAATTATGTTGTGATGTATGAGAGGATATTGTGGCTCCTACAGAGCTCACCCAAGATTGCATGAAGGAATGAAAAATATGGATGCATGTTCTCTGTCAACTCCAAACATATAGATAGCATTAAGGCCGAGACCCTCAACTGCAGCTGAGCAAAGATACACAATGCAACCTGCCAAGTGTGACGACATCTGGTCCCCAACATAAACTGGCACAGCGATGGGGCTGCTATAATTTGCACTTACTGTCAATGGTCTCCCTGTGCAAGGAAAAAAACACCACCACACATGCACACACACCAGTAGCCAGTTAAGCCAGCTCAAGGGATGCTTAACATCAGTGGCAGAAGATAAAGCAGCTGTCTCAGAGGGCAGGGTCTGGCCCTGTAGATCTACCAAAGAATTTTTTCAGAGTTAATTTTGACTTATTGTTTTCTTGTGGTAAGGAAGATGGAGGAATGTTTAGGAAAGAGTACTATGCCTCTCACAGGCAGTTTAACATCTCACTACATATTCTTTTATAGCTATATTACAGACAGACATGCGGTGGAAATGGTCTCCAAATGGATTTAGCAAAAATTCCATCATCTTTAGCAACCTGTGTTTTATTGCTCATCTCACCAGGGTAAGAAAGTATTCCACATGTTAACAACTTAAAACATCACTTCCCTTTCATCCTCTTTGTTGATCACACAGTATTAAAGCCCACCCTTGCTCAGATGTTATAATTTATATGGGGCCAAAAAGTAGGCTCTATGGCTCTTTAGAAAAGAAATAAAAGACACAGTCCCCCTCCTTGCTTTGAGTTGTTTACAATATAGGTGATATGCCCCATGCTGGTCATGTTGCAATAGCCATAGAACTAACTCATAAGGAGTTAGGTAAGTGCTGCTGTTTGAAGTATCTTTTTTGATAATTGCTATAAACAAAACAATAATAATGAGACAAACTTAGCAAAACCATCAATATCAAACAAGAGCAGTTATCAGACCCTTAAATACTGGCTCCATTTTCTACCACACCCGTTTGTGCCCACTGGTGACATTAACGCATTAAAGGGCAGCATTAGTGGGCTCTGAAGACTGTTCCAGCCAATCCTCTCTGCAAGTGGGCACAGGCTTGAAATAGACAGTGTAAAGTAGGAAAAAATTGAATAGTTCCTAGGGCTTCATGGCAATATGAGTTTTCTATTTCCAGGGAGAGAAATTAAATTATTTTGAACACAAAGATGAATTACTTTAGGAAACTAGCTACTCACCAGTGCATATACAAGCAATCTGTGTTGGGAGCAGCTCATAGGTGCAGCACCCCAGAAATAGTCTAGAGAGGCATGACTCTTTCCTTGTTCTTCCCTTACTGGCAGAGATAGTAAACTACTACGGCCCATACAGATTACTATTCCCCCCACATGCTGGTTCAGGTGTGTTGGGAAATGTCCTGGGGAGGGAGACCAAGACTGACTATTCACTTTCCCGCCCCCACCCCCTCACGTCCTCTCCCTGCAAGTCGGGGAGGGAGAAGTACCAGGCTGGAAGCTCCTGCTGATCTACCTCCCATCCCATGCCTTAGTACAGGGTTGCCAGGTATCCGGTTTTCAACCAGAACACCTGGTGGAAAAAGCACCCTCCCCAGCCCAGTGAAAATGAGCGAGTGAGGGTGGGGAAGAGTGAACGACAGAGGGAGGGGGGATGGAGTGAGCGGGGTGGGGCCTCAGAGAAGGGGCAGGGCAAGGGTGTTCAGTTGCAATCAGATTTCAAATATGACTTGACAATTCCCCAACCCCTCCCAAATTAGAAACCAGGGATTGATAGTGGAAATGCTGACAAATCCTTCAGTGTGCTATGGAAAGGTGCTGCTTTAATGTGCATACTCCTTCCTGACATTCTCTTAATTGCAGTTAACTAGGACCTTTATATAAAATGTATCTCCTTTACAAATGAATAATCTATTTATTGTATCATTTTGAAACTCTCATTTTGTGATGAATTAAAAAACAAAATACTCTTGGAAGCATAGTTTGTTCTTCATGCTGTTTGTTCTAACGAGTGCAGCGTTCCCAACTGGAGAAGGAAGTGTATGAAAACTTCACAGGTAAGGGAGATGGAGAAGCCAAATATAGCTTTTGCATCAGTTTAGTCAATCTGTCACAGGCCTATTTTTTTTCTTTCAACCTGATGTGCTTTTGTAAATGGTACTATTAAAATATAAACAAAAACTGTTTAGTGTGACAATGAAATGTGTCTGTCCCAGGGGAAGGGAGAGTCTCAGGGCAAATTCCGCTATCCCACAAGATTGTGTCCCACAGCTAAAGCTGGTCAAAGATGTTTTTCTGAAAAAGCATTTTTTATCTAAAAAAAATCAGTGAAATGGACATTTTTGCAAAAAAGGTCTGTTTTCATGGGAAATTTTTAGGTTTTCTTTGGTTTTGATTTGATTCAAATTTGAAAATTTTCAATGAAAAAAACAAAAATGTTCTGTTCTCTATTTTTTTTCTGGGGGGGGGGGGGAGGGGGAAGGAGACGGGAGGAGGGAGAATTTCCAAACCAGCCCTACCCACAGCATTCTAAGCCTAGTGAGAGCCACCCACCAGAAAACCAAAGATGGTATCTTAGCTTGTGTCTCACGGAAGTACAGAATACTACCATGAAGGCCAGTGGAACAGCCAATAGAGTATTCCAAAATGAAGTCTTGATGCTGCTTCCTTCCCCAGGACTCCCTGCAGCTGGTGAGTGCTGAATGGATTAGAAGTCACAATAAAATCCTGAGTTGATAAGGGGTGGGCAGGAAAGGAGCCATGAACCCTTCCCCCTCTCCCAAAAATACTTAGCAAGGAGGGAAGGAGCATCTGTCCCAAGACTAAGAGTGGCGGAGGAGGAGGAATGGGGGAGCATGAAGGAAACAAACAAAATACAATCATCAGGGTCAAAGGCGTGAGGAAGTTAGGATTAGCCATTAAAACACTAGGCTGGGACTTCAGAGAATGAGGTTCTATTCCCTGCTCCACCACTGACTTCCTGGGTGACCTTGGTTAAGTCATCTAGCCTCCCTGGGCCTCAGTGTCCCATCTGTAAAATTGGAATAATAGCACTTCCCTATTTCAGAGGTGTTGTTAGAATAACTATATTAAAGACAAGGAGGCACTCAGGTACTATACTAATGGGGGCATATAAGTATCTAAAATAGAAAGTTGCAGTCAAAATGGCTTTTGATTTCTACTTCCCCAGGAAGCATTCCTGGAATGGGTGGAGCTTTGAAGTGAAGCTTCATACGAGAATGTTCCCCTCCATTGTGGTGATGTTCAAATTATTTCCTCACACCTGATTGCTCCTCATTACCAACAGATAGTTGAAGTGATACCCTGGGAATGAGAACTTCAGTTTTCTGTTCTAGAAATAATCTCTCTCTGTGTTGGATGCCATTACATTGTGTTTTCCTTACTTGAGCAGCCTAAATGTACCAATGATCATTTTATATAGCACAACATCCAACATGACTTATTCTGATCCTGACACCATAATTGGGCAGTCAGTTATCCTGAACATACAGCTTTCATTTATGCAGACAATATGGATTTGTAATTCTCTGGTGAACTCCCCTTCCTTGGTAAACACATGAAACAAACACGAGAAAATAGGCAGGAAAAGACTACTAATGGCAGATTACATAGAAAAAAGTGTTGGTTTTTTTTACCAACCATGCTATCTATCTTCTCTGCCATTCCCCTTGGTCTTTTAGTTTCTAATCCATCACCTGGTTTTCTGAATTAGCAGATAGCAATTATGCACTCATTCTTGTAGAGTATAAAAACGAATCCTTAAACTTTGATTGAGTATTTCCATATAAAACAAGGGTTTCCAGTGTTAGTATTCCACCCATAGACTCAGACGGTGCAAATACTAAAAAACAGAGTCAGAGACATTTCCCAATATTTTACATATTTTCCCACATTAAAGAAAGATAAAAACTCACAACCTAGAGAACCTGGTCTAGAATAATAAATCTCCATAGTATTTTAACCATTTTTCAAAAAAAAATGATTTATTTTTCATGCCCCTCTTTTGATTTAACTGTTTCTAAAAGGGCCAAAAATTTAAACATTTATCTAGGTGGGGGGTTTTTAGGAGAAATTCTCTGCAATCGAATGTTCTCCACTGAATCTTTTGTAATAAGGAACAATAGTGCCACCAAGTGACTAGATGTTTTTCCCAGAAAATCATTAGTTCCAGATTCCTTTTCTATGGCTTTAACTCCATCAAAATTAGTGAATCAACACCAATGTAAACTACTTATCAAATCCTTTCCCCTAACTTCTTAGCATCCTGGATCTTTTGATTACTTTGGTCTTTAAAGCACCATGCTGCTGAAAAAGGACCATAGAATTTAACCATTCTATGAAGAGTGGTGTATCACAAGGGAAAGATTTTCTTTTTATTTCACTTGGTGTCTCTTCAAATCAGATGAAATCTTTGTCATCCATTTGCAAATGATATACACAGGTATTTCAACTCCACTGTTTAATCTAAGCACAAAGCAAAAGCAGGAACAGTGCAGCCTTCCCCTACATTTGGAAGGGATATTCAAGAGTTTGTATCATAGATGACCTAGTCCATTTCATGTAGTGGCTGATTTTAATACTACGAATGTCTTAGTGAAAAGGTCTTTGTTTTGCTCAGCACAATAATTGAACATCTAGACCTATTGAAAATAAAAATTCAATATTTCTTGAGATGGGCTAAGTTCCTTAAACGAACAAATGATCTCTTTTGAATCTAGTGCCTCTTAGACTCTGTGGTGACTGGTTCTCTAGGACTATCTATATTTGGTACATTTGTCGGGGGTGGGGTGGGGTGGTGCCTGAGGGTTTGCTAAACTGCAGAATAATTTTGTATACTTTGTTTAATTTTGAAGAAAATATTAATACAGGGGAACAATACTGCACTTCTTTTGAAAAGGCTGCAAAAAATAAATCCTAAACCCCAACAGAGGATTACTGCCATTTTGGGGA
This sequence comes from Terrapene triunguis, assembly GCF_002925995.2. Taxonomy (NCBI): domain Eukaryota; kingdom Metazoa; phylum Chordata; order Testudines; family Emydidae; genus Terrapene; species Terrapene triunguis. The sequence continues at coordinate 26,721,634 of NW_020664446.1, forward strand.
GCTCAGATTGCACACTTGGATACCTTCATTGGCATACCCAGTTCTACATTTGGGCACCCAAACCAGCACCTACATCTTAAAAGCAGGTAAATGGGCACCTATGTAGCCAACTCCCTATGGTTCCAGATGCTACTGTCCCACTGCACCACCAAACATGCATCATCATCTGCTGTGGAGAGAGAACTCTAACTTAGCTCCCCTTTCTTCAGTTGTAGCTGTTACTACCATTACAACACTTTGGCCCACCATGGATGTCATCTTTACAATAGAGGAGAGAAGGATATATGAAGGAGGGGATGTGATCATAGTTTGAAGTGCAGATCCTTTTTTTTTATTATTTAGGTGCACTATCATAGGGTGCTTTAAGAGCAGGTGCCTTAAAATGGCATTTCACAGGCCTTCTTTAGAGGTTCTGTTTTGCAAATATTTGATTTTGCCTTTCTTTATTTCTTTTTCATTCTCTGACAGAAAGTGGCACCAAAGTGTCATTTGTGGACACCCGGAACCAGCCTCTTAATGTCTCACTCCCCATTTCTAATGCATTTGGTAAAAGAGTAGTTTCACTGATGCCTATTTCAGCACCTTAGTCCTCCCCACAAGATTATTCAATATGGAAAAATGTGAGTATCATTTCACCAGCTGATTATCCTTATCCAGACAGGTTACTGGTATGTTCTGATACGATTTAACAGCAATTCAGGCTAAGGCTGATATGTTTGCCAAAAATGTAATTCACTGGGAAGAGAAAATGGACCCTTTAGAACAGTTTCCCAAAGTGTGGGACACTGCCCCTCCAGAGGGTGGAAATGGATTTGTACATGTAGATTAAGATGTGTAGACTCTTAGCTACATAAACTCGGGTTGAAGTATAGAGGGGCACGATTGGCAGAAAGGGGGGCTCACTTTTCAAAGATTGGGAATTAATGCTTTAGAACAAGAATTTAAAACCAAACACACTCAAAATCAGGGCCATGCATGGGGAATTAGATCAAGCTAAATCACTGGCCAGGGCCAGCCTTATGGGTGGACGATGTGGGCAACCACCCAGGGTGCCATGGTCAGGAGGCAAGAAATGGGGCAGGCCTGGGGTGCGAAGTCCTGGAAGGGACTCAGGACAAAGGGGGGGAGGCAGCAGGGCCCGGGAGTGAAGGGGAGGGGAGGGGTGGAGAGCCTGGGAAGGCAGCGGGGGCCAGGAGTGTGGGGGGGGGAGGGATGGATAGGGAGGTGGTGGGCGTTAGGGGCGCCAAAATACAAGTTCGCCCAGGGCACCATTTTCCCTAAGGCTGGCCCTGTCACTGGCTATTCTCAAGCATAATGTACTGCTTCATCCAGAAGTGACACTTCAGAAAACACCAGTAATAAGTATATTTATTTTACAGGAACTAGCAGAGTTTTGTTTGATATTGTATTTTAAACATATTCAGCTAAAACCCAAGTTTCCCTATCATAAGTGGGGGAAAAGAATACAGTTCAAGCTTCTGCTCATTCATGACTTCCTTGAACTATGATTGTATCCTTTTGGGTATTTAAATTATAAAAACATTTGGCCCAATTCAACTCCAGCCTAAGCAGGTGAAACTTAATTGATCCTTTGGCACCATGGCTGAATTAAGCCCTAAGTGTTACCTTTAGTTTGGGTGGAGCATAATACTTCACTCCAAGGACATTGTTCTTACTAACATATATCTGAGAAGGGAGGGAGAAAGGGGAAAAAGAATTATTGGCCCCTAAATCTAAACTGGATCCTGCTACCTCAAGTAATCTGTCCTTTTCCCCCCAGCAGTCAAAAAATAGAGCTTCCCCTCACCCACAACCAGGGAAACTCAAACAAATTTCTTATCCTTATCTGGTGCTTAATCATTTAAAAAGCTGTCCTCTTCAGCAGAGCACAAACAGAAAAACCACATTACCCCTCACCTACCGTGCAAAGCTAATGAAGTCAGCAGTCTCCTCAATCAGTGTTCCCCATCTAACATTTTCTACACCTTAACTCATGTCTTTCCTTTTGCTCCTTTTTGCACCTGACACCTGAGCTATGTATCTTAAATGAGCCCCAGCTGCACTGGTTCTCCAGTCATTTAACCCTGAAAGTCTGGTTTCTTACCCAGCAGATCTGAAATGAAAACTAGTTGTGGACTTGGGCCCAGATCCTCAAAGGTATTTAGGTGCCTAACTCTCAATGGAATCAATGGGAGTTAGGCACCCAAGCAACTTTGAGGATATGGGCCTTTGACCCTATCTTGGAGACTTTGCCCATTCCAGCTGCATAAGGTCTCTTGAGAACTGGATGGGTAACACACCCTCTCATTCCTACAAAGGTGTATATCTGAGGGCTTAATTCTTTCATGGTGCAGTGGGCACTGTCTGGAGTTCTCTGCTCCCCATCTGTTTCCTTTGTTTTACACCTTTGACTCTCCCTCCTATTTATCATATTTTGTCCCTCAGGTTTAGTTGATTCCTAGTTCTGTAGACCCTCCCTCATTTAAGGGCTGGCCTTTTGTTCTGGTGGGCCTACTCCTCTGGGATTCCAAATAGGCTGGTTTGAGGGTTGAATCCCATATTATATGATTTTGATTCACAGTCTCCATTCCTACTCACATGAGTGAGCAGGAATGGAGACTGTGAATCAAAATCATATAATATGTGAGCAGGTATTATCAAAGAGATATCTATCTCACTCAGAGATTTGTTATAAAAATCTAGAATACTGGAATTTTAGGGTCCACTCATTCCCCAGATTCCATCAGAAGAGAGGGGTCATCTATGCATGAGTCTGCCCCTACTTCATGGCAAAGTTCCCAACCCTTTCTCAGGACCCCACTCAAAAGCTTTCTGTGGGGTCAGGATCTGCACATGAATGATAGGCACAGAGTGTGAGCTGGGGCTGCACCAGTGAGAGCCACATCATTCCCCATCCTCCTCAAATCCACAAGAAATCAGCTCAGGAGTAACTTCAGCCTTCCCCATGCAGTGGAACCACACACTGAGGGGCCTCTGCAAATCAAACTGATTAGTAGGGTGGAGGCACAGAGAGCTGTATATCCATGAGGTTTGCACGTGAACACTCTGTTTCTTCAGCAGGGGTCAAACCCTGATCCTCAGATGGAAGGAACTTCACAAGGGAGCCCTGTAGTGCCATCTTCCTGTTTGGGATACGGGGGCAGACAGGTTGGGAGGAGGCAATATATTATACCATGTTTGTGGCACCTCAGTTTCTGGAGTTGGCTGTGTTGATCCCTGGCTTCCCATAACAACCCTTGGGGGCCAAGGACAGCCAATGTAGATAATAGCACCTTCTATCCTTAGCTGCTGCAGGGGCTCATAGGTGACTGTGGCAGGCACCCCCTAGGGATTCTTTAATTAATGCCAGGGACCAGAAGAGGCATAGGGATACCCCAGCCAACCCACTTTCCCCTGGCTATGGCCCCTGTACCAGCAGGGAATCCTCTAGTGGCCAGGTAAAGCTGCTGTGTGCTGCCAGATCAGTGAGAACCAAGCCTAATGTTCTGATGGACTGAGCCCTACCGTAGTGCAATTTGCATGCTGAGGGGCCAAAGAAAGGTATAAATCACATTCAGTTAAATGCACTTAAACTCATTTTGATTCGCCTTTGACTCATCATCTAGACTTTCTGCTTCCCATAGGGATAATATCATAATCCTTGACTAGTTTATGTTTATAGAGCACTTTAATGTTACAGTATCTAAGTGCTGAGTATTGGAGGGTTTAAAGACATTACCACCTATCACAGTTTCGGGGTCCGTCGCCTCTCTTTGAGTGGAGACCCTTGTCTCCCTCGTGACCAGGAGTTTTTAAGGTTGAACAGTTTCCTGCCTTATGCTGTGAGATTCCCAGCAAGCCAGACAGCCTAAATAGGCCAGCATCAGCCTCTCTCTCCAAAGGCTATGAACAGTGTAATTGATACAGTTACAAGTTACCACACAGATCTTTCTAAGCAAGCATACTTAACCTGAAAACATACTAAAAACAATAAAAGAACCTACACACATGCTAATAAGCTTACCAGAGATCACCCCAACTCCAACCCTGGACTCTGGTGAGTGTCAGTCCTTCAAAACCCACAGCTGAGTTTTCTCCATGGTTACAAGTTCATGGCTATCTGAGATTCAAAACCAGATCCCACACTGGGCAGTTCAGCTGTTTCTTTCTGTAACTCAGGCCTTTGATCTCAGCCTCTGGGAACAGGTAATCAGCAGACAATGACCCTCTCCTCAGGGCCTAGCTTCAAAAAGCTGGAATTTTGCATAACTGGAGACAGGGAATTTGCATTAGCCTCTCCCGGAGGTAATCTCCAGGAAATCCACTTCACATTTATTGTCCCAAAAATCCATTCTTGTCTGGCACATTTTCAATATAGTCCTTTGAACTCCCAGGCCTCACATCACATCTCCCCAACCCCAGAGAGGTGACATGCAATCCCAGCCCACAAAAATATATAAACTTTGTATTTAATACAATGCACCCCAAAGATACTTACACTTAATTCAGTAGGCTCTCCCAAGGATGCGTAGGAAATTGCTATATCTGTCACACTACCCGGTACCTTTGAAAGTGTCTTCAATGTGCTCAGGTTCTCACAGTGACCTGATTTTTCCCTCATCATCATAATCATCATGCTCTAACTAAAAATATCTAGATAAGTTAGGATTTGAATCTAGATTTAGATCAAACTTGTGTGTCTCAGACCCTTATAGTAACAATGAGAATTGCATTTTCCAGATTCCTCCAAGTCTGACCCCTGAACGAGGCCTAGTTGGAACATACAGCTCAATGGCTGAACAGCCTACTCAACCTGCTCCACGCAGCCGAAGGAGGCTACTTTGGAAACATGAAAAGCTATGTTAATAAATGCACATGAAAATGGAAACTTCCTGAGACAATGAGAGAACAGAAAGAAATATACTTTATTTGAAACATTAGACATGTACAATTTACATAGTCCACTTTTCAGGATTGTACAGTGCACAGTGCTGCAGTAAAACGTGTGCTACACTGGTTGATAGGAACAGCAAAATTTCATAAGTGAGCATGGTCTAGTGATCTGAACACTGGATTAAGGACCTTCAACTTCTGAGTTCTTCTGCTGTGGCCTTGGACAAGTAATATAGGAAGAAATTACACCTCCTGCTGTACAATTGTGTAAGAGAGAAGAGAGGGTATAAGAAGCACCACACTTTGGATCCCAGTTTAATCTAGTTTTCAGTGCTGGGGAGTACAGAGGGTCAGCTCTGTAGTGATCTAAGTGGCACTCGTGACTTTAGAAGGGCATTTTTGGGTGGCATAAGTGTATAAGACCATGGTCATGCATGCCCTTGCATGTGGTATATTGGAAGCCTATCACTTTAAAGAAAGGCTGCACTAAGGGGACCACCGGACTCTGTTATACACACAGTACTTCGCAAAGCACCGGACATGGGGCTCAGAAGAGCCATAACTGAGCAATTAGTCAGGCTGTGTTTCCCCATCTCTACAATGGGGAAAATGGTATTTTCCAACCTGAGAGGAGAGCTGTGAGGATTAACTCTGAAATGTTCATAAACCACTATGAGCTGCTAAGTATTTGTCCAGTTTTTACAAGCAAAGGAAGTTTTAAAATACTAATGGGCAGGATTGCAGTGAATAGTCATGAGGTGAATAGCATGAAAGACATCAGGTGAACTGAGGTGGCTGTCTCAGGTGCCAGACTATGGGGGAGATGGGGGGTGCCACTAGAACCCAGAGTTTAGCAAATTGTGTCTGCTGCTGGTGCATATGTATTCTCTCTGCTCTAGATGTACAGAGATGGTGGAATGCTGTGCTGGAGGAAGGAGGGCACAAGAGACATAACAGGGCAGGCAGGAGAAAAGGTGAGAGGGAATAACAGAAAGCAGCAGGAGCTGCAGGGAGAGAGAGGAGGACCCTCTTATGTACCTCTCTAGCACCCCCAGGAGCCTGGACTGATTAACACCAGCTTCTCAGGGAGCTTCCTGTTTCCCTGACCCCATTTGAGGAGAACAGGCAGTCAACTGAAGTAGTAGGAGCCAGTTAGGCCCTTAAAACGCTGATATCTTCCCTCACTCAGGCCCTGCTACCAGCCTCCTTATTTGTCCCCTTCAATTGAGAGCCACTATAGCTGGCACAGAATAGCAGTCATGAGTGAAAGAAGAAAACACCCCTCTGGGGCAGCATTCAGAAAAAGAAAGAAAGCAAAGGAAGCTTTTCTATCTAAGCAGGAAGGAGCTCTCCTGAGATACAGAGACACAAATGTTCACGGTGAGCCTTCCGGCCCCAGTGAGGATGTGAGTGGTGAGGAGATGCCTGATCTTCCAGTTAGTCAGAGTGCAGGTGACCTGGCAGCTACTGCAGCATCCATATCTCCATCTCAAATGGATGTAACCATGCACATTCCTGAAGAAAAGAGTAGATCAGAGAAGAGTGTGGTGGAGGCGCAAGAAACAGCTGCTGCTGAGTATAGTTCCTTAAGTCTAGATGATCCAGGACTGTGGACCCACTTGAGCAGTAGCCCAAGGGTCTTCCTTGTACTGCATGGGCCACAGCAAGTGAAAAACTTCATGTTCTTCAAAGACAATGAAAATAGAAGTTTCCATCTGTAACCCTTCTACCCATCTAAGTTGGCAGCAACAAGGGCCGGGTTCTGTATCTAGGGGTTCCGTTTCAATAACACAATGCAAAACCGGCTCGAGCCCCCACCCAGTGACCTGGGACAATTACATACCACCCCCCCTGGGTACCTCTAAGAGGCAATACTTCCCCTCTCGCAAGCACAGAGTCTGAGGGTATGTCTACACTACAGGATTAATCCGAATTTAGATAATTCGAATTTGGGAAACAGGTTGTATAAATTCGATTGTGCACGGCCACACTAAGCACCTTAATTCGGTTTTAAACCACATTAATTCGGTGGTGTGCGGCCACACTACCCCATTAACTTAAACACAGTAATTCGGTGGTGTGCGTCCACACTAACCCTAATTCGAATTAACAAAATCGATTTAGGCTCTACTCCGTTCGTCGAGGTGGAGTACAGAAATCGATTTAAAGGGCCCTTTAATTCGAATTAACTGGCTCTGTAGTGTGGACAGGTGAAGGGTTAATTCGGATTAAGGCAGCTAAATCCGAATTAAAGTCCTAGTGTAGACCAGGCCTGAGTGTAACAGAAAATGTTTAATAACATGAGGTAAACGACATCAGCATAAAATTGGAAAAACACCACAAACAGGATTCATAACACAAACCATGAGCAAAACTCACCCCAGCAAATTGGGCTGTGTCCTTTCCCTTTGGTTCTTGAATCCAGCAACCCAAAAATCACCCAGAGTAACCAAAGTCCAACACCCCCAAAGTCTCTTGGGTCCAGCAACCCCCAAAGTCTCTGTCCCTGGTCAGTGCAGCCCCAGAGTAAAAAGGGGGGGGGGGACGCAGGGTGTTAAGGGGCACCTTACGTGATCCGAGGCTGGCCAGCTGTCTGTTTCTCCGTGGGGGTTCCGCCGCAGCCTTTACCACGAGCCAGTCCACTTTCCTGCCATCCCACGAACTGCTCCGCTCTACAAGCTGCTCCGCTCCACTCCGCTCACCGACCTGTGAGCCGTTCCAGCCGTCCCCGCAAACAGCTCCGCTCGCCGTTCCTTGGGCCACTCCAACAAGCTGCTCCGCTCCGCTCCGCTCACCGACCTGTGAGCCGTTCCTTGGGCCACTCCAACCGGCCCCGCAAGGCTCCACGCCGCTCGCTGCTCCTCCAGTCGTCCCCACAAATTGCTCCGCCAGCTGCTGAGCAATATAGCTTCAGGCTCCCCCACTAGTTAACACAGCACTCAGTGATCTCAGCTCTTAATAACATCAGCTCTTTTGTGAGTTCAGCTCATAGTATAGTAGGGGAGCCCCAGTGCTAGTGCACCATTGGCCCAAAGTGAATTCAGCTCAGCAGCCTGTAACTAGACTCCTAATAGAATCAAAGTTAGCTCTGACATTCAACAGTGGAGAGAGGAGGCGGTGCAATTGGTGTTTCAAACCCTCAGAGGGGGCCCATGCCATCAGGTACAAATACCTGTCCCCATCCTCTCTCAATTCACTGGGTTTTGTAACCCATGCCCCTTGTCAAGCAAGTGCTACTTAGGTAATGGTGAAGGACTCACTCAGTCCTTCTGTCATACAACAGTTCCACTGGCCTTGATTCACAGAATCAGGGTAACAAAACTTTATTCTTCCTGTCCCAATAATAGAGAAACTGGGGATCCCACACCAGCCAAAGTAACCACTTTCAGTTGCTGTGTTTCATGCCAGGCGAGTGGGTGTGCCTATGCAAACAAGATCAGCCCCTGGAGTTCTCTTCCACACTCGCCATAATTCACCACCAGATGTCAGGGTAGAGCTCATCCTGACTCTGCTTACACATCCAAGACATTACTGGCCTGAAATCCCCAATGGTGACAAAGTGGAGAGGCCATGGCTTATGTACTCAAAAACCCAGAATTCTGCACACTGTTTTTGTTGCAAACTCTTCCAGTCTAATGTTCCAGCCACATTGGGGTCTACAGGAACAAAGGACTGGAAAAATCTGGCTAGAAATCTGGCATGCCATGAGAAGGCAGCAAATCACCAGAGAGCAGTCCATAGGTGGAAAGAGCTTGAGATGAGACTAAGGTTAAAGTCCACCATAGATGATCAGCATCAAGAGAAGATTGCATCAGAGTCTCTTTACTGGCAAAATGTTCTGAAAAGGCTCATTGCCATTGTGAGAATGCTTGCTACCCAAAACCTAGCACTGTGTGGCACTTCAGATAAGCTGTATGTGCCAAACAATGGGAACTTCCTTCAAATTGTGGAGCTGATGGTTGAGTTTGATGCTGTACTTGAGAAGCAGCTAAGAAGAGTCACCACCCAAGAAATGTACACACACCACTACCTTGGAAAAACAATTCAAAATGAGATCATACAGTTACTGGCAACAAAAGTCAAACAGAAGATTGTGGCAGATCTGAAGTCAGCAAGATATTACTCTGTTATTCTGGACTGCACACCTGACATCAGCCATACGGAACAAATGACTTTAATGGTGTGTTTTGTAACAACAACAGAACCTAGTGAAAATGTCCCTGCAATGGTGACTGTCAGAGAGCATTTTCTAGAATTTATTGACATTGATGATACTACTGGAGCTGGTATGACAAATGTGCTTCTTAAAAAGCTGGAAGATACAGAAATTGCGATAACTGACATGAGAGGTCAGGGGTACAATAATGGTGCCAACACGAGAGGAAAGAACAGAGGAGTGCAGACACAGAGTTAAACCCTTGACCTTTTTTTGTCCCATGAGTTCTCATACATTGAACTTGGTGGTCAGTGATGCAGCATCAGCTTCTAGTGAGGCTGCTGAATATTTTAATGTAATTCAAAGCATCTATGTATTTTTCTGTGCATCAATTCATCAATGGCAAATTTTGAAGCAACATCTGGGAACATCCTCTCTGACACTGAAACCACTGAGTGCCACACGATGGGAAAGTCGAGCGGAGGTAATAAAGCCTATCAAACACCGGATTTGGAAAAAAGATGATGCCATTGTTGCCATTATGGAGGATAATGCTATGACAGGAACTGTTTGTGGGAGAACAGTGGCAGAAGGAAATGGAATCACCAGAAACATACATAATTTCTGTGTGGCTTAGTGTTGTGGCATGACATGCTGTTTGAAATAAATGTTGTAAGCAAGAGACTCCAAGGTGTTGACCTTGATTTATCTGGAGCAAGGGAACAACTGGACAAAGCAAAGTCATACCTACACTCTTACCGGTCAGATGAGGGATTTCAAAATGTTCTGAAGAGTGCACAGAAGTTGGCAGAGGAACTTCACACTGAAGCTATTTTCCCACCCATTCAAGAATACAAGAGTCATTGAAGAAGAAGACATTTTGATTACCAGGCATGGGATAATCCCATAAGAGACCCCAAACAACAATTCAAAGTTGAATTATTTAACCAGGTGCTAGATTGTGCAGTACAATCAGTTGAAGGATGTTTCATGCAGCTCAAGGAACAAAGCAGTATATTTGGGATGTTATATGATATTCCAAAACTACTCACTATATCTGAAGAAGACCTACACCAGCAATGCAGGGCACTAGAGACAGAGTTGACACATGATGACATGCACGATGTTGAGGCGAGTGATTTAGGTGATGAACTGAAAGCCCTTTCAAGATACATTTCAGCAGGATCAACTCCAAAGGCTGTTCTGTAATATATGTGCACAAATAAGATGACCACCCTCTTTCTAAATGCTTTTGTTGTCTGCACATACTTCTAACACTTCCTGTAACAGTTGCCAGTGGAGAAAGCAGCTTCTCCAAGCTGAAGTTAATAAAAACACATTTACGCTCCACAATGACACAGGAAAGGCTGGACGGCCTTGAAACCATCTCAATAGAGCATGAGCTGGCCCATACTGTGGACCTTCACCAGGAAGCAGTTCAAATCTTTGCAACCAAGAAGGCACGGAAAGCACCACTTTGATTATTCAAACAGATAAAAATGCCAGTGTTTACTATGAAGAGAAGAAAAGTTACATTTGCTGTTCAGGCGTTTGGAAGTTGTGTCACTTAAAATTTTTGAACAAGGCATTTTAAGTTGTTAGTTCTCCTTTATTGGGGTAGGTAGCAGAGCAGTACCATGAAAGGAATAGAACAAGAAGAAGGCAGAATTGAGACCTTTCAAAGTTTTGGCCCAAGCGAGGGGGTATGGGGGCGTCATTTGAGCTCCCCACCTCAGGTGCCAAAATGTTGTGGGCCGGCCCTGGAGAACCCTAATCTGTCTCAATGACAGTCTGAAGTATTACAAAGCAGAGGGGAACTACACTGTAATTGGTTTCAAAGTGTGAAATTCATATACAGGTTGAAGCTATGATTCTCAGGCAGCAGAGGGCACCATTCATCCAGAAATGAATTTTAGGAACCAGAACATTATGTAGATCTCTAACTACAATATAGATAGCAACACCTTGTTAAAGATCAACAGAATTGTAGCTAATACAAGCTATTTTCTTCCATAACTATTAAAAGAGAGGGTAACAGGTATAAAAGATAATGGAACACAGGAGTGCCCTGGCAGTACAGGTTATGAGTTATGGCAAATATAATTTTAAAAAGCAATAAGATATTTTTGAACTCTCAGACTATCAAAGCAACAGGAAGAAAACAAATGTATGTTTTAATATATAATGATTTAAGGGAAAAATTGTTATTGTCTCAGATAATCACATGCCTTATTTAGTTCTCAGAATCATCCCATCATTCAAGCTGACATTTGATCTCAAAATAAGATTTAAGGATTTGTGGTGGCTCAGGAAGCTTTGATAAACAAACAGTCCTAATACAAGGTACTAAATTCCCAAAGGATTAAAGGTGAATGGTCAAAGACCGACATGCGTGATGCTGGCAGACCAGGTGCCAGCTCATGCAAGGCTTCAGCGGAACACTAACAAATACATAGCTGGGGCCAGTCTGGCTCACCTGCATCTTAGTATTGTTAAAATAGGTATAAAAATGTATTCAGTGTTTAGACTTATGGAATGCTTGTAAACTGCTGCATGTATTATTCTCACTTACAACATTTGTACCCCAAATGGCCTGTACACATTAGGGCTGGTTTGCAGCTTACCAGATTTCCACACTGGGACTACAACTGCATGTTTTCACTCCGTTGGTAGCTCACCTTTTCCCCATATACTGTTGTACAGTTTTAGCAGTATTTTCAGACTCTCTTCATCCAGGTGTTTTAGCATTTTGTTACATATGTCATCCTTGCTTGGTGCAGAATTTTTGTTTTTAGATATAGCTTTTTGAAGTTTTCTCATACAGAATTTTTCGTTAAATATTGTATCCTCATCTTCCTCCCACCTCTTCCAGGTCTCATGATTCCCTTTAATGATTTTTTCTTCCTCATGCGGATTTCTATACTCTGATTTTCACTATTACTAATGTCATGGAATATTTCTGCTAGGGCTTCTGCTTTTTCTTCAATGGATTAAAAGCTCTAATGGCCTTCTACAATGAGGCCTGGTATAGAATTGCTCTTCCTCTGTATTCGATTAATTGTCGTCAACTACCTATATACTGCCCTTGTTTTAGTATCTTGATTTTTTCATAGGACTTTCTCCAGCTTTCTTTTTTCCTTTTTAATAGCCCTTTGCATAATTGCCTTGTTTATTTTATATTTCATTAAGTCCTCACTATTCATTATATTTTTTGGTTTCTTATATGTGTTGTTCCTTCCATAAATGCTTTTTTACACTCCTCATTCCACCATAGTACATGATTTCTACCTTTAGGGTAACTTGATATATTAGGTCTAGTTAATTCTGCTGCCATCATGACTCCCTTAGTCATATTGCTACTAAATTCCTCAATGTCATCACATTATCCATTCATATTTTTATTACCTTTGCTTCTAAATAGTTCCCAGTTTGCTTTTGTTATTTTCCAAGTAGGGGGCCTTCTTCCTTCCTTAACATTGCCTTTACCTTGATATACCATAAGTACAAGGAAGTGATCACCTCCCATTTCCTCCTCTTTATGGACTTCCTAGCTGCATTTGCTTGCTATACTACTTGACACAATTCCCAGGTCTGGACAGGAAAGATTTCCATCAGCTGCATTAAACCTAGTGGATGTACAGTCATTCAGTATTACAAAATTGTTTTCACCAGTTAATTGTTCTAGATGCTTGATGTTCTTTTATAACTTTTTTTCACTTCCCCACAATATCTTATGGCCATTTAAGGCCTGGAGTTGGGGCTGAAGACCTTGTTATAAGGGCACTGGACTGTTTATTTGTGGGACTTTGATATGCTGGAAGGGGAGAAACTTTTAAGTGACCTGGCTGGAGGGCAAAGTCACAAATAGAGAGGCCACCACAGTGCCAGAGCTGCTATTGGGGGGAAAGGAAGCACCAGATGACTAATGGGCTGCTATGCCAAACTCAGTAGCAAGCGGTGTGCCTGTGGTGAGTCTACTCATAGCTATATGAACAGGAGTTTGCTCATATATTGTAATTCCTGATTCACCAATTTTATTTAAAACCATATAGGTCACAGAACTAGATAATATACTGTAGTGCATAATACTGTATCAGCAGGGTGATGACCTGACAGATCTTTTCCATATTTCAATTTCTATGATAACAAAATAAAATCGGTGTTAGAAAAGAAGTGTTCTGGTGCTCCAGAATATCAGATCTGGTCATGAACTTTTTACTCCCTACAACTTAAACACGCTGACTAGCAAAAGTTGTCTATTCAGTTGCTAATAAATACCAATGACAGACATTTCAACTGACAAACGTTCAAGCTGTCAAATAGAAATGATAAAGCTACGAAAGAAACTGCTTTTTTGTTAAGCACTATTCAATCTATACCAACTACTTAGACACAGCTTGGCATAAATAGAAGGCTACTGGTGTTACAGCATAGTGACTAATGGCCGATTTTGTATTCTGTTTGACTGCACAACTTTATCTAGATATGTTATTGGCAGTCCATATGACAGTGAAAACAATAAGTACTTCACATAATCTAATTGTGTGAGACAGACAGATGCACAGTTTTGTGATGTGATAAAGGGAATAGGCAACAAAAAATGCCGAGTCTCATAGCCATACAACACATTAATGGCATAATAGTATTCACTCGTTCTACATTCAAAGTGCTCTCCCAGCTCTGAAGGAGGCACTGAGGCTGCTGCTTTTCTATGTCCTGGCCCTTTTGGCACACACCCAGGTTATGATCCTATATCTGGATATTTTCTCTTCACTCCCTATTCAAGGCTCTGTCTCCTGACACCCCACCAAGCCACTCCAAGTCACTGACAGTTTAGTCTATCCCCTTCCTCATTCATTCACCCTCATATTTCTGCACTTACATTTGTGGTTAGCAAACAGGCCAGAGGCCACTGATGAAGTTAGGCTGCTCCTATCTCCTACCTCTTTTTGAAAAGTGTTATTCGGCTTGCTGGCAAATGACTTCAAAAGGAGCATATAATACAGACACTTTTTCCTTGCTCCTCAGCACTAGCAGGAGATTCTTATGATGATGGCAGGGAGTCACAGCTTTTCTTACGCCGATAATCCACAGCTCCCCCTTCATTACCCCTTGCTGTTTTTCTCAGCCCTTTCCTACAAAGGCCAATCACAGACAGGAGGAAGAGAAGACTTTGAAGACTTGCCTCCTGAACCTTTCCCCTTGGGGCACCTTGTGAGAGCTGTTGGACTTTATCTCCACTGGTCTCACAAGACATTTTCAAAAGGTTCTGCTGGTAAACTGGGAATTTCTCCCACATGATGATTCTCAAAACTTTGGACTAAGTGACTCTGCCAAGGTAGCACAAGAAGTCTGTAGCAGAGCCAGGAACAGAACCCACAGCTCTTAAAGTCCCACTCTAGTGTTTTAATCTCAAGACCAACCTTCCTCTCTTTCACTTCTCTCTAGAATTACTGTGGTGTACAGAATCTCATTTAACTAGCTGTCATGTGTCTAATGCCTAAATTTCAGACTGCCTGAATTTTGGATGGAGTGCTTCCACAAGGCAAGAGATCAGTATTGGTACCTATGGCGGTGTGAAGGTGAGAGTCAGCCTTGCTATAAAATAGATTGAATAGGCAGTGTGGGCAGGGGTGCCGCAACAGGGAGTGTCAGGGGGCTATGGCTCCCTTACTTTTTACTGGCCATAAGGGCAAGCAACAGGGCGGGGGCCGAGAGGAGCAAGGCAAGAGGGGTGGGGCCTTGGAGGAAAGAGGCAGCACAGGAGCAGGGCCTCAGGGGGAAAGGGCAGTGTGGGGGCAGGGGCTCGGGCAGGGCCGGCTCTAACTTTTTTGCCGGCCCAGGCAAAAAAGAAGAGCGCCGCCCCACCGTAACCCCCCTCCCCCAAGTGCCGCGCCGGGCCGCCCAAAGCCCCCCGAGTGCCGGGTCGCCCAAACCCCCGCCCCCCGAGCGTTGGAGCGTGGGGCCGCCGAACCCCCCCGAGCGCCGCACCGGGCCGCCCAAACCCCCCCAAGTGCCTCGCCGGGCCGCCCAAACCCTCGGAGGGCCGCACCAGGCCGGCCAAACCCCCGGAGCGCCGCACCACACCAGCCAAACCTCTGCCCCCCCGAGCGCCAGGCCGGGCCGGGCCGCCCAAACCCCCGGAGCGCCACGCCGGGCCACCCAAACCTCCGAGCGCCGCGCAGGGCCGCCCAAACCCCCGCCCCCCCGGAGCGCCGCGCTGGGCCGCCCAAACTCCCAGAGCTGAGCGCCGGGCCGCACCGCCCAAACCCCTGCCCCCCCCCCACCCCCCCATTGGCCGCCCCTTATAAGGTGCTGCCCCAAGCACATGCTTGGTCGGCTGGTGCCTGGAGCCGGCTCTGGGCTTGGGGAGAAGAGGCAGCGTGAGGGCAGGCCCTGAGGGGAAGGAATGGCACGAGGGTGGGGGCTCATAGAGAAGGAGCGATGAGAGGGCGGGGCCTCAGTGGGAATGGGCGGTGGGAGGGCAGGGGGTCAGGGAGAAGGGGTGGTGCGGGGGCAGCACGGCATGGAGCGGGGTGGGGCCACAGTTCAAGCACCTGTGCCCCCCCACACACTTTTAGGGCACTTTTGCCACTCCTGAGTGTGGGGCTAAATTGTACAGGACTTTGAAAGTTTGTAGAGGACTTTGAAAGTAAGGCACTTGTGTTGGAAGTGGGAGAGCTAGTGAAAGAACTTAAATAGGCCGTGATATAGTCAGAACAATGGGCCATGAAGATGACTTTAAGAGCCAGTGGCGCCTGCAGCCCTATGCACATTCTGCATGGTGTATGAAATAGGCAGGGCCAGATTAAAGTACAGGCAACCTAGGCCTACACCTAGGGCCCAGTTCAGGAAGGATTTTGGGTGAGCATTGTTCTACAAGACTTGAAAATATCTCGTTAAGTAAGTCTAGGTTCTAGTATATGTGTTATGGTTTTATTTTATATGTAACTGTAAGCAGAGTCAGGATGAGCTCTACCCTGACATCTGGTGGTGAATTATGGCGAGTGTGGAAAAGAACTCCAGGGGCGGATCTTGTTTGCATAGGCCCACCCACACGCATAGCATGAGCCCACAGCAACCGAAAGTGGTTACTTTGGCTGGTGTGGGATCCCCAGTTTCTCTGTTATTGGGGCAGGAAGAATAAAGTTTTGTTACCCTGATTCTGTGAATCAAGGCCAGTGGAACTGTTGTATGACAGAAGGACTGAGTGAATCCTTCACCATTACCTAAGTAGCATTTGCTTGTCAAGGGGCATGGGTTACAAAACCCAGTGAATTGAGAGAGGATGGGGACAGGTATTTGTACCTGATGGTATGGGCCCCCCTCTGAGGGTTTGAAGCACCAATTGCACTGCCTCCTCTCTCCACTGTTGAATGTCAGAGCTAACTTTGATTCCCTTAGGAGTCTAGTTACAGGCTGCTGAGCTGAATTCACTTTGGGCCAATGGTGCACCAGCACTGGGGCTCCCCTACTATGAGCTGAAATCACTAAGAGCTGAAATCACAAAAGAGCTGATGTTATTAAGAGCTGAGATCACTGAGTTCTGTGTTAACTAGTGGGGGAGCCTGAAGCTATATTGCTCAGCAGCTGGCGGAGCAGTGAGCGGCGTGGAGCCTTGCGGGGCTGGTTGGAGTGGCCCAAGGAACGGCGAGCGGAGCTGTTTGCGGGGACGGCTGGAATGGCTCACAGGTTGGTGAGCGGAGCGGAGCGGAGCAGCTTGTAGAGCGGAGCAGTTCGTGGGACGGCAGAAAGTGGACTGGCTCGTGGTAAAGGCTGCGGCGGAACCCCCACGGAGAAACAGACGGCTGGCCAGCCTTGGATCACGTAAGGTGCCCCTTAACACCCTGCGTGCCCCCCCCTTTTTTACTCTGGGGCTGCACTGACCAGGGACAGAGACTTTGGGGGTTGTTGGACTTTTGGGACTTTGGGGGTTGCTGGACCCAAGAGACTTTGGGGGTGTTGGACTTTGGGGACTCTGGGTGATTTTTGGGTTGCTGGATTCAAGAACCAAAGGGAAAGGACACAGCCCAATTTGCTGGGGTGGGTTTTGCTCATGGTTTGTGTTATGAATCCTGTTTGTGGTGTTTTTTCCAATTTTATGCTGATGTCGTTTACCTCATGTTATTAAACATTTTCTGCTACACTCAGACTCCGTGCTTGCGAGAGGGGAAGTATTGCCTCTTAGAGGTACCCAGGGGGGTGGTATGTAATTGTCCCAGGTCACTGGGTGGGGGCTCGAGCCGGTTTTGCATTGTATTATTGAAACGGAACCCCTAGATACAGAACCCGGCCCTTGTTGCTGCCAACTTAGATGGGCAGAAGGGTTACATAACCATTTGTTTCCAATATTTCTACTTCTCATTACTTGAATCTCTATAATTTATTAAATAAATGTTCACTTGTTTTTACTATAAACACATCTAAGTACTGTGTGTCCAGTGGACCAGTGATGTGAGGTGTAACTGGTAAGGTGGGTTGTACTGCTTCTTTGGAAGCAGTAACTTTGTGAATATGGTGTGTGTGAGGATCTGGACACTCCAGGAGGACACTTGGGTTGGAGTGTGCCTATCTCTAACCTGTTGAGAGAGAGAGAGATGGGTCTGCGTTGGCCCACAGGACAGTGCTTGTGTTGCTCATGGCTGATGAAGTCAGAGAGCAGACCCATAGCAGGCAGAGACAAGGCTGCCTCACATAAAGGGCGGGTAGTAGTGAGTATAGTCATAACTCTATGCACGCCTGGGAAGCATCACAGAGTGCCATCAACTTTTTACCATTTATTATTACTTGTGTGAGGAAGCGTTCCTCCTTTCATTTCACAACAACATACAGTTGTTACTTTCCTGCAGAGAGAATGCTGATTCCATGGAATCATTTTTCAATACAGTGCAAGAAGAATTTGGCACACGGTGCCTCTTATGTGCTATGGGTCTTATTTATGCCCATTAACTTGATAGTCAAAACTAGGGGTGCAGATGCACATAGAATTATGTAATAAATAAATTGCCACAATTATATCTATATATGCAAATGGCCAGTTATATGTCTAACTAGAAAACTGAATCCACAAATACTCAGTTTGGTAATTGAACACAAATTAGGTGTACAATAATGCACACGTTTTGGCGTAAGAAACTGTGTGCAAGCCATTTAGAAAATCTGGCCCACAGAACCTGGTTTTCAAAAGGTATTTAGGTGCCTTAAGACACAGACAGCCAACTAATTGGATTTTCTTAAGTGTGTAAGCAGGTTAGTTGCCTAATTCCTATTGAAACAAATGGGATTTTCACATTTAACCTGCTTATTTCAATTTTCCACATTGCCTATGCCCCTAGTGACAATTAATGAAGATTCTCTCTTAGCTCATAAGGTCTGCATTTTAAAAAACCAAAAGCCCTGGGTCCTAAACTGTTGTTGCTAAGAGTGCTGCTGCATGTCTTCAATTTAACTGTTGATCATGATATATACATCTAGATTGAGATACCACTAATTTCTAAAATATGGACTGCATACTCTGTTTTATGTTATTCTCTATTTTTATATTTATACTACTGCTAGCCATCGCTACTGCGAATAGATGCATAGAATATACAACAGACAGTAGCAAGATTGTTTCAATTATTAAGTATGTTTCAATTATTTAAAATTTCAAAGTAGCCAACATATCATGTCAAACCAGTAGCTGACCTCAAACTCTGTTAGTAATTTAAATGCTCTTTTCTTTCAATAGAGCCAAATTTAGCCCTGTCATAAACTGGTTCCTGCTCACTTCATAGCCGAATTGGATCCATTATTTCTGCACTAGAATCCAAGACTTCACATCTGCATAGTACCTTTTCTACGTAGTTTGAGAGCTTAATTTATATTGAAATGGCAAACATTTTCAAAATGGCTGATGGATGACTTTCTGTACAATAAGCAAGCTGACATCATACCATTTGTTAGGTATAAAAACAATGTTGGTGTTGTTTAATATGTTCAATTAGGTATTCTAATAATGTATTTTTGAAGTAATGTTAAGTAAATCACTGGCTTCAATAGAATTTAGTATGGAGTATATGAACTATGATGCTTGGACTCCATCTTAGTAAGCAAACTTGTTTACAACGTAGACACTGGCATCCTCTGGCTCAAACCGGACTGAACCAGCTTTTCCCGCCTTAGAGATTATATAAGATCTGGCTCAGAGCCTGCACAGGGCTGTCCATTCCAGCGGCAGCGTGTGCATGGTCGGGTCTTCCTAATGCTCCAGCGCTAGAGAGAAGAGTACCATCTATCCCGCAGCGAGGTTGAGGAAGGAGAGGCCTGTCATCACTATCCCCACCACAGCAAACCGAATCCATTTTATCTGTAGAGGGTCCTGCTTTCCTGGTGTCCATCATGCCAGAGGGTCTTCCCGCCTGCGATGAAATCCAACAGTCGTTGGAACTCCCCAGTAGTCCTCCTCGAAGGCTCTAAATCAGCCGGAGAGTAGAAGGTCCAGGGCTTTGCACCTGTATGCTGTGTCCACTGCGCTTAAATCATAGGAAAAGTTTCTGTATTGGGGTTTCATTTATTGTTTTTCTGAATGCCAAGGGAGGTTTTGTAGGTCTGAGCTTCAAGCTCCTAAAGCCAGTCACTGAATCACTGTATGGTTAAGTTTGTGTTTCTTCCCCCATTTTTCCCAGTTTTCTGTACCTTTACCCTTAATACACTTACCTTTGTTTGCACCATATTACCTTGTCTTTTCTTCATTTTTATTACATCACACAGGGAGGGAGGGACACCCTTATTGTAAGCTAAATCCACCGGTGACAGACATGGAAGGGAGCCGATTCTGCTCTTCTGAGATATGGGGCTTTCCTTTTCTATCTTTCCCCCTACCATTTCGCGAGTATTTTCTCTCTGAAGCGTTACCTTACGCCCTTTGGGGTAACGCATTGGACAAGGTCCATTAGCCAGTATGCCTGCTTCTAGCTCTAAGAGGATCCCAGAGTTTCATCCATTTAGTCCCACATCTCCAGTTTGCCAGATTCATATATTTTTTTTAAATACAATTGCTTCTCAGCTTCACTAAATTATTTAACTTTTTTTTTCTGATCAGAATTCCAGAGTAGATCTACACCAATATATCTACATCAACTTTCTACTGCTCTTAAATATTTATTTAGGGAGTAATGGCTAAGGGAAAAGTAGCAGGGGAAGAAATTTTGCCAGCCTTGGCAGAGTATGTTCTGGGAAGTGAAGAAATAGTCTGCTTCTGCATTTGAACCAACTGTAGCAGTATGTACAGCACTTCTTTACTCCAATGGGAATATGTGGGTGTCATCCAAAAACTTATTTCCTACAACTGAAATCAGCATGCAGATGTGCACACTGAATATAAGAACTGACATCACTGTGAAATGCAGTCACAAGATTAAGATAAAGGATTTTAATTTCACTTCATGACCAATTAAAAATTTACTCTGGGAGGCTGTTTCCTTTGCAGGGGCCTTAACCTCTTCCAGGGGTAGCTCAGACAAACCAAAGGAAAATTAAGAAAATAAATGTATCTGTTTAAAGGCCAAATTAAAAGTTACTATTCAATAAATTGACCCTTGTTTACTATACCCAAAGTAGAAAAGTTCCAGCAAAAAAGAGACATGATCAGGCTGCCATCCATGATTATGTCATTTTTCTTTTTCCCCTCAGTAAAGGCCTTTTGCAGACTTCTGCACCATATTTATAAACTGTTTATATTCAGGCAAACAAATATTTGGTCTATGTTTAAAGCAGAATGCTGTGGTAAAGTTTCTGAAACAAATATTCTTCAGATTTTGAAGGATGTTTTGGAGACCCACGCCCTTAAAGGCTCTAGTTGCTCCCTCTGCAAAACAGAAATACTTCTTTTTTTAAATATCCATTTTACTGCCTTATACAGGTAGAAAAGGTCTGAACGTATGAGTGCTGTTGTGCTAAATCTGCCTTGGTTATCAATCCCAGATAGTGACTGTCTTCTTGGTTTTAGAGTATAAGTGGAGTAACAGGAACCACACCTAACTAAAGAAATGACTCACAACTTAGCTGTGACAGGTTTATAACATTTCTTTTGCCCTGGAAAAGACACACGTTGCATTTAGAATCTAGGTAGGGCTGGGCAAACCCAAAAATGTTTGGAATTTTTCTGAAGTTTTAATTAGGCTCCACAGAATGAAGGAGCTGTAGCTGGGTGGGGATGTAACTGTGACATTTAGCAAAGTATCACAGAATAGAAATCTTATTACAATAATTATTACAATTATGACTAATTCACTAATATGTCTCTCTTTTGTCTTCTAAGAGAATTGTGAAATCAAGCTCATTTTTACCTCAGTCATGGAAACATCAAGAGGATGAGCAATTCCCTTCAAACTAAAGACTGTGCCCTTCTATGGCATCTTGATTATGAAATGTCATAGACAGATGCTCCTCGTACGTCAACTGCATGTTAAAATTACCTCACAGAAGTTCTCACTGTTGTAAGTCTTAAAATGGCATAATGGACAATTCCTTCCATTATGGTGAATTACAAATACAAAGAAAAGTTTTCTTTACGAATCAGAACTTTAAATTCAGGGAATCAATCTGCATTCTACAGCATGAATTATAAGACATAGTAGGTGACAAAATAGAAAAATAATGAGTTTCTATTAAGTTAAGTTAATAAAGTTAATACCTTTAAGTGGAAAAGTAATATTGAGTACGTCTACACTGCAAAAAAATAAAAAAAAAAATCCATCTGCGGCAGCAAGTCTCAGATCCTGGGTCAACTGACTTGGGCTCACGCTACAGGGCTAAAAATAACAGTGTAGACATTCCTGCTTGGGCTGGAGTCCGGTCTCTGACACCCATCAACCTTGCCTGGTATCAGAGCTCAGGCTCCAGTCTGAGCAGGAATATCTACATTGTTATTTTTATCCCCATAGCGTGAGCCTTGCCAGCCCAAGGCAGTTCTGAGACTCTCTGCAGCAGGTGCGTTTTGTTTTGTAGTGTAGACATACCCCCATGATTCACCTGGGTACTCTTGCTTGCTATTCCCACTGAATAAAATAAATGGGTAGCACATTTACTATAGCAACTGATTAGAACGGTGCTGAGTACTGCCCCTCCAGCACACTGGCAGAGGTAAACTATGGGCAAGGAAAAGCAAAGAACCATTGTGGAAAATGAAATAACTTTCAAGTGAACTAAGCAGAATTTAATTTGATTCTAGAGTTGACATGAGATATATGTCTGAAATTCTAGTGATGATGTAAGCAGTATGCCTCATATGAACTGGATCTGTGCCTGTCCTGGCTGATGAAATTGGGTCATTTATTAGAAGACATGTCAGAGCAAATAGCTGGCAAACCTCAAACAAGGTGCGGTCAACCCTCTGCTAAAGAAAACAACTTTGGATACCAATATCCTTCCCACCTGTCTTCCAGGCTCAAACTTCACTTACCTAGGAAAGAGTTGAGAAGATGTCAGGACAACTCTTTCAACAAGTCATATCCAGAAGTTTCATGGACATCATTATGAGGGAAATAGCCTTTTGTGAGTGAGGACTAATATATAAACTTCAATTTTCTTTATAATGTATAAACTAGTTATTTTTAGTTTAAGTGGAACTTCTAGTAACAGGATCGCAGAAGAGCTCTGTCAACTTTGCAAAGAGGTGAATCTTTATCTGGTGAAGCTACAAACTGTTGCCCCAATTGTCAGTAAAAAGCCCAGAATACTTAAGAAATGCAGAGAGAATGAAATATTAACAAGTGTGAGGTATTGTACTCAAATAGTTCTCATTAGGTCATTGATCACATCCAGAATATGTAGGACACTTGAGGAACTTGGCACCATCTGCACCCACCTATTGAACTCAGAGAAGATGTGTGGGGGGCAAAAGGGGGCCTGAAATCATGTCTGTGAAGTCATCTACCATTAAATTCCATGCTTTTTACACTTTTTGGAAGTACATCTGGTTTGCAGTATGGTGATGGATACTGTCAAAGGACTGCCACTAAAAGGAGAGGATTTTCCAAACTGACAAATTCAAGCTTGCCCACCATTAACCCTGATTCACACACATTACTGGGGTGAGATCTGTGATCCCCGGATTTCCTCATATCTCCAGGAAGGTGCCATGAGAATGGAGCAAGTAAGAATTGCAACCTTTAAGTACCAGGTAAATATAGAAGATGGTGTGATCCTCCTGGGCCACTGCAACATTAAGAAAAGCCAATGCCTCTGCTTTCCCGAGGCAAGTTCAAAGGAAACAGGATGCCAAAATTCCACAGGCCATGCCAGCCTGACCAACAAAGTGCCCAGAGAAAGCCAGCCAGCATGAGATACCAAACACATCACCATGTCCCCTAAACTCCAGTCCTGACTTTCATGCTTCAAAGACTATGAAAGCTAGAGAATTCTTTCTCTAAGTAACCTGTTTTCTTTTTGTATTTTGTGATCATGGGGATTTGTGATCACTGTATTCCTGATTTTCCCTCTAACACTTTTTAAGATGTGAAGGCGTGTGTGTTAAGTAATAGCAAGTGTGTATCCAAGTCCTAAGCAAGTTCTACCTCAAATCACCTTGTGCTGCCCTGGATTGTAAAAACGTGCCTGCATTTACCACTGTGCCCAAAAGGGAAGATTAAGAGTTGCTGACTACTCTATTATAGTGGATAAGGTAGGGAAGTCATTCAATTTATGGCAACCTTGCAGGAATCTAGATACGGCTTCAAAGGAATGAAAGTAAACTATGCCTCCTTAAGTTTCCAGGGTTAGTATTTGAAAGAATCATGTAGTGGGTTAATTTCAAGATCTGAAGCTTGATTGTGTTCATCTAATGATCTGATTGTGATTCCATTCCATATCATTGTTAATTCATAGGCTTATTTATTCAATTCACGTTGTAACTTTGATTTGTTAACTGTGTGTTTAATTCTTACTTAGTTTAGTAAAAGGTATAGTAATTAGTCTTTCACTGAAAGTTTAATTTTAAGTTTCTTTAACATATAATGAAATCCATAAAAAGCATATAGAACTGTTTTCTTTTCTTCCCACAATTACAAGGGTCACGAATCCTGAGGGCAAAGGTAATTTAATGAGACATCTGTGAGCTATAGTTCTTCCCTTAAATTAATACCTATGTACTGCATATAATCCAATTAGACTTCAGATAGGACGTTGTACTAATTTGGGTGGTCAAGAATCTCCCTAGGATATTGGAGAGAGGAAAGATGCACTGCCTGACGCTTCCAGACATTTCAGTGGCCTTTGATATTGTTGATCACAGGATGTTGCTCAACTCATGACAGGACTTGGCCTGGGTGAACAGAAGCACCTGCTCATTCTGTTCTGAGCGATCCTACACAATGGTTTGGGGCAACCGCTCTCAGTTGTGCAGGCCCCAGGCAGGCTCAATCCTAACACCTTTTCAGTTCAACATCTATATGAAATGCCTCTAGGAGATCATCCATAAGGGCTGCGGTGTCCTTAGTATGCTTATGATACCCAGTTTTATATCTCCCTTTTTTTCACTCCAGGCTGGCACATCACCCGATGTCTGGCAGTAACTGGAATCTGAATGAAAACCAACTAACTGAAGCTCAGTCTGGACAAGACAAGTGTGATGGTCAACAGCAGGAAGAAGGGGAAAGTCCTTAACCACTCTATCAACTGGGGGCACCTGCCTGACCATTAGTGAAGTGAGCCAATATCTCAGGGTCTTATTAGTGTAAGGAAGACTTGTCTGTGCTTGCTGTGGGTCAGCTCCCTGATTCTATCAGCTGCAGGCAACACACTCACTCTCTTCCAAGCCTACACAGGCCCCACTTTCTCTCTCTCTTTCTCTACAGGTTAGTGATAGGCACACTCCAATCTCTGAGCCCTCTTAGCATCGTCCTGTAGTGCCTAGCCCATTCCAAAGGACACTCACAGTGTTCACCCATTTGCTGCTTCCAAAGGAAAAAGTATACCACAGCTTACCAGTCACACCTCAGATCACCACTTAACATATAGCAGGTAAATAGGTTTAAAATGAAAACAAGTAAAAGTTTATTTAACGAAGTATAGATTCAAGTAGCAGAAACAAATAGTTACATATAAAAAAAAAAATCATATCATGCATTATAGAACCTAGAGTTACTTAATTAGATATTTTAATATCTAACAGAGCAGTGCTCACCAAAATCCTTCTAGAATTTTATTGCCACACTTGGCTGTGACCCTCCAATCATGAGACAAGTCACACTGTCAGCTTTCCTCCTCAGTTCATCCTGGGATACACCTAGGGTGACCAGACGTCCCGATTTTATTGGGACTGTCCCAATATTTGCTTGTTTGTCCCGCGTCCCGACCAATGTTAGGTCGGGACACTGGACAAACAAGCAAAGGCTCCGGAGCCCGGAAGTGCTCGCGCCCCCCCACCCGACTCCTCCCCCTTTTCCCCCCCATTGGCTCCCTCCCCAAATCCCCGCCTCTTCCCAAGGCTCGCCATTCCTCCTCCCTCCACAAGCGCTGGAGGGAGGCCCCGGAGACGCAGGGGGAGCGCGGGGCCGGGGTGAGTGAGAGTCTGGCCTGGCCCCGAGCGCAGGCAGGACTCAGTCGGGCGGTACTGGAGGGAGACGGCCTGTGGGACCAGGCGGAGGCTGTTCTCCCCCCCAGGCAGCAGGACTCGTGAGCAGCCGCTGCTGCAGCTCCCACTGCCGCGGGGGGAGGAAGCGGCCATGGCGCTCGGCAGCTGTGGCTCTGGCGTCCAGGCCCGAACCCCCCGAGCCTGGGCCTGTTGCGGGCACCCAGCAGCGTGCACGCTGTGAGTGCCCAGCCCCTGGCCAGTCGCGTCTGGGCTGGCTGCCCAGCTGGTGCAATCCCACGGGCGGCCCCGGAGTGAGGGCAGCAGGCCCCAGCCCCCACGTCCCGCTCGGGTTCCGCAGGGGAACGAACAGGGCTGGGCTGCCAATGCCTCCGCCCCCGGGCCGCCGCGGGATAGCATCAGCTGGGCAGCCAGCCCAGACGCGACTGGCCAGGGGCTGGGCACAGCGTGCGCGCTGCTGGGTGCCCGCAACAGGCCCGGGCTCAGGGGGTTCGGGCCCGGGCGCCAGAGCCGCAGCCGCCGAGCTTGGCCATCGGCCGCTTCCTCCCCCCGTGGCACTGGGAGCTGCAGCAGCGGCTGCTCCCGAGTCCCGCTGCCCAGGTGGGGAGAACTTCCGCCGCCTGGCCCCGCGGGCCGCCCCCCTGCTCTCCCTCCAGGTACTGCCCGGCTCAGTCCTGCCTGCGCTCGGGGCCAGGCCGGACTCCCACTCACCCTGGCCCCGCGCTCCCCCTGCGTCTCCAGGGCCTCCCTCCAGCGCTTGTGGGGGGGGGGGGGGTCTTGTTTTTTTTCCCCGCCCCGTTTTTTCCCCCCCCCCCCCCCCGCCCCCCCCCCCCCCCCCCCCCCCCCCCCCCCCCGTGTCTCGATATTTGACCTGGGTGATCTGGTCACCCTAGATACACCCCAACAATCCACTGTCTTTACGGGATCCCTTCTTGCTGTGTATTTCCTCCTATAAATTTCTTCTCTTGAAGATTTCACAATCTCTTCATTAACATTTGGCTCAGTATGCAAATAGGTATCCCTTGTGAGACAAACAATGTCCAATACACACATCACACATGACCAGACAGAGAGATAAGTGTCTGTTACCTCCTGCTTGAAAGGAACCTGTACAAGATGCGTAACTTCCTGGTTACCTGCCTTAAGAACAAAATTCTCTATACAGACACACACCTCCTTTAAATACTGTATTATCCATCCATACATTTCACAGTGATTATGATAACCAAGGGGCTACTGGCTCACATGCCACCCTAGTGAATTCTTATGTACACATCTGACCCAAGGGATCCCTCTGCCAGCTGGCACCAAGAGGTTCATGGATCATACCATCCTCTTGCCTCCCCCCCCCCCCCCTTTTTTTTTTTTTTTGCATCATCCCCACTTTTCATCCTGCTCACCAGTTCTCAGCCCAGTGCTGGGGTAGAGGTAGCTAATAAAAGCACTTTTTTTGCATTACAGTGAATACAGATGCTCAATACTACTGCTTTGTCTCTCTGGACACTGCTAAGCAACCTATGGCCTCAAACCCTAACCCTTCTTTCATCTGGTAATTAATAGTACATTGTCTATGTTTTACATATGAAAAAAATTCCACTGGCATTTGGTAAAAATAACTTCACAGCCTGAGGGAGTGAGTAAAGTGCAATATTTCACAGATGTAAGCAAAACCCAGCAACCTTTGCAGCATTTTAAACAGATTTATAGCATACAAATAAATACAAGTATGATGACTGACTAAGTTATTTCTTATCAATATTTATTATTATTATTAATTTGTATTATGGCGCTTAGGAGCCTCCGTCATGGACCAGGACAAAATTGTGCTAGGTGCTGTACAAACACAGAAAAAGACAGTCCCTACCCCAAAGAGCTTACAATCTAAATATCTGATCATGCCCTCTCACTTTCCACCATACCACTCTTCAGAATTGTCTTGAAATCAAGCTGTAAGTTGAGAAAGTTTACATAACAACAGGAAAATAGTCAAAGTTAGTGTAACATTCTAACAAAGTAAATAAATAAATAGGTCATGCAGATCAATGCTGTGCATATGTATTCATGGGTGCTGGAACAATTTTTATAGTGGGGGTGCTGAGAGCCATTGAACCAAACTGTAAACCCTGTATATGATGGTAACCACTTCTAGCCAGGGGATGCAACAGCAGTCCTGACATCCTTCCAGTACCTATGTATGTATTTAATAAAAACATTTTTCTACTAAAATTGTGTGAAATTCTTCAAATATATAAAACCCATGAATTTGGAATACTGAATGTGCCTACACACATCCTCAGGGCCCTACGTTTTGGATTTGTGGTTCTCATGATCAGGGCCGGCTCTGGCTTTTTTGCCGCCCTAGGCAAAAAAGCCTCCAGCCGCCCCCCCCCCCCCCCGGGGGGGGGGGGGGGGAGGGGAGCGCGGGCACCGGGGGGGGGGCGGCGAGCCCCGGCCGGGGCTCAGCTCTCCCCCCGGCAGCCAGAGCGCAGGGGGCAGGGCGGCGAGCCCGGCCATGGCCCCGCTCTCCCCGGCGGCCGGGGCGCCGCGCCACCCCCCTCCAGGTGCCGCCCCAAACACAAGCTTGGTGGGCTGGTGCCTGGAGCCGGCCCTGCTCATGATGCTGCCAGAACACGCTTACTTGTGTAAATATTCATATCCTCTCAACTGAAACCTAGAGACTCATATGCTATTATACAACATGTGTAAAGCAGCTAGTTCACTCCATAGATATACTGACACACAAAAATGCTATGCTGTGAGCTATTGTTACATACGTAACATGTTAACATATAACCACAAAAGTTAAGGCATCTAAGAGTACATACCTTTTCCTGTCTCACCCAGAGAGAGACAGCTCACCATTAGAACCACCACACAACAACACAGACAAAACATCACAACCTATACCAGGTAAGTATATCAGGCTTCCCACATCCTCTATTCCAAACTTCCCACCACCATCAACCAACCAGAGTTCTCCTAAACTTTTTGGCCTACTATCTGTTCTGCACATTTCTGGAAAAGTCACATTCACATATATCCTCCATTGGGTACCTGTGGCACATAAAGATTATGACAAAGAATGCTATTTTTTCTTTATGTAACAAAATGATTGCATAACGCCAGGGAGCCCAAACTCTCATGCATTTTAAGCTAGAGCAGTTCAAAAAATTATGAGCCTTAGACATTTATGAATTAACCAATCTTCTTGAAATTCCTCAGAAAATTCAAGGTTTACTTGAGAGAGAAATTCTGACTGAAAATTGGGGGCAGATACACTATGTGAAATCCTGTCTTCACTGAACTTAATGACAAGATTCTTAGGGAACGTCTACCCTGAAGCTGGGACATATGATTCCCAACAAAGGTAGACAGACTTGTGCTAGCTCCGTTCAAGTGTGCTAAAAAGAGCAGGGTGGACATTATGGCAATAGTGGTGGCTTGGACTCGCTGCCCAAGTCCAGGCCAACCCAACCCCCTGCGTCCAAGATCGATTGATTAGCCCAAGCCGCCGCTTGTGCCACAACATCCACAATGCTGTTTTGTCTACCCATGCTGGGACTCACACTTCCCAGATGCAGTGTAGACATACGTCTATTGACTTCAATAGGGTCAGGATTTCACCCACTGTGTTTCTCATATAAAACATAGGTTAAACTCTCACTTTAAGTGCAAAACAGAAAGCAACTTTAACAATGGTGCTGCAAGGGCTCTTTCATAACACAGGTGTCTTCTTTTTCATTGTATATTTAATCAAACAAACCAGTCTACAGGAAAACTAGATAAATGAGACTAGGGGAGAAGCAATAAATAAAATGTGGTCTGTAACCCAGTCTATTACTCCTAAGAAGTATTCACTGGTTTTATACTAGTTTAAAAACATGTTATTCCTATTAACATGAATGAAATTACATTAGTCCCACATTTATAATGTCAATATGACTTTGTCAGAATTAAATGGAGATTTGGGCCTCTAGAAGATACATCTGTGGCCCACATCCTGCAGGATGATATGCCTGGGTGGACTCCTGCGCTCATGTGGAGCCCACAGTAGCACCTGCGTGGATTAGCTTTCAAGATTGGGGTCCATATTATTATTTCATGTTGTATCATTCCAGGGTGAAGTTTTTTTTTAAAAAAAGAACATTTTAAAATAGGAAATCCAATTGGCATTAATGAATAACATGCAACTTCAGTGGTATGCTGCATTTAATTAATTAAGGCCTAAAGGATTTTTAAGGGATTCTAATATACACTGACACCATTTTCCTTTTTAAAATGAAAGATTCAGGGCATTTTTCCATGAAAGTACCATCTGTGTATAAAGTTGTATAAATTAAACTTCTTGGTGACTCACACTATAGATTAGCTGTGCAAGGCATTAGCTAGGAAAAAATTACACGTTATTAGTGCACTTTTCATAGGCCGAGGTTTTGAATGCACACAGAGACTAAACTGTTCTAAGACTGGTCTCTCTAAAATAGATCATGGTTGATGTACACTGGCAGGGCAGCAGACAGAAGTTTGCAGATGCCATTGTCTATAATGTCCCTGCACATAAATAAAGGACTTCAAAAATGTATTTTTTTTTAATGCTCACAAAATGTATTTTGTGAGCATTTATTAAGAGGAAAAAAAATCACTTGGGAAGAAAGATGGACAAAATACTGTTGTATGTGAAAGGGAACCTTGTTCCAAGTAGGAAATGTGAGCAGTACTCCTAGCATTGGAGATTTTTAAGAACAGATTGGACAAACAACAGTCAGGGATAGTCTAGGTTTATTTGGTCCTGCCACAGAGCAGGGGGCTAGACTTGATGACTTCTCGAGGTCCCTTCGACTCCTACATTTCTATAATACTATTTAGTTCCATACCAGAATGGCATGGTTTAACAAGGAATGGTAAATCAACTCTGAATTCTCCTTGCTATTTTGGATTTAAATCAGATCCTTAAAACTATAAAGACATATGGCTGTTTAAAGAAAACAAACAGTGTAAGGGTAAGGAATAAAGATAATGTTAAAACTTGGTAATACGTCAATGCTATTAGCTCAGAGCGTGAAGGATTCCGAACAGAGGACTAAAGAAAGAGGAGCAAAAAAATAAAATAAAAAAAAATAAAGAGGAGCCTACCATTAATGGGGGATTTAAAAGCAAAAATATGTCCCGCATACTAAGAACAGCCATACTGGGTCAGACCAAAGGTCCATCAAGCCCAGTATCCTGTCCTCTGACAGTGGCCAATGGCAGGTGCCCCAAAGGGAATGAACAGACAGGTTATCATCAAGTGATCCATGCCCTGTCACCCAATCCCAGATTCTGGCAAACAGAGGCTAGGGACACCATTCCTGCCCATCCTACCTAATAGCCATTGATGGACCTATCTTCCATGAATCTATCTAGCTCCCTTTTGAGCCCCGTTATATTATTGGCCTTCACAACACCCTCTTCAAGGAGTTCCAGAGGTTGACAGTGTGTTGCGTGAAAAATGACTTTCTTGTGTTTGTTTTAAACCTGCTACCTATTAATTTCATTTGGTGGGCCCTTGTTCTTGTATTATGAGGAGGAGTAAATAACACTTCCTTATTTACTTTCTCTATGCCACTCATGATTTTATAGACTTCTATCATATCCCCCCTTAGTCACCTCTTTTCCATGCTGAAAAGTCCCAGTCTTATTACTCTCTCTTCATACAGAAGCCATTCTATACCCCTAATCATTTTTGTTGCCCTTTTCTGAACCTTTTCCAATTCCAATATATCTTTTTTGAGATGGGGCGACCACATCTGCACGCATATTCAAGGTGTGGGCGTACCATGGATTTATATAGATGCAATAAGATATTTTCTGTCTTATTAGCTATCCCTTTCTTGATGATTCCCCACATTCTGTTCACTTTTTTGACTGCCGCTGCACATTGAGTGGATGATTTCAGAGAACTATCCACAATGACTCCAAGATCTCTTCCTTGAGTGGTAACAGCTAATTTAGACCCCATCATTGTATATGTATAGTTAGGATTATGTTTTCCAATGTGCATTACTTTGCATTTATCAACATGAAATTTCATCTACCATTTTGTTGCCCAGTCACCCAGTTTTGTGAGATCCTTTTGTAGCTCTTCACAGTCTGCCTGGGACTTAACTATCTTGAGTAGTTTTGTATCATCTGCAAATTTTGCCACCTCACTGTTTACCCCATTTTCCAGATTGTTTATGAATATGTTAAATAGGACTGGGCCCAGTACAGATCCCTGGGGGACACCACTATTTACCTCTCTCCATTCTGAAAACTGACCATTTATTTCTACCCTTTGTTTCCTATCTTTTAACCAGTTATCAATCCATGAGAGAACCTTCCCTCTTATCCCATGACTGTTTATTTTGCTTAAGAGCCTTTGGTGAGGCACCCTGTCAAAGGCTTTCTGAAAATCTAAATACACTATATGCACTGGATCTCCTTTGTCCGCATGCTTGTTGACCCCCTCAAAGAATTCTAGTAGATTGGTGACGCATGATTTCCCTTTACAAAAACAATGTTGACTATTTCCCAACAAATTATGTTCGTCTGTGTGTCTGACACTTTTGTTCTTTACGATAGTTTCAACCAATTTGCCCAGTACTGAAATGAGGCTTACTGGCCTGTAGTTACCAGGGCAACCTCTGGAGCCCTTTTTAAAAATTGGCGTCACATTAGCTATCCTCAAGTCATTTGGTACAGAAGCTGATTTAAATTATAGGTTACAGATGACAGTGGACTAAATGGAACTCTGTTTAAAAATACACTCAGAAGCCAGGTATCTTCCTGACAGTGTTACCTCTTTTTGTGGCCTGTTGATTATGGTGTTGCTGAAATGACTGCATAAACTGACATGGAGAATGGAAACACCAGTATAGATCTACTTTCTCTGTCCTGATTGATCTGACAGGATAATGCTAAGCAACTGCTCTCAGCTGTGCAACCACCAGGGCTCAATCTTGTCACTGCTGTCTCTGAGTGCCCAGATGTGTGGAGATGATGTTTGCCTAACCTTCCCAGGTCCAATCCTTTTACCTCTCACCTGCATACCAGGCTTCTGCTCGCCCACTTCCAGGATCCCAACAGGACCTGCATACCAAATTGGTGTCTCTATTGCCTCTGATTTTGGCCTTCATTACAGTTTATCCAACATTAGCTGCACCGACCAGCCAAACTGAGATAGAAACAAGGTTAGCTAGCGTTGTGTTTAAACATGGCAATAGTGACACTTCAGCCCTTTCACCCCACCTGCTCCTCTCTCGCTGCCTTGTACCAGAGATGATCCGTGTCTCCCCATATTAGAGGGGGGACCCACAATCTAAAGGGGAGGACACGTGACTCCTCTGCCCAGTGACTCACCCCTGCCCTGCACCCAGCCCAGGGCTCACCCCACCCAACCAGAGTTACTGCCGGAGTGGGCTCTGTCCATCTCCCACTGTGTCCCCCCACCATCCCCACCATGTTTGGCCGCTCTCCCTGCACTTCTCATGCGGCTCAAGCTGGCCACTCGAGGTTGCTGCTCTGTGCAGCAGCTGCCTGAGGGAGCCTGGCTGGGGCAGCAGTGGGCCACCCCCGACCCAGGCCCAGCTGCCGTGGACAGGGGCCGAGCAAGCCAGAAACATGCCTGGAGAAGAGGGGGCTCCAGCTTGCTCGGCCTCTGTCCCCAGCAGCCAGGCCCAGGCAGGGGGTAGCCCACCACGGCTTCCCCAGCCAGACTCTCTCAGGCAGCTGCTACGCTGCACAGAGCAGTGACCCAGCATGGCTGGCATGAGAAGCTACTGGTCCCAACCCTTCCACTCCCTGCTCGGACCTGGCTGCCAGGGACAGGGGCCAAGCGTGCTTGGGGGGCAGGCACAGCGAAAGGACAGACCCCCTCCCTCCCCCCAGCAGGCCAATCTAGGAGGACACTGGACCCCTCATGCTCCCCTACACGTCACCTCTGCCTTATACCACCTCTCTGCCCATTTGGTCTCAGCCTGAAGGGAGCGTTTCCCGCCAGCCTGGCATTAGCAGTGCTTAATTGGTAATGAAAGAGGTACGGGGCTCAAGCAACATCTGTAGTTTCATACCTGACACAGCAAGTGCAGAGGTGCCGGGGCTCAGAACTGCCAAGCCCCAAGATGTCAGGGCTCAGAACGGGCACAAATTAAGCCCTGGGTGATACCCTAGTTGCCACCCCACTCCAGCCTGTCCCCCTCCTGGTGCAGGATCCCCCAGTCCCAGCTAAGCAGGTTTCTATTTGGCGAGCGGTTACAGCTCAAGTTGGATAAACTGCCCGAAGAAGTGAGGTTTCTACCCACAAAAGCTTATACCCAAATAAATCTGTTAGTCTTTAAGGTGCCACCGGACTCCTTGTGGTTTTTGTAGCTACAGACTAACACGCTACACCCTGATACTTGCCTCTCCTCAAGCTGTGTCCCTGGGTGCCAACAGGCCACCCCCTTCAGCCAGCCTAGGTCCCACCACGCCCTCACCAGATCCTCCTCCCCCGTGTATCCCCCGCCGTCACAGCTCGGGCCCGGCTCCGGCTCCGGCTGCTTCCTGCACCGCCCGGCGCTCCCAGCTCCCCCTCCCGGAGGGAGGCAGACGGATGACGTCACCGGATCAGGCCGACCGGCAATGGGCGCCATTTTGAAACCCCAAAACCTCCAGCGGCTGCAGCTGTGTGCGGCGGCGGCGGCGGCTCTGACCCGGTCCCGGCCGGCGCCTCCCCCTCGTGGGCCCCGCAGCCCCCCGCCTCACACACACTGCGCGACATGGCAGGTGAGCGAGACGCACGCAGCGCCGCGGCCGTCAGCTGGGGAGGCCTGGGCCTGGCCTAGGGTAGGGGCCGGGTGGAGGGCGCTCTGCCTTCCGAACAGGGGCGGGCAGCGAGTCAGGCCTGGGCAGGCAGCGCGGATCCGGGGCATGGGAGGCCGAGCTGGCTCGGTGGGGCTGGCTGGGTTGTTCGGGGCTAGGCCGAGCCGGACCGCGTGTGGGCCTTGGGTAGAGGGGCAGGGCCGAGCCGGTGCTGGGTGGGGGTTGAGCCGAGCCGGGCCGGCCAGCACGGAGCTGGGCTGGGTTTGGGATGAGCCGGGCCGGGTACTGAGGAGCCTGGCCAGGGTTGGTGGGCGGAGCTGGGGCCGGGTTAGGGGTCAGGTGCCCTCGGCCGGGTTGGGGTTGCCCGCGCCGCTCGCTCTCACCGCGCTCTGTCTCCGCAGGGGTGGCAGGAGGTGGCGGAGGAGGAGGTGGTAACGACTTCCAGTGGTGCTTCTCCCAGGTGAAGGGGGCTATCGACGAGGACGTGGCGGAAGGTAAGAAGGGGGGTCCGGGCGCTGCGGCCCGCGGTTGAGCAGGAATCGCCGTGTCATAGGGGTCCCCAGTCGGGGGTGTCAGTGGCTCCTAGTCCCGCATTCACTTTAATCCACCCCGGCCCCCGCCTTAGACCCAGACACCAACACCTATTTTTGTCTAACGTGTCGCGCCTACCGACTCGTGCGGGGTGCTAGTGCTGCAATTCTCCTGCCCCAGTGTGAATCCCGGAGGATGGGGTGTGTGTAGGGGGGGAGGAAGGATGCGATGACTAAGCTAGTGCCTGTGCTTTTCCGAACGGCTTGCTCTCACAAGATAGCATAACAGAGAAGGTGGCTTTCTCCTCTTCTTCCTTTATAATCACCAGGGAGATGGGGTATTGACAGTGGTAATTTTTTTTTTTTAAAAAAGAAAGGTAGTCAGACATGTCAAGTTTCTGCCTTCTGCAGAGAGGGAGGATCCTTCATTAGGGATGAATTTCAAAAGCAGTGTTTAGAATTTCCCTGTGGCAATGAAGGATTTTATTCATACCTGCTGACATTTGAAAGCTATAAATAAGGACATTTGGGTAGGAAATAAGTACCTTTTTAAGCGCAATTGAAATACGTTAGACTTGTAGAGCATTTTGGAATAAGAATAGTAAAATGATAAACATTTTGCTTTAAAAAGTCCATCCCTTCTAAATAATCAAGATTGATGTGTATAATGTTGCTATATGAGTTTCAATAAGTTACAGTCTCTGTTTTTAAAAGATCTCCTAATGTCCCAGTTTGAGATACATGCTTGTAAAGAGGATATCATATACTGCCTCACGTATTTGAGTTTCTACTACATTAAAAAAAATAAAATAAAAAAAAACCACACACGTACTTTACCTACTTATGTGCATTGTTCTTGATTCTGGAATTACTTTTGAATGTATTTTTTCCGTGCGTAGTTTGTTTCATCCATATTATTTTTCACTGCAAAAATATTATGAGGCCGTTTTAGTTTTCATGTTACTTTTGTTTTGGAGAAACAGCATTGCCTCCAAAATATCTGGCATGTGAAAGACTCAATTTATTGGAGCAGATAATATTCAGACTAGAGATGGGTGCATGCATCAGCTGATTATTTCTACACTTGTAACACACTCTAAAGTTGTGAATTTATGTAAATTAATTATATTAATAGGTTTTCAGGCATTCCTAGAACACTGTCTTTTTGTTTGTTTAAACCTCTTGTCTGTGAAAAAGCTTGAAGAGCCACCCCTGCTTATATTTTAAGAAACAATCCAGTTTTGGCAAAACATTTACTATGATAAAATTACCTTTCAGTCACTGCTGATTACCAGGACATTTGTATATAATCAGAAGCTCTCTCCTTTCTAAATAGCGAGTAAGTTTTACTACCTCATTCAGTGATTTTGTAACATCAGAATTCAATGTGGAAGAAATGTATATTATCAAAGATCCAATGCACATTATTACAGGATGTATTGGCAAGTTAGAAAGACTTAAGCTCCGTCCCTTGGCATAGTCTGATAGGAAAAACTGTATAGCTATAACTTATAAAACTCGTAACAATGTACTTTCCAACTATGGGCCTGATTTTAAGTACCTATTAAATCAACAGGAGTTCTGCCTAAGTGAAACAGAAGCACCTGTTGTGGCCTCATTCACTTTAGCATCATAAACGACATTAAATCTGGCAGCGATCTTGGCTCAAGGTGGCAGAAAGTCTACCCAAAAATGGCCTCTAGTATTGCAAGGCTCACATAACTGCTGGCCAGTGCAGTCTGAAAGTAGACAGTACTTCCATTAGAAGGGGTACAGCCAGGGTTACTAGATAATGTGCTGATTCAGCTTATTTCTAAGCAACCTCCACCAACAGATCTCCTATTTAACACATCACCATACTAAAATTGCCCTTCCGTTGTGGATCCCTAGGAGGATGATGGTGGTGTTTGCTACCCTATAATATGAGTGAATCCCCCTTGTGTGCAGCGGGCCTCTTTGTTGGCATGGGAAGTGAGGTCCGTGCCCTACTTAACCCCATTCCTTCAAGTGTGCATTGAGCCCAATATTTGTAAAAGTTTACCCATGTGGTGTTGTGGCTCTTAGCATTTCTCTTTAGTCTTTTGTCTGAGCTTTAAAATTTTATCCATTTGTTCATAGTAAAATTTGAGTAAACTGAAGGCATTAGCTGGATCTTTTATTTCTAAGTGTTTTTGAAGAGTGTCTTAAATAATTTTTATATGAAAAGCATGGACTTCAGATGAGGGGCATTTCATTAGCTCTATATCAAAGTACATTTTAAAAATCATTTTTTGTTTTTAGCCTTATTTTTTCCCCCCCAGTATAAATCAAAATCTTGTAGACTCATTTGCTCGTGATACTGCTTAATGCTTTACCTTTTGCTTAACTTTACACCTGTAAGTAGTCCCATTGATATGAAAGCGCATGTGTTTTACAGGATTGAAACCTTAGTTATATTTATAATTTGCTACACTTGAAATACTGTTAGCCTTTGCCATTTGTGAGAGTTCTTTCTCTCACCTTTTCTTTTGTCTTTAAACAGGAATATTTATAATCACATTTAAAAAAAATAACTGGTCCCCCAGTCCTTCTTTGGGCTCTGCTATTGTGCATCTCTTTGTCCTTGTAGCATTCACTGAAGTCTGAGAGTGCACCTATAGTGAGCGTTGCAGTATTTGATCCTAGGTGTTGGAGTTGGGCCTTGATTACTGAATTGTGGTGTCTAATCTCAGTCTTTTTTACCAAGCTGTCCATATAAACTGATTTAATGGGGCGCTATCCGCTCGCAATATAGTCATGATGGTATACACTACTAACTGCAAATCTCCTGTCACTTTTTGTGGTCTTACAAATACATTTTTTTAACTGTCTTTACCTTTTGCTCTGTGGAAAAAGAGATGTAAGTGGGGGGAACTAACTCTACAAAGAAATCTGAAAATGACAGTACACAAAGTGGTGTCAGATCCATAAAATACACAAATGGAGAGTTTTTTCTATAAACTTTTTTATTAAGTACTCATGTTCAGTTTGCAACTATTGAGGAAGTTAAGTGTGCTTTTAGTTTTAAAGTTAAAGGTATTTCTTTAACGTAAAAGATCATGTTCAGCATCTGTTTCTGGTATGATGCTGTTTTAATGAAAATACTATTCTGAGTGGTGTGAGATATAATCTATTAGGATTGTTACTATGTCCGGATACAGGTAAGCTCTATCTGAAATGTACATTTTCAAAACTTTTTTTAATCTATTTGATTAATATAGAAAACTGAAGTTTGCTTTCTTTCTGATGCTATCCCTGTGCTGAAACAGCTATTATAAATTTATAGTGAATCTTTTTTGCTGAGATTGATATAGAATTGTTTTTATATGTATGTCTTCAAACAAATGGAAGTGCACTCTTTCGGGATATCAGTAATGGCTCTAAACTGGTCATGTAAAATGATGATACATGTTAGATTTATTGCATATAGAAGGATGTAGTTTTCAAAGTAGGAGAGTTTGAGAACAGCTGAAGAATGGTATTGGGGAAAGAAACTTGATAATACCAAGCAAGTGTTTCAGTTACTTAACAAAGTTAGACTTCTTAAAAGTGGATTGTTTAAATCTCAATTGTAGTTTCCTTATTTCAGGGAAATATTTTGCCTAAAGCCTCCATGTTGATAACCCCAGATTTCACAGGCAAAGATAGCTCTGGGATTGCCTAACTTTGTTTAAAGTTAACTTGCTAAATGTTTCTAAATACTTTCAGTTTTAATGTTTTGTAAGCACAATTAGAACTGTGATTGATGGATCTTACTACTTTCTCTAATTTGCCCTATCTGATCAATAGAAGATAGCTGTTTTTCAGCAGACATAATACTAAATTAATTCTTTAAAACAAACAAGAAAGCAACAAAAGTGGTCTAATCACAGTAATTCCCCTTCAGATAAATTTGCCCAGTACTCTTGGAAGAGTCTTATCCCATTGTGTATATCAGCATACTGATATGCTTGGATCTTTGAGATCAAACGGCATGACCATATTCCTTAGATCTTGTCTACACTACAAAATTAAGTCAACGTAAGTTAAGTCGGCATACAGCCACTGCAATAATTAAAGCAATGGTTCATGTCCATACTTGCTTCTGTGGGTGGTGCTCTTCCACTGACTGAAGTGGGGCATTGTGGGACACTGACAACTGGATCCTGGCAGCCCTGGGGCTGACCGCTTCAGCTGTATGCAGGGGGCTCACAGCTGCCTCCCCCACCCCCTGCTGTCAGGCAGATGCTGGGCTCACAGTGAGCCAGGATGGGGTTTCACAGCAGGGAGCCTACCAGCAATGAAATTAACATTCTTGTCAGTTTCACGGCTGCTGTTAGTTTACATTTTGCTCTGGCTATCTGCTTACAGCCTGAGCTGGAGACAAAATGAGAAATAATAATAGCAGTGAAACTGACAAGACTGTCAATTTCACTGCTGGTGGGCTCTCTGCTGTGAAATTGAGCTCTGGCAACTTGGTCAGTCCTGGGGCTACCATTGTGGGCCCTGCTTGCAGGGTTGACAGCCTAGTGTCCTCCTGCCACCTCCTGGTGAGGGATTTGACAGGGAAGGAGAGTCCGACCCTGGCCAGGCTCTCCTTCCCACTTAATCCCTCACCAGGAGGCAGCAACAGGACTCTGGGATGTCAGCGCTGGGCAGGGGGAAGGCTGGGAGCCAACACCCAGCTGTCAGCACTGGTGTGGGGGGAGGGCTCACAGTGGGAGACAAAAACCAATGTAAGTAACACACTGTGTACACAGAAACTGCATTGCTCTAACTACATCAACATAAACACTGTGCCTCCTGGTGGAGTTACTATGTTGCGATAATGGACCACTCACTTAAGCAGAAGCACCATTGTAGTGTAGACACACATAATTAGGTTGACCTAATGTTGACCTAACTCTGTAGTGTAGACCAAGCATTAGTCACTTTCAAATCTGGTTAGTGGAGTACTATGGATAATTTTAAAATTTGTCTAGCCGTCACTACAGACCTTTTTCCTGTTTTAATTTCAGGGGTGACAAGTCAGGGCGCTGCTTAAATATTGGAAGGAACCTAAGATCCTTATCAGACTGACATCTTGAGATTTTTTTTTTAGGCTTTCCAAGGTTGTTAACTGTCATAAATGTGTTTCTCTTGAAAGCATTGTGTGTTGGTATTTGGACTGTGTTAAAGATGCTGTCTTCTGTAATCAAATACTAACTATATATATTTTGTAATTTATACTTGAAGTGCTTTCTAACAATGTGATTGCTTCACAAAACAAGTGCTACTTTTAAGAATTTATGTAGCTTGAATTTCTATCGTATTTTAAGCTTTATTTGGACTTTGGTGTATCTTGATCCTTCTTTGAAATAAAGGGATGAGTTTAGGCCCCAGTCCCGCAGATGTCTGCATGTTGGTGTTGCGCATTCTAGCAAGTGTCCCATTTTGGCCACCTATTTGGATAGCTCTGAGGGGAATCCAACCCCCTGTCTGCTGTATCCCTGGGGTGTTTCAAGCTTCTGCAGGCTGAGTGGAGTCCAGACACTGCCTTAATCTTGGGGTCCCTGGGCAAACACTCAGGGTGCAGACTTTCTATCTGACATATACTCTCCCTTCCCCCTCACGCCCCCGGAGTTTTGGAACCCAATTTCTAGCCACCTAGCGCCTCTGGGCATGACACTGACCCTTCAGACCCCCCACTACTTAAACACATCCCTCTTCCAGAACTCCACCCAAAAGTGTGAAGTTTTTGGTTTACAGTTTAACTCTCAGTGACACATAATAGTTGTGAAGCATATACAGAGTGTGTGTGTGGGTATAGCATTATACTTTTATGCTGTCTTATCGTTAATCGTGTAAAGCACAGGAGAGTACAGGTAGTACAAAATAAACATCCTAAATGTAGTGTTCCTCAGTAGCTCACCCTTCCCTTGGGAGTACTTGGGGGATCATCTGTGTTCTGTCAGGACAGGCAGGTGCAGTCCTCTGCTGCCTTACCAAACCTGTCCCTTGAGCAGTCTCTCTCATCTTAATCTGATCAAAATGGCTCTCCTTCACTCTGTTTCCCTTGTGAATTCATGTATAAACTCCTGCTGGGGCTGCCAGCTTCTTTTGTCTGCTCCTAGTAACTTATCATTACATTCCAAAGCTTTTGCTGCCCATAGACAAGAAGAGGAAGTCCCCAGCTAGAGCAAACCCATTGTCCTAAGGTGTCATACTTTGAATTCACCATCTTTGAGTGCTCATCACTCAGTTGTCTCTGGCCTGGCAGAGACATGACACAACCTGTTAACTCACGATGGATCCACATACATATAGGCTTTCTATGCCACTGAAATTTCATGATGCAATTTCATAATATCATCCACCGTTCAGAACTGGTTCAGACAGAAGTCCCAGCTCGTCACAGCTTTACCAAGCTACAAACTCCATTTTGAAGTTGCAGCCCTTTGTCTTCTGTTGTCCTTTTGCCTCCATATTGGACCAAAATTCCAACAGAGTAGAGGTACAGAGCTGACAATAGAAGGTCAATAAAAGTGAAACGTTCTCCCATTGAAACGGAA
This sequence comes from Terrapene triunguis, assembly GCF_002925995.2. Lineage (NCBI taxonomy): Eukaryota > Metazoa > Chordata > Testudines > Emydidae > Terrapene > Terrapene triunguis. Next base: position 26,763,151 of record NW_020664446.1, read on the forward strand.
TAGCTCTAAACAATAGACTAGTTAATCGGGGGAGAGGTCACCTGGAAGGAATTTGATCACCTGAGGAGGCTGAGCAGGATGTCACCTGACAAAGGGGGCTAAAAGTTACAAAAAGGTAGGAGCTCTTTATGTGGCCACTTTTTTTTTCAGCTTAGGATAAGGAAGAAGCAACCCAGCATGTAGCAGCTTGCAGCCCAGCATGTAGTGGCTTGATGAGGCTAGAGACTCTGCTTGTGTAACTTCCAGGGAAAGAGTGAGCTCACAAGATGCTTTGCATTTAGGATTTTCATTGTTTTTCTAAATGATCTGTAATGTCTTGTGTTTTATCTGTTAAGTAAAGGAGCAGTGGTGACTGCTGAGGCTGTGTCACAGCCATGCTGCTAAAATGTGTGCAGTGTTGTTGCTGTTTGTCAGCAGGAGAGAGCTCTCCCGCCAACAAATCACTGTTCACACCGGCGCTTTTCCTCGGTAAAACTTTTGTCGTTTGGGGGCATGTTTTTTTCACCCACCTGAACGACAAAAGTTTTACTGATGAAAGTCCAGTGTAGACAAAGACTAAATAAAGTGTCTGTGCATTATATGCAACAATTACTGTACTGCCTCAAGAGAGAGTTAAACTGAAAGCCAGAAGACTCTCTCACCTTTTGGTAGAACTCTGGGGGAGGGTGAGTTTAAGCAGCAGGGAATCTGAGAATGGGGCTAGGCAGCTGTGTGGGTTCCAACTCTCATGGGGGAGGGGAAGCATTAGACAGCGCGTCTGCACCTCGAGGATGTGCCTAAGAACCCAAGGATAGGGCCATTGGTTGGCCTCTGTTCAGTCTCTGTAAGCTTAAAACAGATGACAACCCAGCAGTCCATTTCAGCAGTTCTATAATGTGTGACCACTGAAAGCTACTGCCCTCTGTCTCCCAACTCAGCTCCTGTAAAGCAAAAATACTTGGTTATCACCTTGAAAAAGAGACTGGCAGAGAGGTAGGTCTTGTAAAGACCATGAGTCACATGGACTTGTTTATATAAGCCACCGTTCTGGCTAGCTCTGCATTTTAATTTAATTTTAAATGAAGCTGCTTAAACATTTTAAAAACCTTATATACTTTACATACAACAATAGTTTAGTTATATATTATAGACTTATAGAAAGAGACCTTCTAAAAACGTTAAAATGTATTACTGGCATGCGAAACCTTAAATTAGAGTGAATAAATGAAGACTCGGCACATCACTTCTGAAAGGTTGCTGACCCCTGTATTAAGCTCTGTACCAGCTGGATTTTGTAATAATTAAGTCTTCGTTTAAACAACTTTACCAGTAGTACAGTTGAAATAACTTCAGAATAATTTAAGCGAATTAAATGCTCTTTTAGTAGATTTAGATTATTGACATAGTTCCAGGAGTTAGAAAATATGTCCAGAGAATACCATAACGAGTTCCTTTTGAAAATATAGGCTTGCCTCCTGGATGCATAATCCTGTATATTTACCTTCTCCTGCTTCTTGCCCCCTTGTGTGTCTCTGTTTCTGTGGCAGGGGTCCCCAAACTGTGAGGCACACACCCCCAGGGTGGCACAGAGGAACTTTTGGGGAGAGGCGCGGCCCAGCCCCCACAAGAAGACAGGGAGGGAGCGCCACCGGGCACAGGCCAGCCCCCACAGGGGGACAGGGAGGGAGTGCCATCAGCAGGCGCGGCCCTGCTCCCAGTCGCGGCCTCCCCCACAGTCTGATTGCAAGCCCAGCCCAGCCTCGGCCCCTGGCTGTGGCTCCACTCCCGGCCCCTGAAACGCCCCTAGCTGTGGCCCAAGCCTCATCCCCCTTACCGCTGTCCATCCACCCACCCTTGTGAGCCATGGCCCCGATCCCAAGGTGGGGGGGCTATGACCATGAAAAGTTGGGGATCGCTGTTGGGATCTGTGGGATAGAGTGGCACACTATGGAGGGGGTGAAAGTGAAGGTATTTCCCTCATGGCTGAACTCCAGCAACTGCTGTTTTTCCCTTCCTGTGGTGTTGATCATGTCCTCAGCCCTTTCCCTCTCTCCTTTTTCTTCTTGTAGCCAACAAATCTAGGAAAGCAGGTGTATTTTAACATGTTAAAATCCTAATGAAGTTGGACAGGACTGGATCCCAAAACAGTCCAAGACTCATTAATTTTGCTTAACTAAAACTTTTTGAAAAGATCTAACTATATGCAAATTTGAAGGGACAGTAGTAGGTGGGTTTTGAGATACAAGAAGACAAACGTTAGACAACAATCAAATTCAAATCAGAATACATTTTAAATGACTTGTCATTCCAAAAGATTTTGATTTTTTTTGCATACTTTACAGAAACATTCTCCTATGCCAGGGGTCGGCAATCTGCGGCACGTGTGCCAAAGGTGGCACGCCAGCCGATTTTTGATGGCACACGGTGGCGGGTTGAGCAGCTCAGCCCGCCGCCGCTCTGGGGTTTCCGCCACCGGCTCCTGCCAGCCGGGGTCCCACCGCCGGTCCCACTCAGTACCCGCTGCTGGCCTGGGTGAAGGAACCCCAGGCCAGCAGCGGGCTGAGACCCCGGCCGGCAGGAGCCGGCGGCCGGAGCCCCAGAGCAGCAGCGGGCTGAGCCGCTCAGTCGCTGCTCTGGGGTTCCAGCTGCTGACCCCTTGCCAGCCGGGGTCTCTGCCGCAGCCCCACTCCCCTTGCTTCCGGATGGAGTTCCAGCACAGGCCCCTTGCCAGACAGGGTCCAGGTCTCCGGCCCTGCTTAGCCCTACCAGCCGCCCGCTCCACTCACCTCAGCTGCCGGTCTGGGGTTCCAGCCGCTGACCTCCTGCCAGCCGGTTAACAGCTGATCACTCAGAAGCCTGTGCGCAGCTTAAAGTACTGTATCCAAATACGTGCCAGAAAACTCAGCAAGGAAAAGCAAGGGTAAGGATCACACTAAACTGATAAGATCTGCATTTTAATTTAATTTTAAATAAAGCTTCTGAAACATTTTGAAACCTTGTTTACTTTACATATAATAATAGTTTGGTTATATAATATATAGACTTATAGAGAGACCTTCTAAAAAACGTTAAAATGTATTACTGGCACGCGAAGCCTTAAATTAGAGAGTATAAATGAAGACTCGGCACACCACTTCTGAAAGGTTGCCGACCCCTGTCCTATGCCTTTACAGTAAATATGGCGGTCTTCAGGTCAAAACAATTATACAGACCAAAGCAAACAGGCAAAAATATGACTTTAATAATGGAAGCTGTTTGTGACCTTAACTATGGAGAAGCTATTCTCCCTCTACGGTATCTTAAGTTATACATGTAGTTAGCAGACCACCTACATTGTGAAAATGCTCATTGTTGCTGTGAAGAACTGGGGCATCTCAGTATTGAGAGTACCTATCCTGAATTTCAACACTCTTCTGCACACATTAACAGAAGTGTTTTGAGCTGCTGAGCAAGACTTCCATTTACTGCCATACTAAAAGGTGGTCATTTAAAATGCCCTAACATCAGATCAAAAAGAATGGGTCCCATATATAGAGATTGAGTGTCGTAAATTCCAGGATGATAAAGTGGCCCTAGGAATGGCTACTGACAACTTCGAAGCTGTCATTTGTCCCATGACATTTTAGTTTCCTTCCTCCCTAAACCATCATGTTACAAGGAGCAAAGCTGCACAGTAGATTTGCAGAGAGCAGTTAAGTTTTATCAACAGAACTACTTCCAGTAAGAATGTACTCCTCCTTCAGATCCATTCTGTCACAGTAAGATAGCAACAAATCATTGCCTGATTAATAACAGTGCATTATAGAACCATATAAATCCAAAAGACCTGCCTTCTTGCCTAATTTACAAGTGCACTTGCTGAGGCCTATGACCGCTTCCTGGGCAGAGTGAGTCTGTCACCCTCAGGGAAACATGCAGGGCAGCAAGTTGGACAAGCCTTCAGAAGTGTTTCCAAGTAATACATAATTAATCTCATAGCTTTCTGTGGGTGTGCCACTCCCAAGAGTAGTGCTTCATGGTATAATAGGCCTAGAAATCTATTTTTTCTCTTCAGAAAGGACTGGGGGAAGATATTATGATGATGCTACTTGTTCTTTCCTCACTTTTCTGGGAAATGTTGGTAATGGTTACTTTCCTCTTGTCAAGGATTGCCTAATATAGTCTAGTAGTAGAGAAAATTGGTGGTCCTGCAACTAGTGGAAGAAAAATATTCGTATGTAACAAATGTGATTAAAAATACATCAAGTTTAGTGTGGTAACTTTAAAAAACAAAGCCCTGCAAATTAAAAAAGTGGCTTATAAGGGAGAGAGAATGGGTTTGTGCACAGTGCATAAAGAAGAGCTGAAAGTGCTGGAGGCTGGGGTAGAACAGCATGAGAAAAGGATGAAGAAGAAGGTGGGAAGGGTTTTCCATGTTTTGTTTTGTTTTGTCTTTTACCCCCCCCCCCCCCATCCCCACCAAAAAAAAAAAAAAAAGTTAAAACACTTAGGTCTTGTCTACCCTTGGAATTGTATGGATGGTTAGAGAATTTATGGGACTGTTCCTTTATAATCATGGAAGTGAAACCTGCCTAAAAGGAAAAATTAACTTATTTAGAATGTTTAAAGCTGTTTTTTGCCAATTTAACTTAAACACTTCAAAGAACAGACTTTATATATTCAGTACCTTCACCCCTTTGACCAAGGGTTCAGAAAGATTCCAGTCCTCTAACATAGGAAGGGAAGATTTGAAATTCCTCATTGTTAAGGTAAACAGAAAAAAACAGGGAAAACCCTTTTTTTAAAAAAGCAAAATTCAAATTATGTATCATAAAGCAAAAAAAGCAAAAGCCCAATCAGTTTTTCCTTTTCAGGTAACCTTTATCCTCTTTGTTCATATGAACTGCTCTTGGAGGCAACAAGCCAGGTTACCTTTGGGGGGAGGGATAGCTCAGTGGCTTGAGCATTGGCCTGCTAAACCCAGCGTTGTGAGTTCAATCCTTGAGGGGGCCATTTTAGGGAACGGGGGTAAAAATCTGTCTGGGGATTGGTCCTGCTTTGAGCAGGGGGTTGTACTAGATCATCTCCTGAGGTCCCATCCAACCCTGATATTCTATGATTCTATGAAAGGAGATGAAAAATTACTTTTGTTATCAGGGGATCAATAGCTCTGAATTGCTGTACGTTATGTTCTAAATTTTGTTCTTGACAGTTTGAGCTGAAAGAGCCAAAGAACACTTAGATGTAGTTAGCTATAACAGTCCCTTTCCTAATTCTTGTGATCCTCTAATGTTTTTGTGTTTATTCTATATAGCAGTAACATCGTTAAAACTTCTTATGTAGGCTTAAATAAGAAAGCTCTAGATTTTGGAAAAAATAAATAGAAGTGTTCTGAAACATTGTTAGAGTGACAGGCTAGAGAAGCAGAAGTTAAGTGACCTTTTCCAAACTGGAAGTTGCAGTGGTGACTCCACCGTGCTCTGTGCAGCTCCCTCCGCTCCATGGCAACAGCAGAACAGTAAAGTAATCTTGTGTACTCTTCTGTACGCCATTTGGCTTCCTTCTCCAAAACTTACTTTCTTGTATGTACTGTCAGCAATTTACAATATTTGTCCCAGCACATCCCGCCCCCCGTGCACACCCACACCCAAAAATCATTCTAGTGGCTGCACCTCCCACATGGCCTCATTAGTTTTCCAGTAGTGACACAATAAAGGAGTGCTCCAGTGGAAAAGCCCATACTTTCATAGTCTCCAGCAGTCAATCCAAATGTCTACTGTAGTTGCAAGATGATTCAAATGTCCGTTTGACCTTGTTTACCTCTGTCACCATTGAACTTTGTCACTAACTCCACTGCCTCCACTTCTTTTGTTACCTTATACTATTATGCCACCTCTAGTTATCTACCTCTCCATGTCGAACATGTCTTTAATACACCCAGCATGTTTTGGGGGGTTCTGTATAAAATCCAGACTGCATTGTTCAGTGGACAGAGCACTGGACTGGGAGTCAGCAGAGAAGTTTGGGTTCTAATGCTGGCTCTGCCACCAATCTGCTATGTGAGCTTGCCTAATTTACTTCACCACTTCGTACCTCTGTTTCCCTGCCACCCTTTGTTTTGCCTACTAAAATTTTAAAGTGTTTGGGACAGGGACTGTATCCTATTTGTAAAGTGCCTGGCATAATGGGAACCCAATCTCAGTGTTGCTGTAATGCAAATAGTAAATAATAGACCTGTGTTAAGCACGTGACATCAGTTTATTAAACAAAATAAGTCTCTGTGAAAAACACCTATAATGATTGTCTCCCAAGGTTTCAGCAATGCCAATTTCTGCTTTTTGTTTTAATGTTTTTTTGAGAGAATGAGTCAGTGAGTACTCTGGTAGTTAGAATTGGAGGATAGAATAGATGTTAGGCGTTTTCCTAAAAATGTTTTTTTCCTTCGATTTAAAGGTTATCAGTAATAGCTTAAGAGAAGGATTAATTTCAGTTTCTGTTCAGAGGCACTTTACCAGTTTCCACTAGTAAAAATGGTCTCACTTGTTGTATAGCTTTCAAATTTTACAGTAGCAATGTGCTTATTTATACAGAGATGAAAGTCTGTAACTTAAAGGCTGGACATTTAAATTTGAAATTCTTGAAAATATCCTAAATCTATAGATTTTTATGCATCAAATTTGGATTGCCTCCACAACTTTCTTAAATCACTTGCTCATTCATTCTGCTTTTTCGTAATTTTTCAGTTTCTCATTGTGTATGTGATGCACACACCTATTTTTTCATATATCTGTATATGTATGATGGGGTGATAATATTTTTATCTCAGTTTGTGTCAGCTTCAAGGAGCTCAAGATTGTCAAAAACTATTTTTGAATTAGATCATTCTATTCAGTGCCAATAAAAACCTTTATGACACACCCTCCTGTATTCAGAATATTCCATATGTATTGCAGAAAATTTATTTTAGGAAATGTGTTTTAAAACTTTAATGTGAGAGACAAAGTATTGTCATGGATCAGAAACTGACTGAGATAGGAAATAGAGTTGGGGGGAATGGGCACTTTTTATCATGGAAAGGTTTCAACAGGGTGCCACAACATTATATGGTAAGACTAATGTTTAATTTATTAAAATTATCTAGAAAAGGAGATAATCAGTGAGGTGGCAAACTTGCAGATGACACAATTATCTAGTCAAGACTGCAGAAGACCTTAAGGAACCTCAGAGGGCCCTTAATCAAGTTAATTGAAGGGGCAACACAATGGCAGATGAAATTCAGGATTGATAAAATGTAGTGTGATGTGCACAGCAGAGAGTAATTGGAACTACTAATACACTTTATTGGGTTCTAAACTAGCAATAAACTCAGGGAAAAGATCTAGGCATCCTTTTGGACAAAAGTGAAGGCCTCTGAATGTTCAGCAGTGGGGTTTTTTTTGTTTTTTTTTTTTTTTGTTTGTTTTTTAAGGCAAATTGATAGAGTGCATAAGGAATGAATGGAAATTTAATACTGAAAATACTGTAGTGCTATTATATGACAATTGTATGCCTTTATCTGGAATAATGTGTTTTGTTCTGGTCACTCCATTTCAAAACTGATGTTACAGAATTGGAGGGGGTTCAGAGGCAGATAATAAAAATGTTTAAAAGTATAGGTGAACTCATAAGTGATTAAAAAGATTGGGATTCTTTATGTTGAAAGGAGACAAATTTCAGGGGACATAAATACAAAATAATAGTATAGAGACAGTTGAGAGGAATGTCTGTTTGTTTGTGTCATCAGAGCAAGAGGTTATTCAAAAGAATTAAAGGTGGCAAATTCAAAACTGATAAGGAAATATTTTTTTTATTCAATGCTCAATTAGACCGTGAAACTCATTGCCCCAGAATATCACTAAGGCCAGAAACTTAGCAAGATTCAAAACAAGATTAGATATTTATCTGGGTAGCAAAAATATCTAGAATTGTTGCAATAAATGCAAAAATAAAAAAATTGAGAGGATATAAATATCATGTTTTAGATTGTAACCCTCAATTGTTGGAGATTAGCTTAGAAGGAAACTTCCCCAGAGGGCAGGTTATCTCATACCTGCTTTCCTGGGGGTCGCAGGGTTTGAGCTCCCGTCCGAGCCCAAACATCTACACTGCAATTTTATAGCCCTACAGCCTAAGCCCCGCAAGCCCAAGTCAATTGACACAGGCCAGCTGTCGGTGTTTGCAGCATAGACGTACCTTTGTGGGCTTAGTTTACTACCTTGTTCTATTCAGCATAGAGCATACTGTTGCCACTCAGCAAATGTACAGCAATAAGATATAATAATAAGATATACATGCACAGAAGTATTGGCTTTAGTTTTGGATAGTAATGCTGTAAGTTAGATAGGATTGTTTTGCTGTCATATTACCAAAGTGGAATAGTTGTCTTCCTCTGTATTGTGTTCAGTTTCTAGATCTTGAAATTACTTGGCTCAGTTTACACATTATAATGCTATTTTATCTCTATTTTATGTTTACAGCTGATATTATTTCAACAGTTGAATTTAATTACTCTGGAGATCTTCTTGCGACAGGAGACAAGGGTGGCAGAGTGGTTATATTTCAAAGGGAACAAGAGGTCAGTGACTTCAAAAACAATGAAGTGTGCCTACCGAAGCTGCTCTTGAGTTTTTCATTTATTAACATGCATGATATTGGTGCAGCTTTTGATATCACCAACTTGAAATGTTCCCATGTTGTTTTCTAGTCCATGATATTTCTTTAGAAAATTTGAAATTGTCCCAATCTCTTTATTGAACTCAATGCTGTATTTGAAGCAATGGCCATTCCAAGTATTTCTGTTTAGCCTGTACAATCACAATTATTCTGCATCACAATTATCCTTGCATCTGATGAAGTGAGTATTCGCCCATGAAAGCTTATGCTCCAAATAAGTCTGTTAGTCTATAAGGTGTCACAGGACTCTTAGTCAATTATTCTGCAGATTGCCATGGGACCTACTGTTTAACTTAAAGCTCAGGGTCAGGGTGACAAAAGATAAATTGTAGTCTCTCTTTTAGAAATATTTTAACTGTCTTCAGAAAGAAGGCATGGACAGCTCATCTGCTAGGAGGAAAGCAGAGGGTGCTTGAAAATTGAAGCATCAGCAGCTTTCTGTGTTCTAGGAGCAGCAGACTCAAAGATAGCAGAGGCAGCAGCTTCCCAATCAACCCAAAAATGTGTGACAACCTGACAGGGCAGAGCATAGAGAAGGCCTTCTCCAAAAATTGTTTGGCAGATAATGTCATTGAGATGGTAGGCACCAGTTAAAATTTTCCTGTGTTACTCAGTGTGGGCTGGCATGTGTATATATACACTTCATGTTTGTACCATAATCTTCACAATAGAAGGAAAAAAACACAGAAAAATTCTTTATCCTCAATCTTGATAAATACAGATGGTGACATTTAAAAGGGGCATAATCCAGTTTATTACAACATACAAATGGTGTACATTGGGATACTGCACTATGAGCTCATGGAATGTAAAGAACACAGATTTACTACCTGATCCTTACACAGCCAAATACTTGGATTACCATCGCTTTGCCATATCTGTAAAAGAAATCTTTATATGGTTCTTGCTACCAAGTGGAATGTTCACTTTCTTTCAACTTTTTTCTGCCTCCGAAGAGCATTTTTATACCTTGCTTTGAAAGCCTGAGGAAAATCTTGTCTCTGAGCCCTCAAGTATGCGTACATTTATATCTACATTATAGAGTTATACATAAAAACTACGTTAAAAGAATGTTCAGTTTGCAAAGTCAAGCACTCAGAAGTTAGGAATTACCAGAATTAAGGTGGCCCATGGAACCTTAACTTTTACCGCTTCTGTGTATGCATTTTGACAGTCTTTAATTCAAGATCTCATACTATTTTTACAGAACCCTGCCTCATTAAGTGTATAGGATGGGCAGTGCTCAGTTAATGGGTAGTCAATATTTCATTTTAGCCTCATTGTTCAATATATGGACCCATGCCTTATTTACTGCATACAATTCAAATCCTGCTCTGCATACAGAATTATTAATTTCCTCATGGGCTTGTCTATGGCACTCATCACAGAAAACTAAGACAAAAGCACCATATAACCCGTGGGCGAACACTTTTCACAAAACAATCACTGCATTATCTGACCTTTGTCCTCATTCTCAAGGGAAACCTGCACAACACCTTCAAAAGGCTAGCCTTGGAGCTTGAATTCATAACTTTACTAGACAAAACTAAAAATCACAGACTTAATAAAAACACTGGATTTATGATTTATTACAATGATCTGTAACCCACTTTTACCTTCCCTTTTTTGTTTTATGACTTCAGAGGTTAACTGGCCACCTTGAACGATCTCTTACAATATGTGTTAACTACTTAGACTAAACAATCTGTTCCACCTTGTATTTAGCTGCAACAATCCGAGTACCTTTCCCAGACCTGAAGAAGAGCTCTGTGTGGCTCAAAAGGTTGTCTTTCACCAACAGAAGTTGGTCCAATTAAATATATTACCTCGCCCACTTCGTCTCTCTAGTACATGGTCAGGTAGTTTAAGACAGGATTATAATGCATATACACAAGGGAGATAAATTAAGGTTGCACAAGCAACCTTATTTCTAGGATAATCTCACTTTTGAGTGCTTGACTTTGCAACCTTAATGTTTATTTAACATGACTATTTGTGTGTAATTTGCTTTTCTTAAGAACCTAGGAAAACTAAAGAAATTCCATCAAGTGGAGCCATATTGACTTCTCATGTGTTCCAAACTTTCTGATGAATCATGTGGGAATATAGACTTGTAGGGAATTGGTCACATTTAAAGCTGACTGGGTGGTATTCACACTAGGTCCTCCGAGGTTGTGCAACCCACAAAGAAATCATTAATATATGTTATAAGCCAACTTTTTTTTTTTCTCGCATCAGTTATGGGAGGTATACTTCAGACCACTTTTGGTCCCTCAAGTGTGTCCTTCAGGTAATAGGCTTGAATTCCTTCACCTCTCTCAAGGGTGGAAACATATGTTCCAACCACTCTGGGACTGGATCTCTGGGTGGCAGCCCCGTTTCCCAACTATTATTACATGACAAGACCAACTGCATCCGGCACCTGTAAGCTCTTTTCCTCTGAGGGCCTGTGACTAGCATCTTATTAAAGTGACTCAAAAAGTGCTTCTCAGAACAAAGCATTATTTATTTACCCAAATGTATATAGAACTCCGAGAAAAGAGGTAAAACAATAAAAAGCCTATATGCTTGGTTCTTAGATAAACTTTATTCTTTCCTTGCAAATTTCTCAAATTCTGTGGGTTTTAGCTGTGCACACACATGTGCACACACTTGGTAGCAACTAGCCATCTGTTGGAGTTTTTAAAAAAAAAAAAAAACTTTAGTATTCTTGCACTTTTATTGGAGAGGTCTAGCTACTAACAAAAATTGAAAAAACACAAACCTTGAAAATTTGATACTTTTGTGGTTTAATTCAACTTCAGGATGCTGTTACATGTTGAGAATATTAGCCACTGGTTTTATCAGCTTGGATGTTTTAACATTGACAGAAGTTGCTGCTTTTCTAGAGAAAACAGGCTTGTAAATATTGAATTTTAGATGTTGCATATTGCTGGAACGTACCCTTGGTGGCCAGCTGGGAGGATGGAGCAAGTACAGGCCTCCTTTTTTTAGGCATGGAGGCATCAAATGGCCAGATGCCAGAAGCCGTTGCAAGCAGACCCACAAGCTTTGGCAACTTTGTTTACTTCAGTTTTTGAAGATGGTGACCTAGCTGGTTCCTTCCCTTTGGAACACCTCCTCAGGAGTCCCTTGAGGAATCAGAATGGAGTACTCCTCTTCTGAAGTTATGAGCATTGTCCAATGGGGTTCAATTTAGGTCACCTTTACTAAACAAAGAACCTCCTGATTGCAGTAATACCACTCAGAAAATCCACAGATAGAAAAATGTTTAGACAGTCAGCAGGTCCAAAGCTATTTTGAGACATTTGAAGTCTTAGGTCAGTCCACAGACATTATTTCAACTATCCTACTAAAGTCCCAACTCGATAATAATTTAAAAAAATACAAAGCTATGAAAAGTTGGAATTGAAATAATAGGAAAACACAAACAAGACATTCACTGAGCCATGCACAGAGAAGAACAGTTTGTGTTTTATAGACAGATATTCATAACATCCTCTTATTTTTTTGGTTCTCTTTGAGCAGCATTTTTTTTTTTTTTTTTTGACACTGAAAATTTGGGTTGTAGGTTAGACTTTAATTCAGTCAGAGCAAAAAGTCTTTTTCCTTCTAAAATCACACTTTTGGGATACATTTTTTTTGTATATAGGCGTATCTGCTTCACAGACCTTTAGATCACCAGCACAGACCTCTGCCACTTGGGATATGTCTACACTGGCAGAGTTACAGCGCTGGCAGTTACAGCGCCGCTCAGAGAACGCTGAACGGAAACCTCTGATGTGTGTTCACACTGTCAGCTGCCTGTGCAATAGCGTGTTCACACTTGCGGGACTTGCAGTGGTATTTGGAGTGATGTACTCTGGGCAGCTATCCCACAAAGCATCTCTTCCTTTTCTGTCGCTAAGAGTTGAGGGAAGGCAGAGGGGGTTGCGGGGCATCCTGGATCCTGTCCCAGTGCCCTGTGAGGCATTGCTTTGCATCCCAGCAATCCCTGTGCTTTCGTCCACATTTGGCACCATCTTTCAACGGTTTGTGTACTGCGAGCTCTGCCTCTTTGGTCTGCAGGAATGGATCCCGCACTGTTGCCCAGTATGCTGCTCGCTCTGACTAACATGTCACAAGTGGCAGTGGAGTTATTCCTTAAACTACAAAGGCAAGAGGAGTGCGACATTGATCTCACCATGCGTAGTAGCTACGACACGAGATTGCTTGTGGCATTCACGGAGATGCTGATCACAGTAGAACACTGCTTTTGAGCTCAGGAAACAAGCACTGAGTGGTGGGATCACATCGTCATGTACATCTGGGATGACGAGTAGTGTCTGCAGAACTTTCAGATGAGGAAAGCCACATTCATGGGACTGTGTGATGAGCTCACCCCAGCCCTGCGGTGCAAGGACACAAGAATGAGAGCTGCCCTGCCATTGGAGAAGCGTGTGGCGATCGAACTGTGGAAGCTGGCTACTCCAGACTGCTACCGATAGGTCGCTAACTAGTTCAGAGTGGGAAAGTTGACCGTTGGACTCATGTTGATGGAAGTGTTCAGGGCCGTTAATCGCATCCTGCTTTGAAAGACTGTGGCTCTGGGCAACGTGCATGACATTGTGGATGGCTTTGCACAAATGGGCTTCCCTAGCTGCGGAGGGGCGATAGATGGCAGGCATATTCAAATTCTGGCACCAGACCACCTAGCCACCGAGCACATTAATCGGAAGGGGTATTTCTCAATGGTTCTCCAGGTGCTTGTGGATCATTGTGCGTGGGCATTTCACGGACATTAATGCAGGCTGGTCCGGAGAGGTGCATGACGCACGCATCTTTCGGAACACAGGCCTGTTCAGGAAGCTGCAAGCAGGGACTTTCTTCTCAGACCAGAAGATCACTGTAGGGGAAGTCAAAATGCGCATTGTTATCCTGGGAGACTCTGCCTACCCCTTAATGCCATGGCTTATGAAGCCATACATGGGGCACCTTGACAGCAGCAAAGAGCAGTTTCTCAACAGGCTGAGCAAGTGCAGAATAACTGTTGAATGTGCTTTTGGCTGTTTAATGGCCCGCGGGCGCTGCCTATATGGGAGGCTGGACCTGGCCGATGACAATATTCCTATGCTTATAGCTGCATGCTGTACGCTCCATAATATTTGTAAAGGGAAGGGTGAAAGCTTCACTCAGGGCTGGACTGCTGAGGCTCAGCCCCTGAAGGCTGAATTTGAACAGCCAGAGACCAGGGCTATCAGAGGGATGCGGCGTGAGGCCATAAGGATCAGGGATGCCTTGAGGCAGAAATTTGAAGCTGAAAGCCACTAATATTTGTTGCTGTGTTCAGAAGTGCAGTGCTTATAATGCTAAGGTGATTGTCATTTGTGCAGATGATGCACTATGAAGGTTTAAGAAAGTTGCCTGCTGCTTTTCAGGGCTCTCTTTGCTTTCAGTTAATAGAATAAAGATTACTTTCAAACCAACACAATTATTTAAAAAAACAACTGGAGGAGAGAGACAAACAAACAAAACACATCCGCACTGAGGGGGAAGGGAGGGTCCCAGGAGGAGGTGAGGTCCTGGGACATTTAGATTTGTGTATGTCCAGGTATCGTATCCAACCTTCTCCTTTGGAGAACAGTGCAGCGGGTACTGTACTTCAGCAGGGCTAAACTGCAGAGGGACGGGTGTTGAGTACAGTGGGTACTGGGAGTCCGCAGTGCTGGACTGTGACGGGGGAGGAGTGGAATGCCGTGGATACAGACTGGAGCCAGGAGGTTGATAAGAGTGTGTTGGTGGTGTCTGGGACGGGACGCATGGGAAAGAGTTTTGCGACAGTGGCTGCAGGGGAGGGCGAGTGAGGAGCTGCTCGGTTTGCAGTGCTAGTAGCACCTGGAGCATGTCCGCTTGGCACTCCATAACATTTAAGAGCCGCTCCGTGGCTTCATTCTGGTACGCCGCGTGCTCCTTTCGCTATCCTGCCACTCCAATTCCTGGTTTTTGGCCACCCTGGCCCTTATGCGGCTCACCTGTGTGCAGCAATGGTCCTCCCACCCCACCCCACCCCCCAGTGACAGCGGAGTGGTGCAGGAAAAAGTTACCCTTAATGGGGCAAGAAACAAACAAAGCATCTCTACCAAAGAACCTGCAGCAGCGGATTGCCCAGTATCTCCATGAGAGTTTCCTGGAAATCTCTGAGGCAGATGCTCATGAAGTGAGGGAGTCAATCAACACCCTGTTCCGCCGCTCAGACTAAGCATGTGGTGGTACGCGCATCACACAGACACGAGCCTGCTTTCTGCAACCCTCCTGCCGGCAACAACTCGCTTCAGCCACTTACCAGGGGCCTCTTCTCCTGGTTGCGCTTTGCCAAGATCTGACAGCTGTGACTGGCTAGCATCCTCCGGGGTAGAGATCAGCTCCTGGCTGCATGCACTTCTGGCTTCCGTGTCGTCCTCTGCCGCTGGGTCTCCCTCTCCCTCCACATCGTCGTCCAAGATTTCCTCCTCCTGGCTCGGTCCACTCTTGACTGGCACGCAAGCCACCAAAGCATCCACAGTGGACTTCGCAGTGGAGATGGGATCGCCACCAAGCATCGCATCCAGCTCTTTGTAGAACCAGCGGCTCGTGGGCACAGCGCCAGTTTGCCTCCCGTGCCTTGTGGTAGGCGTTCCGCAGCTCCTTCACTTTGAACCTGCACTGCAGTGTGTCCCGGTCATGGCCCCTTTCTATCATGCATCATGAAATCTGTCCGTAGGTATCATAATTCCAACGGCTGGAGCACAGCTGGGACTGGACAGCCTCCTCTCCCCAAATGCTGATGAGGTCCAGCAGCTCAGCACTGCTCCAAGCAGGGGATTGCCTGACGTGTGGTGCAGGCATGGTCATCTGCAAAGATGCACTGAGACCACTGCACATGTCACTGACCAAACAGGAAGGGGACTTGCAAAATTCCCACGAATTTACGGGGTGGGGATGACTGTTGATCACCTGAGGGCAGGGCAGTAGAGTTCAAACCGATGACCAAAGAGGCAAGAACAGGCATTGTGGGACACCTCCCAGAGGCCAGTCGCAGCGCTGTAATCGACCAGGGTGTCTATACTGGCACTGCGGCGCTATATCCCCGGTTCAGAAAGCTGTACCCCTCATGTCGGGGTGTGTTGGGTTTTTTGTTGTTTTACAGCGCTGCAACTGCACAGTTTCTGTGCAGTAAGTGGCTTGGCAGTGTGTACGCCTCAGGAGTTACAATGCAGAAAGCATCTTTACTGCGCAGAAACTTCCCAGTGTAGACAAGGCCATGAGCTGACAGTCACTGCTAGCAGTAGTGACTTGTCATCTTCTGTGTGGATCAGCCAGTAGAGGGATATGAGACACATATTTGGCTAGAAGAATTTGATTCAGGAATCCTGGGTTTTATTCCAGGTTCTGTGTGTAGCATACTCAAGTGATTACAAACTGTTTTGCCCTTGGTCCTGTCAACCTGAACTTGTTCCAGTCCTAGTCTTGCCTTCCCACTGCCTCCCCTTGGCTCCTTGTCCCAGTCCCTGTCTCCCCACCCTGGCTCCTTATCCC
This sequence comes from Terrapene triunguis, assembly GCF_002925995.2. Taxonomy (NCBI): domain Eukaryota; kingdom Metazoa; phylum Chordata; order Testudines; family Emydidae; genus Terrapene; species Terrapene triunguis. Next base: position 26,779,375 of record NW_020664446.1, read on the forward strand.
TTTGCATTGTAGTTATGCTGCTATTTCTTTCTCAAAATTTCCTGGGCACCAGCAGTGGGAGTATTGAGAAGACAGGAGACAGTATTCCTGCTTTTAATTCTGGTGCCTGGCACCACAGCAGTCCCTGGCCGCTGGAACAAGCAACTGCAGGGAAGTCCTGCTTATCCCCATGGGCTAGAGCAGCAGTTCTCAAACTGTGGGTCGGGACTCCTTTTTATTGGGGTCGCCAAGGCTGGCTTAGACTTTGAGGCCCAGGACCAAAGCTGAAGCCCGAGCTCTACCACCTGGGGCCAAAGCCTGAGGGCTTCAGCCCTGGGTGGCAGGGCTTAGGTTACAGGCGCCCTGCCTGGGGCTGAAGCCCTTGGGAGCAGACAAAAGGCATTATATACTGTACAGTACAGTACTGTACTGTACTGTGATGGGGAGGTGCCCCTGGCTTACCCCACACAGGCACAGCCCGCTTCAGACAATGAGGCAGGCAAGGACGCTAGGAAGTACCGTGTGCAGCAGCAGCTTCCCCCCAGAAGAACAGGTGCTGACTTTGCCAGGGGATGCTCCAGGCCTGCTTCTTCCCGTTTCCGCTCCACTCCAGGCTGTTTGGCGGCGGGGGAAGCTCTGGGAGGGAGGGAGGGGGAGGAGGCGGAGAAGAAGAACTAGCACAATGCTCCCTTGTAAAGTCAGCCAAACGACGTCATAAGGGAGCATTGCACAACTTTAAACGAGCATGTTCTCTAATGGAGCAGCGATGTAACTTCGAAACAAGGTTAAGCGAGAGGACGTTAAGTGAGGAGTTACTGTACCTGAAGCCTCACCAGCCTACTCCATATTCTGGCTGTATTTCATGGTGGTTATTGTTAACATAGGGAAGCACCTGAACAAGAGCCTGCTGATGAGTGGCCTAAAACAGAATGGAAGTCAAGTTGACGTCTTCTTGAATTACGCAGTGTCCTCACCTTCCATTGAAATGAATGGAAGTTGAGGATGCTCAGCACATTGCAGGATTGGACCATCTTTGCTTGATTGCTGGGGTTTTGCCACACATTGATATGGGGAGATGATCATTTTCAGGTCACTTTTAAAAAAACAGTAATTTTAGAAATTACATGTTGATTGTCCCAAATAACAAGAACAAGAAGAAACATTTGTATAATATTAATCTACTGTAAAACTTCTTTGTTTCTCTGCAGATCTCTAAATCAAGGCCAGCTACAGATTTCCTGCTCCCTCACTATTTGGTGCACCACATTCTCTCTGTTGCTGACATACCAGCCACAGAACCCTACTGTGGACTGGAGCTGCCCAATAGTGGTAAGAGTCCACTGTCTTCCAATATGCGCTGTTTTGTAGAGTTTGTAATGTTATAACCTTGGTATATTAAAAAAATACATTTTAAAAACTTTACAAAACCACACATCTTGTGAGAAATGGGGTCTTTCCGTAACCATATAAGGCATGTCTAATGTGCAGTGAAATTCTGTGGCTAGAACATTGCCAGCAGAGAGCGTACTGGTGCATCAAACATAGCAGGAACAGCCTGGATTTTGCAATTTCTAAAACTAAACAAAAATGGAAGTTTTAAATTAAATTTACAATTTGTATTGTAAAAGACCAGTTATACAGAATATCATTCTAATGGATCTTGACCAGTTCATCAAGACTGCCCAGTATCATTTCCCAATTCCTAGTTCACATTTATTTTATCTGTTCTTAGAATGTTATATAAGTGTTGTCATTTTCTAGGTATAGAAATAAAGAAGTTCTATTTCATTAATAAAAATGTTATGCTTCCTTGCAGAATAAAAGCCGCCCTCATTCTCGGGGAGAATATAACGTTTACAGTACCTTTCAGAGTCATGAACCTGAGTTTGACTACTTGAAGAGTCTAGAAATTGAGGAAAAAATTAATAAAATTAGGTGGTTACCACAACAGAATGCTGCTCATTTCCTGCTGTCTACAAATGGTAAGCACATTTCATTGTGTACTTTTATTTTGTAAATCAGCAAGATCTTTTGATACTTCTAGTTGAATTTCATAGTCTTACCCTGGATCCATTTGTTCATTACTTTCATACAACAGAATAGTATCCTTTTTTCATAGTTTTAATTCCATGCAAGACATGTTAGGTTTGATACCATATGTTTAGAATAGTGAAGTAACTATGCATTAACTGTCTTAGGGGAATATGGGAAGATATACCTACCAACCCACTGAATGTGCCCTTGGATGTAATATGCAAGCTGACATAATAGCCAGCAGTACTTTTCCTGCCTGTTGTTCTGCTTGTGTGACTGAAGGCTATGTAAAGAAGCTCTATGTGCTTTCTACTCCTGTCATGCACAAATGTGTTGCAAAAGGCAGGAATTTAGCCCCATGTCCTTAGCATAGCTTGAGAGAAGGAGGCTTTAAGCCTCCTTTTGTGTTTCTCTGATCCTGGCGCTGTCCAGTGGCAGGGCCGTTCTTCAATGACAGAGCAACCTGATGTTAGTAATGCAACATTATTTCTGGTGGTTCCCACAATGTGATATGTTTCCCAAACATCAGAGCATGGTGCCTGCTTGAAAGAGCTTACAAACTAAAAGGAACAGCTGTATTGACAGGAATACATTTATTTGTATTTCCATTACATACATGACCATGGTATGTCGATACCATACATAAAATTAAGAGTCTCACTTAAAAAAATCTGAAATATAGCCCTACCTCTCCTCTCTGCCGTATTAAATTGGGGAAAATCTTAATGGTTACCTTCTAATATATGTTAGTAGTAAATATTTATATTATGGTTTCACTAAAATACACCATTCTGGATTGCAGTACCATTGTGCTGGGTACTGTAGTACTGCTGTTCCACCATAACGCTCTATTAATAGGGAAGGGCTTTTTTGCAGGTTATTACTCCTACACTATGTCCTGAAAATGCCGGTTGGCAAGTCTAAAGAGATAGTATGAATTTAAAATCAAACCAGTTTAAAAAAAAAAAAATCAACAGTAGTTTCAAGTATTACATGAGACCCGGAATCTGCCTGCCAATTTTTGTTGTTTTAAATCACTTTTTTCTAGTTGTAACTGTTTTTCTTCCCCATTACTGTGTGAAAGGTGAATACAGATGGAAACTACACAAGGAAGCAGTGAAACTGAATACAAAAGTAATATCAAATGCTGAAAACAAATGACATCAAAATTATTTCCCTCTAATCTTTCAACTAATGTAACCTTATGATTATTTGTAATTAATAGATTTAAAACATGGAGCAAGTGTGATTAAGTTTCATATGGAATACTGCAGTATACAATTGCACTGGTGTTCTTTATCATAAAATAACCTGCAAAGTGAGTGTGAAAGAACTTTGTATCTTTGGTGGTTGGGGTGGGTCTTATATGCCTCTGGAAGCCTACATTTTATTGTACATCTGACTGTTACACAAGTTATCATTATTTGCTGCTGGTGTACTTGCCACTGTATAAGATTTAAAGGAAGGCCCCTCCCCAGATCAGTTTGTAATCCAAATAAACCCCCTTACTCAGAAGCCTTGAAGGTACTAGTTTGTAGATTTAAAAAAAAGTGATAACAGCTTTTCTGATTAGCATTTGGGGTTTGGGAATAAGGCTCATTCTTCCTTGTCTCCCATAATGAATTCACTTTTTTCCAGAATGCTAGCAAACAGTTTCCCCCAGACATCTATCAATTCTACAAATACAGCTTTTGCTTATTCTAAATTGAATTAGACAATTTATAGAATGGAAAGAAAACCTAAAAAGGTTTCAGATGAGATATCTGTTATATGGATTCTATTAAAAGGACTTGCAGTCTGTCTGTAAACTTGAAATAACTGGATAGTTTACCTTGTTCCTTACATGGTAGACATTTCTTGGCATTCTAACAGCCAAAGCTTCATCTTTATCTGTACTGTTGAAGTTAGTCCCTTTGGCAATAACACAACCCAGCTCCTTAGAGAATGTTTCTGTTGTCTTACCCAGCATTTGACTGGAATCATCTACCTTTTATGAAAGTGTCAGTTCCATCAACACTGAGTGAAAGAATGTTGAATTTCTGAATAGACAGTCCCCTCCTGTTTGTAAAGTTAAAAATAATTGTTTTTCTTTCCTGACATGGACTTTGTTAAAACAGTCTACTTTCCCGACTACATCACTTTTCTATGTTATACCTTTGTCCATAAATGAATTCTTTATTCTTCTAATCCAATGTGTTTTCAACTTTTCTGTAATCTAACCTCGTTGCAACAAAAATAAATTTTGGATTCTCTTCCCATAATTTCATGACTCCCCACCCCATAAAGGAAGGACAGAGGGGAGGGTGATCATGATCTCCAGGATGAAAACCCATACCCTATTACCTTTCACAAGGACTTGTCCACTATTTCATGATCACCTGTTAAACAGAACACCAGGGACATCAGCTGTGAAACAGCAGAACAAATCCCTGTACATTTCAACATTGTATATCAGTCTCTTTTTTGTTTATGAAAATAGTGCATATAACACCTTCTGAAAGAAAGGTCTATTCGAATGGGTATGTCACACTTTTCGTAGAATTTTAAAATATAAAGGAAGTCTCACTCCTCAGGAGATCACTGGTTCAACTGCACATTTCTTTGTTAGCTTGATGGGGAATAACAAAAACAAATTACTAAATGCAAATACCTCGTGCATGCTACCCAAACCTTTTACTGTATATTCATATGTGTATATTTATTTCTTGAGGAGAAACTTTTTTTCAAACATCCCTCCTTAAATCAGAGGATTAGATTTTCCTAACAGCAAATAAAAATAGCAGACTTCTTAAAGATCTCATTCTTCCTCTAAAGGAAAGGGGATGATTCATGCTTCTCTGCTGTTTCCTTGTCTTAGCAGATAAAGAGGCTAGACTTCTGCTTAAAATTTTACCTTGACTCCCCTCCCCGCCCCCCCCCCCCCCAAAGCCATGTTTTTACCTCAGGATTAGCTAGGATAGAGTCAGGGACTTTGAATGTTTTTCCTTACACTCAGAGTGTTCTGTGGAGTCAGTCTCCTCCAGGTGCAGTGTTCCTTCTCCTTTAGTTGGTAGAGATGATCTTGTGAGAAATGCCCCTCCATTTATGATGTGTCAACAGATATAAGTATACCCAGTGCTTATGGTGTCATAATTTCACTGATCCTACATTGCTCCTCTTCCCTCTCAAAAGTCAGAACCCCCACTTAGCCCAGAAGCCATTGATACCTTGGTTTTGATGTAAGCATGGCAGGAATTGAATAATCATATGCCTTCTTGGAGAAGAACTTTTAACATGGAAATTTGTGGGACCAAGTCAGTCAAACGACACATTGCATTAATACTCCTTGCTGGTGGTCCTCAGAATATTTTTCCCAGAGCATTCAATCTATCATATATTGAAAAACTCACAGCCTCGTCCTTGGACAACTTATTTCACGTAGATGACCTGCTAGTCTCCAGAAGCCTAGGGTTTAATCCTTTGTCTGAACCAGCAGACCAAGATGCTCCTGACCTTAACAAGGCGGTTCGCGCTGTGTAGTGCTCCTCCTTAAATCTTCTTACACAACCTCACTTATGGGCTCAGGGTAACATTCCTTTCTAAGTTTGTCCCTGGAGGCTGATTCTTCCATCTTTCTGTAGTGGAAAAAGAGCTTTCCGGTCTTAATAGTTCAGTATCCTTATGTGCACAAGGATCATGGGGATTGGTGACCCTGAAGGAGAATAGGATTCTTTCACAGGTAGATTTTCCAACGGAATATATTTGAACCATCCCGAAAAAGCAGGTGAGCTGAAAGCTACATTCAAAGGACTATTCTCTGGCTCCAGAAGGTGGAAAGAGAGGCCTAGTTTTGCTGGCTGTAAGAAGAGCTCCTAGTTTGTGTATTTGTTTTTTTGGCGGTGGGAGGGAGGGAAGAAAGAGGCTGATGCCTTCAAGGATGCTTGTCTTGGAAATTGACTACATATGAAAAATTACAGTCATTTAGGAACTTTTGTCATGGCTTTTTGCCCCCTTGAATAATAAATCCAACATGGCTTTTGTAGTCCTCAGATTGGAATCCAAGATTTCAGGGAATGGCCGAGAAAGCGGTTTCCTGGAAATTCAAAGTTGAAGTTAAAAGAAATCCAAGCATGTTAAAGAATGGAAATACACTGTTAGAGCACCCAGAAAACCTTAACTCTATCCTATAGTGACACCATAAGGAAAAATATATGAAAAATCTAATGTCTGTCTGGACTTCATCTAATCCAGGATCTCTCATACTACAATGCCTTTATATGATTATTTTATGCTGGTGCTACAGGGCAGAATTAAGGCGTTAGGGCCTTAATTATGCATTTCCATACAGTAACATATTTGAATTTCTTTTCATTTCAGTTTTAATTCCAAACTTCCTCAGTTTATCTTGCTTGTTTGGGGCATAATAAGAACATCCCTGCAAATCTCTACATTACTGATATGTATTCTCAACTTTAACACCATTTAAAATTTATATTTTGTCTGGAAATTTTATATAACTAGTTAAAATAGGCAACTTTAAGGACAATTCTGAATGGTTTCATAAGCAGTTCAAACAAAGTAAAATATTCTAGTATGTAGTGTTTGTGTTTTTAATCATTTTATACTATGGTAGCGCTCAATGGCCACAATCAGAATTGAGGCCTCTTTGTAATAGGCACAGAGGAAACCCAGATGAAGAAACAATCCCTGCCTGGGAGAGTTTATAATCTGGCATATAACTTTATAATTATTGAATCATTTTTAATTTTGTAATTTCAATTTCAAGAATGTGAATTTTTGTTTTTAGATAAAACTATTAAATTATGGAAAATAAGTGAAAGGGATAAAAGAGCTGAAGGTTATAACTTGAAAGATGAAGATGGACGACTTCGGGATCCATTTAGAATCACAGCACTACGAGTATGTTTTTTGTTTTTTCCTTTGGCTCTAGTTAAATCTACTTTTTGAATGTACAACTTTACCTTTGTACATTTAAAAAGAGGTGTACATTTAAAAAATGTTTTTAATATGCAAAGAAATGTTATTGATAACATTTTCTTCTCTTTCACCATCATAAACTAAGAACTGGATCCATTCCTAATCCTGATTTACCCTTTTTAATATATAAAGCCATTGCAGGAAGACTATGGAGTGAATGCTGTGTCAAGACAAGGCCGAATACAGTAGCACCTCAGAGTTACGAACACGTCGGGAATGGAAGTTGTTTGTAACTCTGAACGAAAACATTATGGTTTTTCTTTCAAAAGTTTGCAACTGAACATTGACTTAACACAACTTTGAAACTTTACTATGCAGAAGAAAATGCTGCTTTTAACCATTTTAATTTAAATGAAACAAGCACAGAAACAGTTTCATTACCTTACTATTTTTTTAAGCTTTCCCTTTTTTTTAGTAGTTTGTTTAACACAGTACTGTGCTGTATTTGCT
>NW_020664446.1:26786914-26809618 GCF_002925995.2 Terrapene triunguis
TTTTTTTTTTTTTTTTTTTCGTCTCTGCTGCTGCCTGATTGCGTTCTTCTGCTTCCAAATGAGGTGTGTGGTTGACCGGTCAGTGTTCGTAATTCTGTATTTTCTTAACTCTGAGGTTCTACTATAGTTTAAAAATTCTTTGAGAGCAGAAACAAGAAGGTTTTATACTTTTGGTCATTTTTTTTTTTTTTTTTTTTTTTATTGCTGAGGCTATAAAAACACAGTATTATTAAAGCCAGTCACAACCCAATCAAATTACAATAATAGGTCAAGTCACTTTTCCAAAGCAAGATTGTATGTGTAGGTAATATTTTTCTTAGTGTCCTGTAGCTATAAGTAGTAAAAACCTCACGGTTACTAGAAAGCTTTGTGGTTCAGGGTTTAGTTTCACCAGTAACTTATTAATAATATATGTTCCTTTTATTTGAGATTTTGGTGATATTTACACTTGTATGTTTTCATAATCGATCATCCAGGAATGATTCAGGTGGTCTCTTAATATGTTCACCTGATGCTATTTCACTTTCACATTCTAGTCTCAAAAGTTACTTTTAGATTTCATTGAGTGAATTTTACTTCACCCTTTCTTGTGCATTTTAGAAGAAATTTGCTTCACCCACATAAAACCTAAATAACTAGATGCAGGGAATGTATCTTTGTCAATGTGATACACAGTGACTTCTGCTCCAAACAGCAGGTACTCCAGAATTGCAGTTGTAGCAATTGGGGTGTTAGGCCTGCTGGATTCACATAAAGACATCCCCATTCCTTCAGTACTGGTCTACGAAACTGGCACAGAGGGTCTGTGTGGCTCATGTGCCCACTGTTCCTCTGTGCAGCCTTGCAGCCAGGAGTTAAAGGAGAATTTCACACTTAACTGCATTAATTGTAATTTAGATTTTGCTTAATCTTTCCTTAATTACACTAATTCTAGTGTTCTGTATTTTGATTGTTCTTTTATAATAAAACTCGTACCCTGAAATATTATTTTTAGTCCACCTCATCCTAGCACTCCACTTCATCAATTATATTTTTTCTTACGTTTTAACCTTAAATGTTAAAATGTGACTAATCATTAGTGGCAAGAAGAGGAATTTTTTTTTATAATAAACAAGATATGTGGCAACTCCAGAAACCTCTTGTATCTAAGCTTTTTTTTAAAAAAAAATTGTTTCTATTCTCTTAGCTTTCCACTTGGTGTGTTTAAAAATAATTTGTCAATAGTTCAGTTAAAAAGAGCATCAGATTATGTTATGAGGACATGGTCAAGTTGATTTCATTTGTAAATTAAATTTCTTTTAAAAGTCCATATTCTTTTTGTTCATCATTCAAATAGTTTTTTCATTCCATTTTAAAATGTTTTAAGGGTTTTTCAGCTCCCTTGTTGATGTATAGAAGGGATTCACTGATTTTTAGAGGAGAAGCAGTCAGTGCACCAAGTGCTATCAGATGCTCAAAGTAAACCGTCTTAGATCTCTTTTGTTTAGCTAATTTTTGTTATAGATCTTACAAGTAACTACAGAAGATATTTTCAGGTATGTGAGAGTTTCAAATTGAGTATCTCCAAATTATTCAGTATAAACATGTACTTATCTCTCGATGGGGAAGTATGTGAGAGCCTTACATATTTGAAATGCAAAAAAATGACAATCGGGGATCTGGTTTGCGAGTGCTAATATGGAAAGTCAGAGTAGGGAGGGCAACTTTTATTATATTTTTTTGCCCAGTGAATTTGAAAAGTGCCATAGAACTAAGTGAACTGTGTTCCTATACAGAGATAAAATCAGATTTCTGTAGTCTACATTATTATTTTACATAATAGCAAATATGACTATGTATACAGTAGCTGAATTAATTCATCTTTAATGTAAACTTTTGAATCACAAATTACTAGCTTTTATCTTTACAGTTAACTTTTTCCCCACATATAAGAAAAGTCAGTTTTTATATCTTCTCTTCCCCTTTGCAGGTGCCAATATTGAAACCCATGGACCTAATGGTAGAAGCAAGTCCCCGAAGGATATTTGCAAATGCACACACGTATCACATAAACTCTATTTCAGTAAATAGTGATCATGAAACATACCTTTCTGCGGATGACCTAAGAATTAACCTATGGCATTTAGAAATCACAGATAGAAGTTTTAGTATCCTTTTCCTGTATGAATTCTATGATAATATATAAATTTCTCTGTTTTGACTATTAATAGAAACCCTTTTATTGTTATATCTGCAGTTTTACTAAACATAAGTGCCCTAAATACTTTCATTTAACTCCAGTCATATAATTAAACAATAGTTCAAATGCACTAATTCACAGTGAAGCATGTTTTTGAAATGGAAAGCTGCAAGTAGGAAGATATGTAGAGTTTAGGTAGTTTAATTTTGCAGAGTAGAAAGTGAAGATGAGGTGAAATGCTGGGAGCATATATCTTAAATGTGGGGGTCAGTCTTCCATTAAATGAGCTTATTGATAATATATGTAAAATAAAGAATTCCATTTTGCTAGAGAGTTCTATCTCCTGTTGTATTCAAAGTGTCAGCTGTGTAGTCTGATGTTAATCTTGAAATAAAGTAAAAACTTAGAATTTTGCGTACCAAGTATGGATATGCCTTGCAAACAATACTGAAAGTGACCCTTTTGCTATGGCTTAAGGCTGCCTATCTCAGGCCAAAATGGTCCGAGATATTTTGGCAAGTAATGTAGGTGTCTTCAATAAATGCAAAGGTGAGAGAAATATAAAATAGCCATTAAGTTGTTTCAGGGCATAAGGGGAATGAAGGCCATTCAGTCTTCAGTTTGTAAGATCCTGCAAAAAATTTCCACACAAATATTTTTAGTTTTTAGGGTACAGATTCTAGGACCAGCCCAGGATTATTTTTATGCTGCTCCTGTCCTTTTACAATGAGTAAATGTCCCCAAAGCAGAAGGGAGGATCTCACCTTATGCTTCTAAAAATATACCAGAATCATCAACACTTTTTTTTTTTTTAATTTTATTTTAGAAACAATAAAAATGTGAAATGCTATTTGTTGCCTTTACCAACAAACTTTCAGACATTGTAGATATTAAGCCCGCTAACATGGAGGAACTAACAGAAGTGATTACTGCCTCAGAGTTTCACCCACATCATTGTAATGTGTTTGTCTACAGTAGTAGCAAAGGAACTATACGACTCTGTGATATGCGTTCTTCAGCCCTCTGTGATAGGCATTCAAAATGTAAGTAACTTAGATTATATCTTTTTGCTTTATAGACTTGTTTGTCATATACAACAAGAGACTGTGTAGGTATTCTACTTATATAAACATTAAAATGTCAAATTCTGCTTATTGGTAAAGAACTTACAAAGGTAAGGAGTCATAGTTTTGTAGAATGGAACATTTTAATTGTCTTGTTCTAGGCCATCAGCAAGCAGAAGTGTAGCATGAGACAATTGACGATGTGACTCAAGTGCTTTTGGCACCAGTGAGACCTGTCTTCTGTCCAGACTCAGTCTTGGTGCTTCTCAAAGGTATCTGCTTAACAAGTGCCAGTTCAGGGCAGTTTATTGACATCTACCTTTGTGCATTAGGAACTGGGCTGAGGCTGCCAGAACCCATTTCATTTGTGACCATTTACAGCTATCGGAATGAATTTTATTCATAATGATCAGTGCTGGATTTGAAGCCAGTTCCCAGAGGTGAAAGGCCAGTGTTTTTGAAGCACTGAGCCACACAGCCTCATATAGGTGAGGAAAGCTTTTATATTTCCACCATAAGGAATAGGGCCCATCTTTACACACAGCCTGTTTCTTGGTTGTATTACAGTAGTAATGGTTTTATATATATCTACTTCCTGGGGTTGACCTAAATTGCATTGATATTTCCAGGTAAGCTCATATACTGTAGCAAAGATGAGGTTTTTTTTTTTTATTGGGGAAGGGAAATGCTTAAACATTGTGGCAAGTATGGTATGGTGCATTTCCTTTTTAGTCAACTTAGCTTATATAGTTGGAAATGTCAATGGCCAATCTAACTTGTCATATTTGTGTTAGTTTCCTTTACTTTGTAAAACGTACAGTAGTCTATGATGTTTTTATAAAAGGTTTGTAAGAAAGGACTTTGGTATTATTTCCTTGGTGTTGAATGGTTCATATTGTCATTGATTTGAAGAATTAAGAGTAAATGACTTTCAACCTAACCAAGGAGCATGTTTCAAGAAAGCAGACGAAGATTGTCATTGCAATTTCAGTGTAAATAGAAACTTGCTCTTCAGTAGATTTTGTGTGGTGCAATTTATAGTCACTTATAAATAAACCATGTTCCCTACAGCACCACTAAAATATGTGGGATCTGTAAAAGAAATGTACACTGGAGATGCTGACCTCTCTTACTGTTTCGCATTTAAAAAATTTTTAGATTTACTTTATGATAAAGTTATAGAATAATCGGTAGTCCTAGTGGAACACAGTGACTTTTGAATTTAACTTCATATACGTTTTCTTTGTTAGTTTCTTCCTCTTAACTTTCATTCTCAAACTCCAGGAATTGCAGCTTCTTGATATGTCCTAATGGGAGAACCCATTGGAGCTTAATAGCTAGTGATTCTAACTACGAGAACTTAGTGCCTTTTTAAAGAAAGATCACCTTGTTTTAAAAAAAAAAAAAAAAAAAAAAATCCCACAAAACTAAGCAGGGCTATGGTCTCTTTTTCTTTTATTTTTTTAAATGGAGGATTTAGTATTCAGGACCATGATTTTAAAATATGTAAATACTGAATAGCATTGCCATTTGTAAAATTTGGTGTATTGGATTCAGTTTTACTTTACATCTTTATTTACAGTTTTTGAAGAGCCTGAAGATCCTAGCAGCAGATCATTCTTTTCAGAAATTATTTCCTCAATATCTGATGTAAAATTCAGTCACAGTGGTCGATACATGATGACAAGAGACTACCTTTCAGTTAAAGTGTGGGATCTCAATATGGAAAACAGGCCTGTAGAGACATATCAGGTAAAGTGTTACTTTTTTAAAATTAAAAAATATTATCTTTTTCTTTTTTTAGATCTGTCTAATACTTCCTTAAATGTTTTAAGGTTCATGAATATCTTCGAAGCAAGCTTTGTTCTCTGTATGAAAATGACTGCATCTTTGACAAGTTTGAGTGCTGCTGGAATGGTTCTGATAGGTAAGGTTAACTTGTGAAATAAAGTTAATTTCAGAAATTTAGTCCCCAATCCTGAAAACACTTAAACATATGCTTATGTTAAGTGTGTGAACAGTCCTTTTGAACTCAATTTGCAAGATTAGGGTCTTAAATTATTTTCTTTTGCATCCTCAAAGAGGTGGCAAAGGCAATGTAAACTTTCTCTCAATTAACCCTATTTCAGTATAAATTATTGCTGCGGTTGCATACAACTAGCTTTTTTGGATTTCGACTTTAAAACTATCCTGAAACCATTTTTTTTCATAAGTTTTTGAAATAAGACAAAGAACTGGTTTTCAATATTTTGAAAGATCAGTTTTTGTTTAATTTTATTTCCAACCTTTCTATTGGTTTCTGTCCCTAAATTTGTTGTCAAAGGTAAACGATACATGTAGAAACAGAGGTAGCTGTATAATGCAGTTTTACGTCTTCTAGCTTTTGTTTTGTTATATGATCCATGGAAACGTTTAAAATTTCTGGATAAAAAGTGATATACAAGAGTGTGGTGGTTTGGAGCTGTGCTGTGATAACTTATTGATATTGTATGTTGCCCTGATTATTGGGTGTTTACTGTATGAATATATTGATATATTAGCTCAATAGAGGTATGTCTGAAATACAGGCAGGAAGGAGAAGAATGGCTCGAGAGCTACCTATCAGCAAACACTGGAGAGTTGTTAAGGGACAATGGCAGCACTGCTAGCTTGATTCTGCCTCAGTCTCCAAACAGTCTACAAAACTGATTTTGGCCAGGACCCGCCAAATACCAAAGAACAAAAGAACCATATAAATAGGAACATGCTCGGGGGGAGGTAGAACCTATAAGGAACCAGAGTAAAATAAGACTCTGACATAACAGCTCACTCCAGGTTTCTGAGGAAGCTAGACCTGCCTGTGTCAGCATCATGGGATGATAGGACCCTTAAATAAGATAGACATGCTTATAGACTTATTTATTTTAAAATCCTTTTTTCCCCTAACACTTTGTTTCTGCTGCAAAACAATACTTTTGTTTTAAGAAGGCTGTTTGGTCAATATAGACCTCTGGTCACAGATTCCTGAAGGGAAAAACCTGGTGCCCAAACACTGGGAGATCTGCAGGGCAGAAATGTTTGATAGGGTACTGTAGCCTAGGTCCCAGTCAAGGAGAGGGAGCATTGCAAAATTCCACCGTGGGATATAGGAATGAGCCTAACACCTGAAGGAGTGCACTCAGTGAGATAAGAAAGAGGACAGAGATGCAGCTACATCTGTAACCATGACCGAGAGCTTATTAGGGTCATAGCAAAAATCTCACTTGGAATGTTAGCAATCCTACCCTGCTTGTATCAAGTTCCAGAAAGGAGTGGTATCAATCTGTTTACATTTCTGCTAATACAAGAGTTAAATATCTTTCAGCAAAGTTGATCATTTTCTGAATTTTTCAGGCGAAAGGTTACCTGCATTACCTTTTTGATTTCTCAAAGTCAAAAGAACTATCCTAGGTTTAGAATGTTATATATAAACAAACCTGTTCTATAGTTAAGGCTCTGATATTGTCCTTGTTACACAAATTATGTGGCACTGTTTCCACCCCAGAGAAGTTCTTTCCCTCTCTAGTAAAATCCAATCAGTATAGTGTTCCTTGTATTTTGATATTAAAGTCAGCTTATTTTACACTGTTCTCAATTATTAAATTTTCACTGTGATGTAGATATTTGTATTAACTTTTATAATTTGTTCTCATCAGGGGAAGGTAGAGATAACTGGTATCTGGGAAGTGGCTTTGGGCTCCAGGAGGCAGTTTTGAAATACACATCCAAGTGTCTGCAGTGCAGGAGATCTGCCCTGCATTTCTGGTACTGCTAGCTGGAATTGGGTGGTTGCTCAAGGACTACCTTTCCCCCTGGCTGCTTCCAGTGCTGTAGGATGAAGAGGGGGTAGGGAAGGGATAATACTAGAGTAAGAATAGGGGCAGTTCTGCTGTCAGATGTGAAGGGGAGGGTGCTGCTACTTCACCAGCCACTTTCTCTTGTGCTGGTCCAGAGGGCTAGAGCAGGGAAAGGTCACGAGTGATTTGTCTGTGTCTGTAAGATAAGAGACAGTGAGGGGAGAGGATGTGTAGAATAGCAAGTGGGTGGGGAGAGAGCTGGAGAGGAGGCAGTGGTGAATGTGGTGTATGAAATAAATAATGTGGGAAGATGGATCAAAGGAGTAGCAATGAGGAAGGACATAAAGTAAGAGGGAAAAGAATATAGTGCAAGGTTCTAGTCTTAAACTTGAGTCCTGGCAGTCATTCATTCTGTGCACAGAAGAAATAAATTAGAGGCACGCTGCAGTGGAATAATGTATTATGGTCTCTAGTAATCCAAGTAAAATATTTCCCTTTCTTCTGGTTTTAAACAGTGCTATCATGACTGGCTCCTACAACAATTTCTTTAGGATGTTTGACCGTAACACACGACGGGATATTACATTAGAAGCATCAAGAGAAAGTAGCAAACCTCGTGCCATCTTAAAGCCACGCAAAGTGTGTACAGGTGGTAAGAGAAAGAAAGATGAGATAAGTGTTGACAGTCTGGACTTCAACAAGAAGATCCTTCATACAGCATGGCACCCCACAGAGAACATCATTGCTGTAGCTGCCACCAATAACTTGTATATATTCCAGGACAAAATTAACTAAAGATGGCTTATTTGAGGACAAAGTCGTCTTCTTGCATAGTTAAGCTCAGTTGTTTCTGTAAAAGAGAAGGCCTTGTTGTCCTACCAGTAAAGAACATTGATGCACTTACTTCCCTTTATAGATAAAGGAGAGAAGCTTGCCTGGTTTTGAGTTCATGGTGTAGTTCTGCCTTCAGTGAGGGGGGATGTGAGTTGCAATTTTCAACAAGAAAAAGCCCACTAGAAGCAGAATTGATGGACAGTGCTCAATAAAGGCCAATACTCAAATGTATTTATTTAAGTCTGAGCCTTCCTTTCCAGTTTATAGACCAAAAATTTAACACCCAAGAAGAAAACTTGTCATAAAAATGTAATTTCTGTCTCTGCGCTCTTTCTCTGCTGTAATATTTGGGCCTTTCAAAACATATATTGTGCTTTATGCCTGTAAAACGTTCCTCCTCTGGCCTTTTATCTAGGCTTAGGTGTTTTTATCTCTGAGCACTTAAGTAGGTCTTGAGTTGGGTGTGTAGGCAGACTTCCATGTATATTTACTCACCAACTGTATCTATAACCACACCTTCTGGTGTAAACCACTTAATAAAAATAACAAACTATAAAAAGTGTTTTTAAATCTGAAAGTATGTATTCAGTCTTTTTATTTTTTTATCGCATGTATTGAGGTTGTGAAAAATAATTCTGATGGGAAGATTTGAAAAGTTTGTCCCAGAACATTGATTTTTGACAGGCAGGTATGAACAGTTTCATGTAGTATGAAATATTTCAAACTCTGAAATTAGTTTCCACAAAATTTGTATTAGTTTAAGTTGTGTTGGTTTCATGTAAAATTACATCATACTTTATACAAAAAGTAGGAGATTGAAAAGGTTGGTATAAAGTTATCTAGAGCCATTATAGAAAGAGACCACCTTGAACAGAAGGGAAAAAAAATCTTAAAACGTTCAACTAAATTGCTGCTTTAACAATTCAAAATCCGATTTAACAGATGTCTCTCAAATGTTTGACATAGACACATACCTTATGTGCATTACTTTTTTTTTTTTTAACCTGTTTAGTACATTTGTTTTGGAAAAAATATACTTTATTTTAAATATTAAAAATTTGGCATAATATATATAGTGAAATTGTAGTGAATTTCACATTGCAGTTAAAAAAATTAACTTATTATGCCAAGCAGCAGCACAATATAACAAATTTTAATGTATTGTAACCCATTGACACCATGAGATCAGGTTATATGGAGGCTACATACTGATATGAAATGCATTTGTGGTAATGTCTGTTCCTGTTGACAACAGGAGGTTAAAGAATAATTCTTGGTACTCTTTTTCAAAAGAGCCTGAAACTCATCCATCAGTTTTTCACCCAAAACAGGTGTGGGTGTAAAATTGTACCTGAAATAACTGCAAGCTCATTTTAATAGCATCAAATTACCTAGATATGTAAGGACTATAAAATGTGCCTGCAAATTCAGAGGCGTCTTCTGAAAATTGGACCCTTTGAGCTTCCCTGATGAAATACAGAAGTGTGGTTTACACTCCATTTTTAATAAAATGAAGGTGTATTATGATTACTCAATCAGAGATGGATATGCAAGAGAAAAATGTCTCTGTTCCTTCCCTCTCAATTAATGTCCATAGTGCCACTCTTGTTCACAATAAGCTAGTAAATACAGCTAACTTTTTGGGGTTCTACGAATAAAGTTTAAATAAAAATCTTATACTGTATATTGGTTGTGACACTATTTGCAAATCTTGAAATGTGGAACTAGGTCATTTAAGCATTAGATTTGACCTTGTTCTTAAAATACATAATAGAGCTAATACAATGGGATTGTATATACTTGTTCAATTATTTTGACCAAAAAGTTTAATAAATTTTAAATGTTTACCTGAACGTGCTCTGTGTATTTTGACAACTTTTTCGCTTCTGAAATTGAAATTCTAGCAGAGTTCCCCCAATATAATTCAATGTAGACTTCCATATTAAATTAGTATGCTTCTTAGGAAAGGGAAATGACCAAGTATATTTAGCAAAAGGCTGTAGAATCTCCTGCAAACACTTCTTATGCACTTCACTTGGTTCACTTGAGTAGTCCCATTAATTTTCCACTGAGCAAAGTTAAACATGTGTAAGGGCTTGTCTACACTTAAAATGCTACGGTAGTACAGTAGTGCTTCAGTGTAGACATTATGTACGGCCGACATGAGGGGTTCTCTTGTGAGTGTAGGTAATCCACCTCCCCGAGAGGCAGTAGCTAGGTTGATGGAAAAAGTCTTCCATCGACCTAGTGCTGTTTACACAGGGACTTACCCAAGTCATGTCAAGCCGATGTATGGATTTCTCCCACCCTTGACCAATGTAGTTAAACCCAACTCATTTTCTAGTATAGACCGGGACTACGTGTTTGTAAGGTCAGAGCCTTAATTCAGAAGGACATCTCACCATACTGGATGACTGTAAATGCAGTTGGGCTGCTTATTATAGAGCCATTATAGAGCGTCCAGCAAACCCCAAACCATAGGTGGGATTAGGAGAAAACTAAAGGATTTTGTGAGAGAGATTATATTTGGCTACTTCATATAAAAAAAAATTTTTTTTAATTCTTTGGTTAAACAGCTGGTGGTTCAAGAAAAACTTTCAACGTGCATCTTACTTGGAAACAATTTTTCTTGTCCTTTTGTTTTGATGGGTGGCATTCTTCCACTCCAATTTTCAAATATTTGCACAAAAATAAAATTTGAGATTAATAAAATCAATTGTTTGGTGTCTGAAATCAGTTTGTAACACCACATTACTCTTTTCAAGTTAAATAGTCTTGATCCTGACCCAGTTGAAGTCAGGATGAAAACTTCTATTGGGAGTGGTGGGAGCGAGATTTCTATTGTCTGTTTTCTAGGGAGGTTGTTGTACTGCACCCAACACCATGGTATCTTACGGAGACAGAATTATAGTATGATTTCAAGTGGGAGGTATAAACAGGAGAAATATTGTTAGCATTAGATATCTGTAGCACTGGACAGATTATTTATCAGTAAAAGCTGATAAATGTTGATTTCACTGTGTACACCCAAACTGATTTTTAAAAAAATTTCGATGATAGACATTTACAGATGGGTAAAGTTAGAAAAATGCTCCTTGAGAACTTTAGAGGGTTTTTTAAGGCTATTTACTTAGTGTGTGTGTGTGTGTGTTGACAATTTTAAACTTTTTGAATTTCAGTATGTGCTGTCAGAAATAGTCTGACACACACACACACACCCAGTTGCGAAAATTTAAATTGATAAATTGAAAAAATACAAATACATCAATAAAATCGGTCGATTTTTTTTTTTTAATTGAATTCTTCAACCCTAGATGTGTTGTCTACAAATATTGCAAGAGAAATTAAGTCCCAAGCTCTCATCTTGGCAGGTAAAAATGTTCAGTTTAGGAAATAAGGATCCTTATTTTATGCAAACATTTCTGAGGAGGAGGATAAATCTTTAGGAGGGAGTAATTTTCAATTATGTGAGGAAATGAGAAGAGTAACTCCTGAATCTTTGTATCAGAATTTACAGATACGTCAAAATTTCCCTTTTTGATCTATCCTTTGATACTTTTCTTTCCCATATAATGTATAGATGTTTAAATGCACCAAGCATATCCAAGAGGATCCTCCCTTTAGAACATTTTAAGATTCGTATGCTGTAATCAGTTATAAAATAACATTTGATAAGGGAAGGCAATGTTGTCTAGTGGCTAGAGCACTGGATTCAGGAGATATAGGTTCTATTCCTGACTCAGCCTGCTGGGTGACCGTAACAAGTCATTTCACCGTCTGTGCCTCAGTTTTCCCATCTGTAAAACAGGGATAAAGTGCTTTTGAGAGCTATAGATGAAATGGAAAATTTCTTACTGATAATTTTCTTTCAGATTGCAGTGTCTTCTACAGTTCTGGACACCTGGGGTTACTCTGCTCTGTCTGCAGCTCACAGAGGCAGATCAATATGGTGCCATGCGGTCTGGCTACACCTTCTCAATTCATCTGGCAGCAAGCAGGAGCAATTTCCAAGCTGTAAAGCTTGTATAACATAAATTATCAGAAAATTTCTGTTCTGCAACCCAGAGTTTTTACAATTCTGTATGTGGGAAGTTATTAAACGAAAGTTCAATAGGAAAGAAGTACTATCTACTGTGCCCCCCACCCCTTTGTGAGCTCACTTAGAAGTCAGTATTATTTCTGGGCCACTGTCTGCATTACCTTCCTGCCAAAGGAGGGCTCTGCAGAAGATAGAACGCCCACACTGTAGTGCTTAATGAAGCTGGAGACCAAGTGGCCACTTTGCAAATTTCCAGGTGGATGCATTTGTTCATTCCGCCCATGAGGTTGCTAAAGATTTCATGGAGTGCACCGTGATCCCTTCTGGGACAGGAACCTCTGCTTTTATAGGCTTGCACGCTACATAATGTAATTCACCTAGAAATGGGGGACTTGGAAGCTCTGAGTCCCTGGCATTTCAGGTGGAAGGACACAAATAGGGAGTCCAATCTTCATGTAGATTCTGTATGCTTGAGAGATTTTCAGCGCTCTTCTGACATTTGTGTGCCACACCTTTTCAGTTGGATGTTGTAGTTTTGGAAGGAAACACAACCTCTTGGGAAGCGTGGAAGGGCAGTCTGCCTTAGGAAGAAAGGATTCTTGTGTCAAAAGCACCACCTTGTCCTCATGGAACACACAGTAAGGCTCCTGCTTAGATAAGGCTGCCAGCTCCAATGATCATCTGGCAGATGTGACAGCTACTAAGAATCAAGTCATAATGGCTAAATAAAAGGCTGACTTTGAAGTCAGAGGTTTGAGGGGGAAGGCTTGTCAGAGCCCTCCAAACTAGCAGAAGGTCCCATTTTGGGAAGAGCTGCCTGACCCCTGGCTAATCAGACTGAAGGAATCTGGCTCCCTGCGGATTGTCAGGGAGCCAGAGAATCCTGCGAATAGCACACAACTAAGAGCAGACACAATGGTACTGGGCTGGAAGCCTCTGTCTGCCTTCTTGGAAAAAATCCCAGAATGTTTGGAATTCCTGGATTTCTGGAATTCATGTTCTCTTGGCAACAGTTGCTGGATCTGGCCCAGATAGGAGTGTGTTTTTAGTCTGGATACTCTCCTAGAAAAAAGTGATGTCAACACTGGAGGACAGACTGAGACTGTCTAGTGCTTCTTCCTCACTAGCCAGGCTGTTAGTTGCTGCCACTTTAGATCTGAATAAAAGGAGGACCTTGAGAGAAGAATGTCTGGTCTCCAAGGATGCTAGAGTGGGGCTCCAGTTTCAGCTCTATCAGGTCTGAGAACCAGGGTTGCCTCGGCCATTGTGGAATAACCAGTATTACCATCGCCTATTCTCATTTTATTTTCTGGACCACCTTCCCCAGTATTTGAAAGGGTGGAAAAGTATAAAGTATGCCCTGTGGCAACTGTGATAAGGCATTCGTACCCATGGATCTCGAGGTGATGATCAGGGTCCAGACCCCACGATGGGAGATCAGGGGTCTGAACCCCAAAGAATAAGTAATTGAATCAGCAGGTTGTACACAATGTTACTATGTATAAAAATGTAAAGAAAGGTCTTTCATGAAAGCTTTTAATGTTTTGAACTGGATGGTCATTAATGTTCATACATCAATAACCATAACATGTACACTTGTGTGTATACATATGTAGAAAATTGTGATTGTAAACTGGTGCAACTTCATCACCTTAGAACAGTGAAGTAGTTAGGCAGGAAGGGGAGCACCTAGTGTTGTACAACCCACAAAAAGCCCTTAGGGTTAATGGGAAAACACTGAGACATCCCAGCTAGAACTCCCCACTGTAACCATGAGTGTCCATGCCAGGAGGGGGGAGAAAGGTTTAAAAAAAAAAAAAAAAAACTTTTAAAGGAGACTTAAAATTGAAGTCTTCATCCAGAAACTGAAGGGCAGCCTCTCTCTGCTATGAAACTGTTCAGGGGGAATAGGTAACTTTTATATTAGAAAAGTGAATGTCAGATATAGAAGTGTAAAGTCTGAAATAGCATCTTTGTTTTTTTGTGTAACTTGTATGTGTTTGCTTTACCTTATTATTTCATCTTTGAATCGGTGATTTTTCTGTTTGCTCTTTTTATTTTTACCCAAAACAGGTCTCTCGCATGCAAACTGTGGAGTGTGTGCGCCAGTGGGAGCTGTTTTCACACGTTCAGGGGTGATGAACCAGAGGGAAAAGTCTTGAGCGGCTGGTAGCTAAGAACTCTTGATAGACAGAGTTGGGGAGACCTCTGACTGAAAGGGCTGTTGGGATCACCTTGAAAGAAGTAACTAGGCTGGTGGAAGCCAAGGTGAAATCTTTGCTTGTGGGCTGGCTACTGGTGTCAGGATTCTGAGCCATGGCAGTACAGCATTAAGGCACCCAGAGTTACAGTGACAGAACCCCTCATTGGTCTGAGTGATCCCCAAAACCTCACAGTTTGGCCTCTGCATTTTTATGATTTGCAAACAGTTTGGTGGGAGGGAGGCCAAACATCTGAACGATGAGATCAAAAACCTCCTGATTCAGGCTCCACTTGGTGTTTTTGCCCCTCCACCTGCTGAGCCACTCTGCCTTTTGATTCAGGTCCTCTTTGATGTGGATAGCTCTGAGGGAAAGGAGGAACTGCTCTGCCCACCTCATTATTTCTGTTGCTTCCGTGTGTAGTGCTGGACTCCTTGTTCTCCCTTGGTGGTTTAGTCATATTGTCTTATTGAAACAGGATGTAGTTTCTCCTTAGGTTGGGTGGGAATCTTTACTGTGCTAGCTTGACTACTCTCAGCTCTAAGAGGCTTATGCTGTGGCTCCACAGACCTTGGGCTGTTAAGGTCCCCAAGTGAGCTCCCCAGCCCTCTAGGCTGGCATTGATTGCAGGGACTAAAGGATCTGGAAGGCAGATGGGCATGCCTTTGTGGTCATTGTCATGGGCGGACCACCACTGTAAGGAGCTGAACACCTGCATTCAAACCTGTACTTAAATGTCATGTGTTCCGTGCAGTGATCCCACACCTTTAATATAATGGCTTGAAGACTTCTGATATGTGATTGTGCCCATGGAGTGATGCATGACACCAGGTGTCCTGGCAGTTGGAGGCATACTGTAGTGCTATGGTAGGCCTTGCATGGCTCTGAAGCAAGAAAATAACTTTCTGTATTGAACAGGAGAGCTTTTCTTGGCTTTGATGATGAAGCTGTGCACCTGGAGAAGATTCCAATGTCCAAGATGCGGCCCTTTCCGCTGCTGACTGTGATGGAGCTCTGATCATGATGTCATTCCAGAAGGGGTACATAGGAGTTCCCTGCAACCTGAGTCTGGCTGTTATCACCACCACCATGTTTCTAAAATCCCCCAGAGCCAAGGATAGGTTGAATTGGATTGTTCGGTACTGGATATTTGCTGTCAGGGTGAACTTCAGAAGTCTGTGGGAAGGAACCAGGAGAACCTTTCTTCTGTGGGAACACTCTGACTCCTGTATCTAGAAGATGACATATTTTGTTCTGAATCAAGTTGTTTGATGGGGTCATCGGAGCTGTGTGACTGGGTGAAGAACAGGTGAGGTGGAGACCCCAGCTCAAGGGAGTATCCCTGGCTCGCTGTCTCACTGACCTACTTGTCTGTGGTGGATGAAAACCATTCCTTTAGGAAATAGGAAATCCTGCCTCCTAGTTTCAGTTCTGGGTGGAGGCCTCTGCGGTCTTTGTCATGAAATGAATTTGGGGAGGGAGGGGGGAGGGACTGAGGTCCTTCTGGAGACTTCCCCTCGCCCCTGGACCTTGATTCTTCTGTTTTCCTTTGGGGAATCTGCTGGTACATCTGTGCTGATGAGTGAAAGAAGCACTTCTCTTTGAAGGCCAATCTATATCCTCTCCACGGGGCTTTTAGTGGGGAAGGCAAGGCTGTTTGGATTTTTCTGTATTTTTTGCCACCACCTTATCCTGCTTTTCTCCAAAAACAAAGGAGCCAAGCACAGGACTTGCTTAGAGTGAATATCCACCTTCCAGGGTTGAAGCCATAGGTGATGCCTGGCTACTAAGCTGGAAGCCATGGCTTGGGCTGAGGACCTCATTGCATCCATTGAGGTGTAAGCTACAAACTCTGTTGCTATGGAGACTTTCTTTAAAGTGGAGCCAAAGTCAGGGTGATCTCTGTCTTTAAGAGCTTTGAGATCTTCCAGTCAGGAAGGAGATGCTCCTGCAATGCAGGTAGCTACAAGGGATGCCGAGAGGGTGGTGGAGGAGGCTTTAAATCCCTTCTTGAGAGTGGTTTCCATCTTTCTATCCATGGGTTCCTTAGGGGGAAGAACTCCTCCTTCGTTATCAGCAATAGAGTCCTTAGTTCTTGGATGTTGTAGAGCCTGAGATTGCTCTTGTTAATATACTTCCCATTATCAGTCTTGTTCCATTTATCTCTAATCACTTCCTCGAAGGAGGAGTGAAGGGGTATGGCAGCCTCGGGAGGATTTTGAGAGGAGAAATTTACTCTGAGGTTTACTCGCAGGAGCCTACTCAAGTTTGAGAGCCAGACAGCTCACCTTCCTCACAGAAGGAGTCGTCATCAGAGAACTCATATCTCCTGGATTTTTGTGCTTTTTCTTTCCCTTTTTGACCCTTTATTGCTTTAGGAACATAGAATTTCTGCTGCAATTTTGGTGAGTTCTGTTGCAGCTTGCCTTCCTTACAGCCTGCAGCCCTCTCGAGACAGCTGCCTCAGAATCTTCCCACTGGGTCCCATTCCCTCTGGGAGGGGAGAAACTCATTTTCAGAGCCCTCCTGGTTGGCTGATTTGAAGCCCTGCTTCTCCAGGGTGCTATGGACCTACTTTGACTTGAGCAGGGGGACTTGTGGCCCCATAAGCCTCCCCTCTTTGTTATGCAGCTGTCCCCTGGAAGTTGCCCCCTGAGTTCATTGGTCAGGGTTCTCCTCGCTTTTGGAGCTTCTCTCTACTCTGCACTGGTGTTTCTGGTCTATTTTTCCCCTCTTGGAGCCATGGCTGCCTCAGGGGATAGGGGACTCCATATGCCTGTCCAACTCGCAGACCCAGGATCTACCGCAGTTTGGGATGAAGGCTTGGGTGGAGCTGGGAAAAACTCACCGTTTGAAAAGCCCACAAAAAGGGGGAAAAGTTAAAATAGGAGGAAGGGTGGCAGCAAAAAAACTGCCACTGTCTGCTGCTGCAGTGGTAGAGAAACTGGCAGCAAGTAGGAGCAGAGGGGGCATGGCTGGACTGTGTAGCGCCAAAATGCTGACCTGACTCCTTGACTTACAAGAAGGGAGAGCAGTTCCAAACATTCAGAATTGTGGGAGATGCTGGACTGCAGAAAGCACTGTATGAACAGATATTTATTGTGTGGCTCAAGAATGTGTATGCCGTGCTTAAATTTTCAAGTGATTTTGTATGCTTAAATTGAGGGCCTGATTTTCAGAAGGCTGTTGTTCAGCACTGAATGAAAAGCAGCCCCCTTGAAGGGGTCTCAAGTTGGTCACCTAAAAACTGAGACAACTAAAATCTTTAGACCCTTTAAAAAAAGATAGACCATAGTCTTCAGTTTGGGAGTGTGGTTGGAAGAATAAAAAGGACAGAGAGAAGGAGTTGGGTTTAGTCACAACCATTTCTAATCACTACATGGAGAGAATCCAGCTACACGCCGAAGAGTTGGTAGATAAGTTAATGGTGAAAAAAAATCAATGGAAAACTATGGAGCTGAGCACGAGAGTAAGCTTGAGAATTAAAATCAATGAATTTGCTTTTGTATCTTTCTCCCGTAAGTCTAAGTAATGTATATAACAGGGAATGCTTCACTTGGTTGAAGATGCAGAGAGTATGATTCCTTGAAACATAAAGGTCATGCTCATGCAGTGTGCATTTTAAACTTCTAAAAATAGATACATTTTCAGATAGGTGATTTTGAGTAAAGAGTCGTATCTTAGACTGATTGGTAGTATTGGTACTTTCTATTGTTAGGGCAGACACAGTGGAGAGAGAGAGAGACTAATATCACATTTTTATATAACTTGCAAAATGTGAAATTACAGTGTGCTGAAGTCATCTAGGAATCCTTAAAGCTAGATTGATAAAATATAGTATGAAGAGAGGATGAAGACGCTCGTGCTAAAAAGTATATTCATGGTATTGACTGTGGAATTCTGAAATATTTAATTTCATGGTTTAATTTAAATAACATATTTAAATACAAATTATACACGATGCAATTATGCAGCTTTTCTGTGCTTCTCCATGAAGATATCCATAATTCAAACTGTATGAGATGTGCCTAACTTTTTCTCTACTAGACCATGTCATTTCTTGACTTCTCTTAGCATTTCTATAAACGTGTGAAAAGTGAAAATGTCAGTCTTCTGTTGCCTAGCTTCTCTCCTCATCCATCACTAATAAGGAATACCTCCCACCTGTGGAATTTGGATGTGGTCCAGCATTGCTGGAGGTTCCAGGACTCAGCTCAAGTCACCAGATTTTCTGTGTCCAGCAGTGGAAGAAGTTAGCAGTTCAGTTTTTCCAGACTGTTTTTATTTTATAACTTAATTTTTTATTCATTTTCATGGAATATTAATTTATCTCAGCTGATAACTCCTCTCTCTCTCTCTCCTGAGGTTAGGAATTACCAGAATATTGATGCTCTAACCATCTGGCTTCTCTGGTACTGCACCTATTGAGTGGGCTCCCTTTGCCTTTCACCACTGCAGAAAGGAAGCTCTAGAAGCATTGAGCTAAGTCCAAGAGGTGCTGTAGGCAGCTTTTCAGGAGCATCAGAAGCCGAGCTGTGTCCTGTCCACAAGCCATCCACCCTCACTTTGCCAGGGCCTGGCTTGAGACGGCAAGCTATGCCCTGCTGCCACAAGCTTCTGACTCTCACTCTGCTGGGGAATGGGGATTTGAGCTGGACAGGTGCATAGGCCTCAACTCCACCTGAAGCTGACTCCCATAGGAGAGTTAACCAAGAACAGAGGATTCCCATGGAGAGGGGAATCCTCCACAGCTGGCTCCTGGGTAAGTCTTGCAAACTCAAGCAAGCACCCCCTTCCAAAGCCCCATAGCTCATATTGTTAATGAGCATTGTTAAATTGGTTTAAACCCCTTCTTCTCCCTTGAGAGTCTCTTTGCTGGGGCTTTTCTCTTCAAAGAGGCTATCATAGTGTTCAGGGACAGACTCACTACCTTCCCTTCACCTGCAGCATGTCTGGGCCTGCAGAGAAGCCTGTCATTCCTGTGAAGCTCTGTCATAGGCTGCAGTGTAATGGGATATACTGGTCAGGTTTTCAGTCGGTGGCCCCTCACTTTGCCAGGGAAAGGGGCTCTGAGTCTGACCGGTGGGAAGGGGGAGTCTCTCTTTCCCCTTCCCCCTCTCCACAGGATGGCTCCACACTTAAGCATTGTTAGCACTTCAGGCAGTCTGTGACCAGAACAGAGACAGGTGAGGACTCCATTCCTCACACGGCTGCACCATCACTTAAAGGGAGGTAAGTGAAAAATCCCTTCCTCCTTTCATGAATCCTGTTTTTAATGGGTAAAGCCCAGAGAGGTGTCCCCTACAGTACTTACGGGTGTTCTAGGATCCTGGGGGAGCAGACAGGCATCCTTCCAGGCTCCTGGGGCCATCACGTAGGTATGGCCTCACAGTCAAGGTATTTGTACCATACCCTTTTTTGGCTGAATGGGTCCCCAGACCAGGATGAGCAGTGTGCTATCTCCCTCCTGTAAACAGCAACCCAATGTGGGTAAAGCAGCTACCCACCAGTGAAAGACACAAGTCACAACTTCAGCAGAGGACTTCCTTCCAAAAGACCCTATAGAAAATAAGATCAAGGATACACTACACAGAAATTTTAAGACTCAACTGTAGCCATTCAAACCAAAAATTTGTCCTGTACTTGATAAGGAAAACCAATTGGGTAAAAAGCAAGTGGGCTTATCAAGTAGAGCTATAATCTTTGCCTGGATGAGAAGTCTCTGGGTTCTGTTTGGGTCAGATCCTGGCTATGACTTGTGATGATTTATTGCTCCTAACTTTGTGCACTATATGTTACTGTAAGGTAAGTAACCATTTGCTTTTTGTTTATTTTTTAATTCCCAGGATGTAGTGAGTTCTATACCCATAATATATACACTAGCTCTCCACTAGTTATACTTGTATATTTGTAGTATATTCTGAGCTCTCTAGGCTTGTATAAATGATCTGGTAGTTGAAGTAGGAAATCCATGTAGGAACTGCATTTATGAAAAGCAATTAATAATTTGACCACAAGATAGAGCTAGTCTAGTACTTTATACAGTAACATACAGTATATACCATATAATATTGTTAAATGCTCGGTATAGTAATAATAGTGCTAGATTAATACTGCTGTGATAATATGGTTACATTTATCCATCAATTTTGCCTTCTTTTCAACCATGTGAAAAGGTCAGAGGGTTAACTATATTTTTTTTTCTGTGTAGTCTAGTGAATCTTTACTTGGTCAAGTTGATCTTCATTTTTCATTAATACAACATATTTCAGGCGCAGTATGAATGACCTCACTACAATCTCTGATCTTCTGCCAGCTAAGGATTTTATCTAGCAGAAATTTTGTGGCTGTGGTGCAGACTTCAGAAGGCTATGGGGTGCTCTTTGTGCAGCTGGCAAACTTAACGCTCTGATACGACTACAAATTGAGAGTCTGGGGTGAGCCTGAAATCCTGGTCCTACAATTACTTGTCTATAACACTAGAAGTTGCCTGTAAGATGTCTTTTAAAATGACCTCCAAGGTCACTTTTTGTAAAATGAGTAAAGTTTTTTTTCTTCAGAATACTTTCCATGATTTGTATAGCATGTCAGAACAGTGAATACAAGTTTACTGAGTGAGGATCCTGGGACTGGGGGAAAACGGAAGTAGTAACATCTCTCATTTGATACTTAAAAGTAATAAGTAATATAAGGATCTCCAATTATTTTGAACACTTTATTATCATGGTTTTTACTCCTTGCCAAAGGTGGTTGAATTTGTGGCCTAGTCTCCTGGATTAGCTACAAATAAAAATATATTTAAGTTTAATTATGCAGTTTGGTTTTTTTTCTGTTGGGTTATTAGCTAGGCATATTTGGACCTCTTCTCTGTGGTGACACTTGATTTTATTTTAATGAACGCACTAGTCTTGGCACATATAGAGTACAACTTTCTTTTAATATTAGAGATGGAAATTATTTATACCCTACTCCTCTGCTGGCACAGGACTGTTCCAGAGTGTACTTTCATGCTTTGCTCAATGTAGTTTGAAAAGCCGCAAGCAATGGCGTTTCCATGACTTTTCTTCGAGAAAAATATTCTACATTGTACTAAATCTCAGCCATGGTAGGCCCCAACTCTGCAAAATGCTCCATGTGGATGGATTCACATTGAGGTAAATCGGACTCTGAGCTGGTGCAGAAAGAAGGCAGAAAGGTGTTGAGTACCTGCAACTCCCATGAGAATCAGTCACCTTTATTTTTGTGCTAGAACAGGAGCCATGCCGGAGTTTGAATTTTCCCAGTGAGTTATATTACCCATGCACCGCACTGTCAGGATGTGTCAAGTTTATCTGAGAAATGGAATCTGAAAGCTAAATGCTGCCTTTGAATCACTTGTTCTTTCTGAAAGTATCAGAATGGATTGACTGACTACTATTCTGTACTGCTCTTCAGGGATTGAACGCTACCTTTCAAGGTGACTTGAAGAGGGAGAAGATGAGTTTATACGCTTTGTATTTCTTTTTGAAATTGAAAAGTTCTGCTTTATTTTTGACTTAGGGCTCATCTGCACACAAGCTAGAACCAAAATGACAATTGGTTTTAATTCATGCCTTTAGTTGTTTCCGTTCAGTTTGCATGTAGAGAGAGCCTTCCAATCATAAGGAATGTCAAGTCTCTCCTCCTCTGTTTTGCTGGACCTTTTGGGGGAGGATGGTGGCACTGATCTAGATTGAGAGCATGCTCCACCTTTCATTGAAGGGGGAGAAGTGTTGAACCATTGACAAACGTGCTTTCCTTGCAACTGTCTGTTAGCCATCGCACTGTACATTTATTTAACTCAAATGCCTAAGTTCAGTGATTGTTGGGAATAGCTGATATTAAGTATATAAAATCAAAACGCTCCCAATGTTGATTTGGAACCATCAAGTTTTGCAGATAGCTGGCCAATGTAATTAGGTGATCTGTTACCTCTTGCTTGCAGTGTTTGGCAATGCACATTTGTAGCATCAGACTTCAGTTTAGGCCCCAGTCCTACAAGCAGCTCTGTAAAGATTGGACCCTTGCATCTGCTGGGAGCCCCCACTGCAATCAGTGAAACTCTGATGCACCCAGCAGGAGCTCCACTCTACATCAGGGCCCAATACTGTAAGCCTTTATAGAGCCTAGCACAACGGGGTCCTGATCCTGATATGGAGGATACTGGGGCTAGTGCAAAACAATAATATATGATACACACAAATATATCTGGCACCTTTCACAACCACTCAGAGAGCCTATGTAATTTACATTGCAGGTACCTAGTGATACCTGCTTGAAAAGTGATTTTTATTTAGACTGATGAAAAAGCTATTGTTTAACTTATTATTTATCACCTATGTATAAGGATTCAGTTAGGAGCAAAGATATTAATCCTGTCATAAGGGATGATCTAAATTAGAGGTATTTGCAACTCAAATTGTTTTGAGAAAAATTATACTGGAAATGGAACAATAGAAAAGAAAATGGTAGTGCAGTCAATGTAGCTGTCATAACTATAAAGGGAAGGGTAACAGCTCTCCTGTTGCACAGTACTAAAATCCCTCCTGGCCAG
>NW_020664446.1:26809628-26828971 GCF_002925995.2 Terrapene triunguis
TGGTGAGAGGTTTCTAAAAGCTTCCCAGGGTAGGGAATGGTGGCAGCCGGACCAGAACTAAGCTGGTAATTAAGCTTAGTTTTCATGCAGGCCCCTACATTTGTACCCTAAAGTTCAAAGTGGGTATACAGCCTTGACAGTAGCTGAATAGGTTTTAGAGTCTTGTGGTATGCAAACAGCATTGTGGCACAGATTCTTATGCAGCCTTGAAGCTCTATAGCTTGGACTCAACAAGGTGACACACTTGGGCTAAAAAGGTTTTAAACCACACTTAATCAACTCTGTCGGTGTCCACAGAGCTACATTCCCCAGCATCCTTCCCACAAGCAGGAAACCACACTGGTAACTCTATTTCCCTGTGTTAGGTTTCTTTACTTCTGTTGTTAATATAAGAAAATGAAGCAAAACATATTTCCTTCCTTTTATTAATAGTTAGTATTTTTCTTACAAGTGATATGTCACAATCTACTATGGTAATGTTAACTAAGTATTACTTCAATGGTACCAGGAAGTCTCTCTAAAATGCATTTCACAGCTTCTGTTAAGCTTCTTAAAAATATTGCTCTAATTATATCAGAATATATTTAAAAACAAGGAACTTCCAATGCACTACATTTTTAACAAGAAATATCAATCTAACACAATTGAAAAAGGGCAGTTCTACAAGCTTGTAACATAAAAATGTAATACATAAGTGCACACACTGATTATAGGGGGAAAAAGCCACTCCTGCAATTTAAAGAATATAAACTTATTTGATATTTACAACTAAAAATTAAAACAAACCCTATTGGTGCTCATTTCTGTTTTTAAAAATTACAAAAAATAACTGGTGTTAAGTCTTTACACTAAAATGTATTTTTTGCTTGTATACTTGATCTGACAGCCACTCAAACATCGAAATAATGGTCTATAATATTTGCATGGGAGAAAGATGTTGAATAAAAAACATCAGTTATAACTCCTCATGACTCTGGCTCCCAATCATGGAATGAACTCTGCATGGGTGCAGTCGTCTCAAAGCTCATCTGGGGCTATATAAAGTAAAATTGTGGTTTTTAGGCTTCAAATGGAATCTGTTTTCAAATGCTTACAGTTTGATGGGAAAGATTATTCAGAAAATAAAGAAATCCTAGAAATCCACAGTTGAAAAATGTAAAAAACAAATAAATACAGTACAAAACAGGTCTTGATCCTGCACATACTTAACTTCATACACATGTAGAATCTCACTGATCCCCAAAGGACTATTCATGTGTAAAGATAAACATGTGTAACTATCTGCAAGGTCAGGGGCTAGGTGATGAGTGCCACTTCCTGCTTTTGCAGCAGCAAACTATCCCCACAACTGTGATGGCATTGTTGGTGATGGGGCATAAACATAGTGAGGTTTCACAAGTGCCCACTGTGTACAGTCATGGAGCTGCTGTAAACAGCCATGTTAATTTCAGTTCCATTCCAAGAACAAAAGATAAGTCTATGTTTGCCAAATGATAAGGAGAAAATCAATGCTCAAAGCAAATTTATTTTTAAACAATGATGTTATCACAAAGCAAAAGTCAAATCTGTATGTACAGATTGTGTAAAATGAAAGACCATGCCTTTCAATTGTTTCTCCTTGAGAATTTCTTTTAATCAGTTAATAGTTCAGAGTTACTCATATCTAAGGATGAATCATGAAATCATTTTAAGTAAACCTTTCTTTGCTATTTGTGATAAGACAGATGAATTAGGTATGAAAAACAGTGAAATGTTCCAAAAGAGAGCACTTACCTTTTAAACAGCTTTCAGAAATTGGTTTTAAACATTTTTTTAAAAAGGGGAAACAACTGTGAATCCACAAGTTTTATTAAAAAATACGGAAGACCTCCTATGAATTTGGCAAAAAAAAAAAAATCTTTTCCTTATTACAGATAAAGATAAAATTCCTGAAACAAAATGATTTCCATTAGTATACATAAATAAGCAAGTTATGCTGTTTCTTCAGATTTATAAGGGAAATAAGTAGGCCAATTTAGGATGGAAATGTACTTTTTTTTATCGTCAATTCAAAAAACACTTAGTTTTAAAGCTATATTTTGCAAGAATATAAAAGAAGAGGAAGTTTAATTAACCGACAAACAAAGAGCACAGCAAAAGGAAATCATTTGTTAGGCACTGAAGTCCAAATTTGAATTGAGGCTCTTGTAGACCAAATTCTGAGCTGCTGTAAGTCAGCATAGTTCCACTGAAGCTACACTGTATGTATGAGCTGAGCAGCTAGAAAGGGTCTTAAGATTTCGTGTCTCCCCCATGCAAAATTGCTAATCAAAATCTTAAGAAAATGATGAGTCACCTCAAATCAAGTCACAGGATTCTCTAATAGCATTTATAAGGCCACACTTCAATAATGACAATATTCACTTTTTCAGAAATATAAAGAAATAATGGTTTAGATTAATTCCTAGCTGCATCACAACCAGCACATTAAAGCAAAGAGTTTATTTTTTAACACTGAGGGTTTTTTAATGCTACCAAGCATTACAGCAGATATTAATCAATCTGAAACATGCTTTATAAATTGATCTAAAAAATAATTCATGATAGCTTGGCTTCAGTATTTCTTGTCCCCCATCTACTACTAAAGTAGGAACACATTTACAGAACAAACAGCAAGAACATGTAGCTATCACAAGCTCAGAAGTTCCTGCCATTCACCATTTGTATTCCCAGATGGATATTCTCATTGCTTTGAGCCTGACCGAATTTTATTCTCCCTTTAAAAGGTGCTGGTTGTAGTTGTGGTTGTCAGACGTCTTCCGATATAAATCCTTGGGGAAGAGAATACATGTGAATATTCATTTCATTTTAAAAAGAATGTACAGCATGTAAGGAATGCTTTTTCCCTCATCAGATTACTAGTATGTAATTTATAGAAGTAGTCGCAGCACCTGCTATAGTTTATAACAAACCCTTTTGCAATCTTAACACCTGCTTTCAGTTGTTCATGATTTTGTGTGTACTCTTGCCCCATAATTCACACCAGATTAAGAAGCAAAATAATGTGCTCAGTGTTAGCTGAGCTGTTACACACCCACTCAGTTACTTGACTTAGTGTTCATCAATCACTTTTTATTATTTGTTTATTCCTTATTTTTCACCTCAATATGATTTCACTATTGTTCTATGTTTTCCTGTATTTGTTTGCTTTTCTCAGATGAAAGAAATGACCACTATGAAAATTAACCATTGTGACCACATTTAAAGGTAGCACTTCCTGAAGGTGTTACAAGTTGTGATCTTGTGCTACTGTATCCATAAGTCAGCTAGAATGTTGCAAGGTCTGAGAAATTCTGGAGAGTCATTAATGAAGTACATATAATGTTACAGTATTCTTGTTTGTACTTCAAAGGAAAACTTCAGTGTGTTTCTATAAAATCTTGAACAGTCTTTTTTTTTATTTCTATTTATATAATCAACTTTGTAGACTTATTGTAAGTGAGTTTAAACATATATTTAAGATTTTGGGGGAAAAGTAAAGATTGGTTTGTTTAAAATCACTTATTTTATTAGGGGTTGGGGTCTGGGATTTGTATATGAAGATAGCTAATCTGTGCCCTCACACACCTAGGAGTGTGTGCCTTTCAGATAGTTCTCCCTTATCTGCAGTCTGACCCAAACCAATTGGATTGGTTGTGTGAACAGAGAGGAAATAAGGGACTCTCCATCAGGGAAGGAACACTGAAAACAAGCCTATGAGATAATTGTAAACAGCACTGGCAAGTTATTAAGCCTGATTCTTATCTCATGTTCAATAGTTTTACAATGGTTGAACCCCTTGGATCTACTGATTTATGCTGGTATGAGACCACAACAAGTCACGCTGCCCTGTGGAATGAGCAAGCTTCACCATGTTTGTTTATAATACAGTGGCTCTGCAACATATGGCAAACCTTCCCCTGCCCCCCTGGAACTTCCAGAGGCCTCTTCAGAGGTCCAGGATCTACACAGGTGAGAGGGCAGAGGACTGGGCAGATCAGGGAGAAAGGAAGAGTGGGGGTGGTGGGGGAAGCAGATCATCCCCCTTTAATCTCACAGAGATTCCTAGGAAAAAATATGACAAACCAGAATTCTTTATCCTTTCCACAAAGCTCACTCCTCTAGGGTTGTGGGAAGTCCCTAGTAAACCTCCATGGGGCCTTGATGTGGATGGGCCTGGCCTCCCACAGATTCCCTAACATCTGTGGGGATACCTGGGGATCTTCTGGGTTTAGGGATGGGCTCTGAAGCACCCTCTACACGTAGGGAAACCCCAGCCTCTGAATGGATGGAGTTGAGGGATTAATCTCTTCCCCACGTCCCTTTCCTACAGGTGCGATTGAAGGTCAGTATGATCTGGCCCAATGCTAATTTGAAAAATACCCCTCCCATTGTTTTTATAGATGCTCACGTTTCAGAAACATGCAGAATAAAACCCACTGACATTTTTTCCCTTTAAAGTTAAAATCCAGTCATCACAACAGAACTGAATAGTATGTTTGTATGTATAATTCCTAACTTCAGCTTTTGACAGTTTTCTAGGTAAATCCTCAAGTAGTGAGAAAAACACTGAGGAAAACTGACCCATGCAGCAATGCCACAAGCAACAGGTAGGATACTTGCAAAACAAGATTACTGGTCAGGTCTGGCCATGTTTTGCTTTGCTTCTGTGGTAAAATAGCTTCAAAGTAGTGGATACTAGTTAGTGAATAACTGGTCAGTGTGGCAAAATAGTTGTTGTACCATTTAAATTGTAGGCATATGAATAACTACAGGTTGGAATGACACTATTCAGATAATAGATGGGAGAAAGCTACAGTAGAAAGACTTTTTTTTTTTTTTTTAAATAAAGAACTTACCCTAGCCCTATGGCAAGCAAATGAGAGAGAAGCAGAGACGGAAGAAAAACCTTTAAAAATTCTGCTGAGAATATGCCCCCTTTCTTCATCATGCTTGTGTTTCTCATGCTGAGAGAGGCAGTACGCTTAGGGTGTTTAAAGAGGAATTCCCTAGTTTAGGAGAGGAAAACAAACATCATGTTAGCAAATATACATTTACCACCCATAAAAATAAAAGCCCCAGCAGGAGGACTGCAGCATGCTGAGGACACTCACTTTGGTGGGATGTTCTCAGGCCTACTGGACCAATCCCATATCCAGTCTGAATTTTTCTGCAAGAGCCTTTCTATTTCTTTTCTTCTTTCAAGAAAATCTTCTTCAGACTAAAACAAAGAGTCTTCATCAAACAGTGCACTGGACGGTTATCACTACACAAACCACCACCACCACCACCATCCTTATAGAAACTGGACTTACAGAACTTGGGACTCTCTCTGACTTTGCCCAACGTAAGGCCCTTTTGGGTTGTACTGCCACAATGCAGCCCTCTCATCTGTCCCCCATGCTAATTCTCAAGTTCACTTGCGGTATCCACATGTTCCCGCAACCCAGTATTCAACGCCTTCCCTCTATGCAGGGTGTTTACCTCAGGCTGCTTTTTTTATTTTATTTTATTTTTTTTAAATTTCAGCCAAAATGGTTAAATCACTTCCAAGAACAGGGCTAGGGAATAAATGTGGTGTTTTGCCCATGACAAACAATGTGAAAAGCTCTCCTGTCTCCATGCTTTGTGTATCAGGGATGTGGCTTTTGCCATCCCTGTGAAAATGGGCATTGAGAAACCTGAGGAACAGAGACTGGGACTGAGATGAGGAGCCAGGGATGGGGAAGAGACAGGACTATGACAGAGACAGACTGGCTGGAGGTAGATGGTTCAGAAGGTGTCAGACTTGGGGGGAACAGCAGAAGTGTCCAGGAGCACCAGAGTACACTCCGCTCCAGAGCGAACCCAAGATTCCCAGTCTCACTATTCCACAGCTGTCAGCAAATAACTGAAACCCTGGGCAAAATCTTTCATCCTCCTCTAGTGATACTCCATATAGAGGATGACAACCTGCTATCAGTTACTCCCTTAGCTCAATTGGCAGAAGTCTGCGTGCTGGATCTAAAGGTTCCAAGCCTGTTGATGACCCATGTGGGTTTCAATATGATGCCACATAATGGAAGGCTTGTGTTTTCAGTTCGCTTTTTTAAAAACGTAAGAAGCCACACACAAACACCCACACCACTATGTTAAAAAACACCACCACATTATTAAGGTTACAAAATCAAGCACTCAAAAGTTAGGAAATAGCTGTTTACTTCCTAACTTTTGAGTGCTCAGAAACTTAAACTTAAGGGTTGCCTCTGAAATCTTAATTTGGTCCCCTTGTGCACATGCATCATGATACAGCCTTTTAATTACATGTCCCATACAAATTTTTCCATAGGATCCCCACTTCATTCAGTGCATAGGGTGGACTTGCTTTGAAGATTAATCAGGGTTGAATAGAGAAGGTGGCTATTGTCTGTAGGATCCCTGCCTCGTATGTTGCAGAAGTTGGAAGGTGTGTAGTAAATGAGGCAGGGGACGGCAGGAAAAAGGAAGGATGGTTTCATGGTTAAGGTAGTTGAATGGTGACCTGGGGAACTGGATTCTATTTCTGCATCTGCTTCAGAATGCCTATGTAATACTGGGCAAATCCCCTTAAACCAAACTTTTCACACATGGTCACTAATTGTTTGAAATAGTTTTAAGATGCAGTTTAAATTTCTGAGCATGATTATACAATACAGGGTTGCCTGTGATAGCAGGTAACTAGACCTGATGACCCAGGAGGTCCCTGCCAGTCCTATGTCCCTATGTTCCTTGTTTTCTCAGTGCCTAACTTGAGACCCTTGCATCTGATTACAGAAGTGGTGGGCGTTCACAGCTGCAACTGAAGTCAATGGGAGCTGTGCTTTGAACATATAATGAACTATGTAATGCTAAATTCTTGAAAAAATAAGGTCCTAGGCATCTCAAACTGGGCACCAAAATTTGTGGATACTTTTGACCTTACTCTCTCTCTCTGCCTCAATTTCCCATCTGTGAAATGGGGATAATACTACACCCTCACCTCAAAAGGGTGTTGTGAAAATAAATTCATTGTTTGTGAAGAGTTCAGATACTACCGTGATGAGCACTATAGAAAAGCCCATGGGGAAATTAATAGTTCTGTCTTCAGAGCAGCATTTGAATAATATACAGTAAATAAGGCCTGGGGCCACACGTTGAACAATGAGGAGAAAACAAAATATTGAATAGCTGCTCATTAAGTGTGCACTAAATAAGGCAGGGGTCCTGGGGGGAAAAAAAGAGTATGTGATCATATAAGTTAAGACTATGATAATGTGTACACACACGGAAGCAAATTAAGGTCATACAGAACTTTAATTCTGGCATATCATAACTTCTGAGTGCTTGAGTTTGCAATTTCATACTTTTCTTTTTAATAAAGGTTTGCTTTTGTGTGTAATATATATCAACAGTTCACTCATATATACACCTCTACCCTGATATAACGCGACCTGATATAACATGAATTCGAATATAACGCGGTAAAGCAGTGCTCTGGGGGGGGGGAGGGGTGGCGGGACTGCGCACTCCGGCGGATCA
The DNA here is from genome assembly GCF_002925995.2 of Terrapene triunguis. Classification (NCBI taxonomy): domain Eukaryota; kingdom Metazoa; phylum Chordata; order Testudines; family Emydidae; genus Terrapene; species Terrapene triunguis. Next base: position 26,817,183 of record NW_020664446.1, read on the forward strand.
AAGCAAGTTCGATATAATGTGGCTTCACCTATAATGCGGTAAGATTTTTTGGCTCCCGAGGACAGCGTTATATCGGGGTAGAGGTGTGTGTATATGTATATGTATGTATGTGTGTGAGAGAGAGAGAGAATATGAATGAATATTTACCTACATTGATAATTTAGTCCGGTAGTTTCTTGTAAGAGCTGTAGAGAAAGTGGGTCTTTGAAAAAGACTTAAATGAGGAGAGGGTAGTGGCTTTAGAGACCACCTCAGAAGATAGAGAGCAATGCATTCGATACTTGATTTACTGAGGTGGAGTAAAAGGAGAGAAAGGATAGAGGAAATGCACATTAATTTTCTATTTGTTAAAGGCAATTATAGTGGCATTCTTTTTCAGATTTAGAGGAAATATAGCATGTGAGGGCACGAGGAATTGTTATGCTGGTATTCTCAAATAATTTAGCATACGTTGTTGTTTATCCTTTGTACTATGGTAGTTATTAGAGGTCCCAATTGAAATCATAGCCCCGCTGTGCTAGGTGTTGTATGAACAGCTCCACCCCTAAAGACATTACAATCTGACGGAGGACAAGAGAAAGGAAATAGTAGTATCTTTTGGCCTTGTCTACACTAAAGGGAAAAGTCGATCTAAGCTATGCAATTTGAGTTACATGAATAGCGTAACTTAAATTGATGTAGCTTAGATCTACTTACCGTGAGGTCCACACTATGCGACGTCGACGGGAGAGCGTCTCCCGTCGACTCCCCTTACTCTTCTCAATCAGGTGGAGTACAGGAGTCAACGGGAGAGTGATCAGCGGTCGATTTAGCAGGACCCGCTAAATCGACTGCCGATGCATGGATTGCTGCAGCGTCCGATCCTCCGGTAAGTGTAGACAAACCCCTCACTTTACAGATGGAAATCTGAGGCACAGGAAGAGTGATTTGCCCAAGGTCACACAGGAAATCTGGCAGAAATGGAAAATGACCCCAGATCTCCTGAGTCCTTTATCACAAGGCCAACCTTCTTCTCAGTGATGTGTATATTTACACTGTCATGGTGAAAGCTGTTATGTCATGCAGGTTACGAGTCATGCATATGTAAATACTCAGGATGAAGCTCTTGCTGCATCCAGACACGTGATTATTTGGGTTAAAGCATGCTCTGGATAGGCAGCTCATCCTTTTCTGAGGTTCTTTTGTATGTTTAACTGAATTACTTATCACACTTTATCTACAAAAGAGTTTTTAGATGAAAAAATTAAAGATTAATAGCAAGTATCTAATAAGAGGGTTGTGAGGACCTGTGCTTCTAGCCTTGTTTCAGCAATGTGACAATACACAGTAGATAAAATGTGACTCTGCTTCCAGTAAATATCCTTTTTTTTAAATCCTGATTAACCAGCTGTATTGGTTGCCAGCAGTCTTCACAAGTATTTAAAAAGTAATGTATAAAAATGTTTTAATATATTTAACACACAGATAATTTACCCTTAATATTTTAAGTAACATGTAGAAATATACCTGCTTTCCCAGTTATTAAGGTGAATAGGGATCATATGGCTAAATGCCAGATCATTGCTTTTAAAATTTACCTTTGAAGCTATAATTTCTAACAGACAAAAGGAAGGTTTTGTTAGGCCTGAAGTTACTACTTTTAAATTCATGATGTGCTCATTGCAGCACATTATTATTTAAAAATAAAACCAACAACATAACATACGAACAGAAGAATGGCTGTACTGGGTCAGACCAAAGGTCCATCTAGCCCAGTATCCTGGCTTCCGACAGAGGCCAATGCCAGGTACCCCGAGGGAATGAAGAGAACAGGTTATCATCAAGTGATCCATCCCCTGTCACCCATTCACAGCTTCTGGAAAACAGAGGCTAGGGATACTCTCTCTGTCCATCCTGGCTAATAGCCATTGATGGACCTGTCCTCCATGAATTTATCTAGTTCTTTTTTTGGCCTTCACAACATCTTCTGGCAAGAAGTTCCACAGGCTGACTGGGCGCTGTGTGAAGAAATACTTCCTTTTGCTTGTTTTAAACCTGCTGCCTATTATTTTCATTTGATGACCCCTAGCTCTTATGTTATGAGAAGGAGTAAATAACACTTTATTTACTTTCTCCTCCTTATCCCTCCTTAGTTGTCTCTCTTCCAAGCTGAAAAGTCCCAGTCTTGTTAATCTCTGCTCATATGGAAGCTGTTCCATACCCCTAACCATTTTTGTTGCCCTTTTTTGAACCTTTTCCAATTCCAATGTATCTTTTTTGAGATGGGGCGATCACATCTGCACGCAGTATTCAAGATGTAGGCGTACCATGGATTTATATAGAGGCAATAGGATTTTTCTGTCTTTTTATCTATCCCTTTCTTAATGATTCCCAACAAACACCTGCTGGTGTAAGTCTGAGCAAGGCAAAGGGGTGACAGTCATGTCAGGAGGAGGAAATTTCGGCCTTGCAGATCTTTGACATTAGTGAATATCAATAATATTTGTATATCTACAGACCCTATTATTGTAATATCTGAGTACCTCACAATCTTTAATGGCTTTTATTCTCCTAAAACCCCCGTGAGGTAGGGCAGTATTACCCGTTTTACAGATGGCAATAGAGACCACGAGTAGATTGTATGACCTTGGGCAAGGTCACAAATGATGTAGGTGGCTGTGCTGGGAATCAAACCCAGGTCTCCTGAGTCCCAATCTTGTAGCCTATTTACTGAACCATCCATCCTAATCACTACTGTAAATTCAGACGATGAACATTTTGACCTATATGTCTGGGATTTTCAAAGAGGCCTAAGGGAGTCAGGCACTAAACTGCCATTAAAATATAATTGAGCACCTGACTCCCTTAGGGCCCTTTGAAAGTCTCAGCTCATAGGTTTTCAAAAAAAAGTGACTATGCAACTCAGTGGCTTAGAACTGTCCATACAATGGGGCCCGATCCTGCGAAGACTTATGGTAATACTTAGGGTAATACACTGCAATAAAACACCTGCAGCTGGCCTGGGTCAGCTGGCTCAGAATGCAGAGCTATAAAATTGCTGCGAGTTAGCCGATACCGGCCAGCTGTGGGTGTTTTATGCGTAGGCATACCCTTAAACAAGTATCTTGACTCCAGAGAGAAATCTCTTTTACTCTCAGGATTAAAGTTACTCAGTTGTTTAATCTTTGCAGGATCAGTCTCATCTTTTCTATGTATGTTTTCTTACGCTGGTCTTGGAACTGTGATAGTCACAAACACGTTCTCAAAGGAGGGGTGATTTAGCTTTTACCTGAGAGCTATTCTTTTCTCCACTGCTGTGAGTTTCCACTTCAGAAGCTCTGTTAATGTCCTGAGGTGTCTGGGAACGAGGAGGGCTTTGTAAACAGAAGCAAAAGGAGGGAAAAGTCTCATTAAATTCTTTATGCTGATATTCTCTATACAGGGAACTAAAAGTTTGCAAACAAACTTTGTTGGAGCAGCTGCAGTTTCTTCTACTTCTTCTTCAAACTTTGTTGGAGCATGGGCAGCAAGAGCACAGGCTTCTCCACTGCATCCCCGACCTAATGGAACTACCTCTAGGGTTGCAGCATAACCCATCCTCCATGCTCATTTGACTTTTGCAGATGTGGACATCTGTCTACAGGATTACTGGACTTGTCCCCACAACTTAGTTCATAAATATCACTGAAGAACAGCGGATAGATGATAATGGCTTTTGGCCTGTATTCAAACCAGCCACCTAGAAATGGGAGCTCCCACATCCCCTTGCCCATTCCATAAGCCTTCCAGTTCCTTCAATCAAATTAAACTTTATAGTTCGGATCCTCCACTGGTGTAAATTGTCACAGCCCCAATGAAATCAGTCAATTTACAAGAGCTGCCCCTTATGGAAATTGTTTTTAATGCTGCTATTAGAAAGCTCTATGGTCCGTAAATTAGATATAAGCTAAAATATCATTTTAGCAATTACCTAAGGTCACAAGCACTAATTTTGTTTTTATCATCCCTTTTTTATTACTTTTCCATAAAGCTAATAAAGTAACACCTTACACCCTAAGAATGGCATTGGCATTGTTTCCGCACAGACTGATCGTACAGTCTTAGGATGGCAGCCACCATGTGCAAGCCCAGGTTGTGAAAACATCAGATTTTCTTTTATTAGAGCAGGAATGTTGCCAGTGATTTAGCAGTGTATCTGTGCAAAGTGCAGCTGATGCTGATACACTTCCCCTGCAAAGTCACAGCATGTCAAAAACTTTGAGAAGACCCATTTACAATGTGTGATTAAAATTTTCCATGGCATTTTCCCTTATAATTTCTTTATGGTTTCAGGATGGGCTGCTTCAGAAACAGTGTTCCTATTTTTAGCTATGTATAAAAAAAATGTTGTAAATTTGTATACAGATATAAATGTGTGTTTATATAAATAATCACACACACATTGTGTGTGTGTGTGTGTGTGTGTGTGTGTGTGTGTGTGTATAAAATATATATATATATATACACACACACACACACACACATCAGGAAAATTGCACTATTGTAAGCACTTCTGTGTTTGTAATAATGTATTTATAGCTACCTATCACAGCGTGAGCTCTCTCTTGAACTGCTTCTTCCGGATTCATGCTGGGCATCTAGTAGTATTTTCTCCATGTCACCATTGTAAATAGAAATAGAGTCTGGTACTTGCTCTTGGCTTGTTGGCTGGACGGGGTTACCATTGCCATTGCTGCTGAAGTGCAGTTCCACCCAGGAACCTGCTTGGCATAATTTAAAAACAAAACAGGAAAAAGCCACAAAGACAAATATTGAAAGTTGAAAAACAGACTAACACCCACCTAACATTTTCAAGTTGGGTCTGATAACCTCACTCCTGCTTTCTACAACGTGACTACACCTGGTACGCATGGGTTATTGCTGGTAAAACACTATTCTAACAAGCCTTTCAAAGGGGTAAAGTTGTAACCCTTTCAATTACTTCCAGAATAGTTGTCTGAAGACATTCTTCCCCCAGGGAAAATATACTGATACTGTTCATATTGTTTGTTCTTTTTATGCCACTTTCTTGTCTGTTAAGGGCCCGATCTAAAGCCCATTAAAGTCAATAGGAGTCTCTGAATTGTGTTTAATGGGCTTTAGATCAGCCCCTCCCCCCCCGACATTTGTGTAATATGGTTTGTTTTATAGCAACTGCACACTTGTGGACAAGTGGCTCTGTGTAAAAGGAGCTGCAAGAGCTAGAATGTCAGACCTCCACCACGGGTGACTTTTCAGTGTGATGTAAAATGTACCAGAAAGTACTGGCTCGATGCCTTTAGTATTGCAGCTAATGAACTGGGGAAGAATGGCTATCAAAATGCTTAGATGCTTTTCTTAGAAAGCTAATATGTCATGCAGTTCTGATTCACAGGAAAAACATGAAAGTACAAAGTGTCTGTATCCATACTCAGTTACAGAAGCTTTTATTTTAATTCAGTGGGATAGGCCACTGTATACATCTTCATGGCTCAATGCAGTTGAAAAATATGGATTCTACTCTCAAGGATTGACTTCCTCTGCCAGCGTTCTCACTGTTAATTTATTCAATGTTGTAGGATCATCACTCCATAAAAACTGTGCTTGTTGTTTAACTTCTTCATTAAGCACATTTTAAAGCATCACTGCTGGGCAATAGAAGATGTTTGGCAATTGCTAGATCAGCTAGTGCTACCTAAAATATATGTAAGATCAGCTGACAGTGACATGTTTATTTGTCTTATCAAAATGTATTCAATAACAACTAACTTCTATGTTAAAAGCACCACTGGTATTTCAAAGGACCTAGAGTTGGTTCTTCATTTATAAAATCGGCTAAGTGGATAACACTTAAATAATTACATATATACACACATCAATGGAGCTTATTTATATAAAATGATGTACACAAAGCTTTACAATAGTAAATATTGACATAATAGTGTCCCTACCCTGAACAGTTTATAATCTAAAGCAGAGGTTCTCAAACTGGTCCCCACAAACTCCATTCAGGTGGTTCGTGGATAGTTCCCTCTAAGGTGCTCACCTGGGTGGCCGCACACAAGAGAATGAAGGGCCACCCACCTAATTAGTGGAGCTGCGCAGGCATGACTCCACTAATTAGGTGCCTGGACACTGGAGAAAACACACATATAAGGTTAGGTGGTGGCCTTGGGGGGAATAGAGGATAGGTGGGAGGGGGCAGTGGGGTGAGAAGAGGGGGTTGAGGAAATTTGGGATGTGCAGCTGCCAGAGAAGGAAGCAACTTTCCCCAGCTCCAGGGCTGCGGCGAGATGGCCATCCTTCCCAGTCCCGCGGTGAGACGGCCATCCTTCCCAGTCCCAGCTTGGGGGCTGCTGCAGCGGGAGAGAGAGGGCACCTCCACTGCATTAGAAAGGTAAGACTACTGATATGAATTGTGTGCTTTTATTTGTAGAACAAAAAAAAGTTTATTAAGGTTTTTTTATATAGCACTTTTATCTAAAGCGCTTTACAATAGTTGGCTAACGGTACAAACAACATTTGGAAAGATTATTAAGTGGTCCGCTGAGATCCTCGGCAATTTTCAAGTGGTCCGCGGGAAAAAAAGCTTGAGAACCACTGACCTAAAGGTATTCCAGGCACAGTACAATTAGGTAAAAGATGACCGTATTTGCATTTTGGTGAAGATAATAGGTGCGACTTTTAATGAGAGAATGTGGAAAGGGGAGGGTACTGGCATGTATTAACTGGAGGGACCATTCTTACAAGGGATTTAAAAGAAGCCAATAATTCAGGACTAGGAAAAGGAACAGGAGAGAGGCTTGAGCAGAGTGTACGGAGCATGGCATACACAAAGAAATGAAATCAAAATAAATAAAGCAGCAGCTTTAATAGAATGCAGAAAGAATGGAGCCAATACAGAGATTTGTGAAGTGTGAAACGTCATCAGAGCGACAGGACAGAGAGGATTCTTGCTGGCTATGCTCTGAGTGGACAGAATGTTCAAGAGATAACAGGAATCCAATCAAGCCAATCTGTGTTATCGTTGACTAAATGGACAATTTAATAACCTTCCTCTAAGATTTGAACTCCATATAATCCTTTGCATGAAAATAACTTGGGATAACAAAGTTGGGGAAAAACACTTTACTTCACCACCACCTGTTGCCTTCCTACCTTTTCATTTGTCTGATTGTCTATATAAAACTTTTCTTCGTCCTTCTGTTCTGTTGTGGAGGAAATCCTGAACAGGCTCAGAAGAGTCATCAGTGTGGATGTTTAAGTAGATGTGGCCTGACTGTGGCCCTGGCTTTTGCACCTTCAGCAGTTTTGAGCCTACCATCTGGCTCCCATCCTGCCCTGCCTTGCTCCAAATGCCTCTTTCCAGCCCTCGCTCGCCTTTTGCTCCTCCATTTACTAGGTGTAGGATATGAAAGAAATGAAATTGAAACTATGCCTATCTGCTGTATACACCTTTACAGGAAAAAAATTAGCTTGTCACTGGATGGTGCACTGGTGATATCACATAACTCAGCCAACTGTCATACAGTACAGACTACTTGCATACTGCAATCCTGTTGGTGAAAGTACCATAAGTTGACTTTTAAATAATTATAAGCCAAATATTTGATTTTTGCTAGCATGCCAGAAACATATGAATCAAAAAACTCTTGTTCAAACCATACCAGAAATATAGAGGTAGCTTTTGTACATACATGCAGTGTACTGATTACTACCTTACATGCTGTCAGCTTTGTACCAAAATAATTTAACATGCTTTACTATTGTGAATCTGGACACGATCTTTTTATAGAATTATTATTTTTGATTATTTAAATAATGTTTAAAGTGCTCTGAATTTGAAAAATGTTATCTTAATGCTAGGTTAATGTCTGAACAGGTAACCTTATTTCTTTTAATCACAGTAATTACTCAGCATTTTATCTCTGATTGCAAATGGCTACTCGTTCTCTGAGTTCTAGCAATGTCAGAATACTTATTCAAATTAAAGACAAGATAAACAGTGATAATTAAGTGCTCTCACGACTGATTTTAGATTTTAAAATATTCTGTATTCCTGCAATTATTAGAATTCACAATAATATCTGATTAGAGTAAATGGTTATATTAGGCCATCTTAAAAAAGTGGAAATTACAAGTAATACTCTGTTTGCTCTATTAGCATGCTATGTTAATACCTAAGAGCTGTTTTATTTCTGCAGCCTTTCAGGGCCCATCTACACTACAGATGCAAGTGTCAGAAGCCCCCAATTGCAACTGAGTTAAATCACAGTTCCATCTTTTACTCTTCGAAAAGGCTCAAACTATGTTCTTATATGATGCAAGAGATCTGGACCTGATTTGTATGTGCTGTACAGAGAGAACCTTTGATAATGGCTAGTGCTGGTAATAGTGTTAAAATTGTCAAAATCCCAGTTCTCAAACCCATTATTAATGATCATTTCCTATTTATACAGTTCCACAGACATTCAAAACTGCTTCACACAGCAAACTAAAGACAGTCTCTGACTTAACACATAATGCAGACATGACATGACATAGCAGTGTATGAGAGAATATGGAGAAGACAAGATTGACTTTAAAAGATCATGAGCTAAACACGTTACATATACATTGGTTTTTTTTTTTTATATTATTTATTCTGGTGAGTGGGGGTATAGCTAGATTACTATAAATCAGCTGTTGAAATAGTGATTAGATACTGAAGGCTTATGTTTTTTTATAAAGAACAGGAACAAACAGATAAGAGGGTGTGGGCTGGAAGGCAACCTGAATGGAATGAGTCATGGGGAGGGATCTGAAGGAAAAAAATAAGGTTAACTGGTGCACTGGAACCAGGCAGGATTATGCAAAAATAGGGACCAGCATGAGAAAAGGCATGGATGGAGTAACTGGTGGGATATTATTGGATTTGTGAATATCTTTAGTACAATACAGTACTTTCAAAATTAGTCAGTGCCACAGAACATTTGCACAAAATTCTGATGTCCGAAATGACAAATTGCTCAGAGAGCAGGCAAAATTCAATTTGTACAGAGTAGAAGTCTCTCTGTATATCACAAATATATCAGTGAAAACCCCATTTAAAACTGTCTTTCACATGCCTTAATGCTCAATCACAGTCTTACTCCCCACCTACCCAACAAATTCCTTTGCACTTCCAACATAACATATATACAAGGAAGATGTGCAATAACACTAGAGCACATTTGAATGCACAATCTCTTAAATCTGATTCAGTACTTTTTGGTTTGCAAATAACACATTCTATACTTTACCAGGGAGCACATGTCTCTTGAGAATCTATCCTTGGCCGTGAGGCTGTGTGATTGAGATGTCAGTGCTTTTTGAATGTGTTTCATTCTTTCATGCTATTCAGAATTTCTTTCATCTTTATTGTCACATAGACATTGAGCCAGCCTTGACTTCCCTGGTGGAGAAACAGTTTTCTCTCTTCATGAGCTTTCTGAGAATCTCCTGCCAGAACTGCTATAAAATTACAACTCACGATACATAAAATGGAACCTTATTTCCCAAGAAAACCTGTTATTTATATCCCAGATGTAAGCATGGGTTTATCAGGCAAACTTGTCTTAGTGTCCCATTCCAGATTTGGCACCCATATCAATGTTTGCATATAGTGTTTAACATCATTACCTTTCCAACCACAGAAAGGATAAGAGAGATACCAGGCAAAGTCCCTTTATGCAATGTGTGTTCTATCTGCATGTATCAGTGATAGAGAAATAAGACCACCTGAGTCTCTTTAAAAAAACCAAACAAAAAAACACAACAACAACAACAAAACTTTCCAAGGCCCTGAGAGTTATGAAACACTCTCTTGTGGTTTTGCTACGTGCGACACTCCTAAACTGGCATGTGTACCTTGGGCAATCAAGAAAACCAAATTGCTCTGTCTGTCATGTTGGCACAAAGGGAAATCCCAGAGAAGAGTGGGAATGTAAACTAGATTTCTTTTATCTTTATTTCCAAAACTCCCATATATACAGGAAATACCCACTTTCTCCAATTTGAGGTGAATAAGGGAGGATTTATTTCATATTTTCTGCAAACTGATTTCCATATTTTTTAAGTATGGCAAATACATGCCCTGATTTCACTTCCTTTTTCATGCTCAGTAAAACATGCATATCTGTTATAATCCTAACTCACTTTGTTCCATTTCCATGCTGCCATGTATTTTGAAACAAATGTATATTCAGTCAAAGTATTATAGTTTGCTGCAAGGGATGGAGATGTCAAAACTAGAATAGGTAAATTTGAACTTAAAAAATGTTAAATGATAGATCATTATTATTTATTTCCCGTAGAAAATCAGTGTGTTAGGTACTTCCAAATAGACTCAAAGCCACCTTACCTGCCCCATGGATTCTCAATCTAAGGAACATGAATTGTATCAGGGTGCTGGCAAGAAGGTGTTTTTCTTTCTTAAAACACACAGCTAGCCATCCATGCAGTCATAACTGTACCTGCCATGTTACCATAACTGGATTGCTGCTAATCGCAACCTCACTGCTGGGGAAGTGGGGGGGGGGGGGGAAAGGCGGTGCGTGTAACGAGATCCCCCACTGACTGTGTGATTTTTAAATTGTTCACATTAACCCTGTAGCTAGGCAAGATACAATAAGCCCGCACACAATCACACACTCATTTGTGGAGTTAAGGACAGCCCTGTATATTCCCTGCGCATGCAATACTGATCACAACCTATCTGCAAGTGCTGACATTTCCCCCTTGCTTGTCAAGTTTCATGTTTACTGCATGATTATTATTGAGCGTAACAGCAGACCTTGACTTGGGAAGACGTCACATGCGAAACAAAGGGAACCTGAGTCTCAACCAGCCCTCGTTCTGGGCAGCAAGTCCTTAGGTGAGAGCAGGCTGATGGGGCTTTCCCTAGCAAGGCCTGCAAACTGGGGGGCCCAGGCATTGCTAGTAAAGGGGGGAAGGGCTGGCTCTTACCATGCAAATTCTCCTCTTGTAGGCTGAGTCCCTCGCCCTGCGACATTGTCTCTGGTTTCTTCTAGGCAGGAGCGTTTCTATTTTCAGCCTGCCCTCGCTGCCTGCTCTCTCCCGACGCTGCTGGCGGGAGCAGCTGCTGCTGACTGCGGCCACGTACGCACAGCCGACTGCCCAGCAGCTGACACAGTCTGTTATTGTTATTGCCGCTGCTGCAGGTTCTGGGGTTTGTTTGTGATTATGACGTCTCGAGGGAACGGGCCGCCCTGATTGGTTGGCATTACATTCCTCCCCCTTTGCTCCTGTAACGCTGGCTGGTGCACTGGCTGCCCGGCGAGCTCGGGAGCTGCTGGGAACAAACACAAAACCTGGATGCCACGAGCAAGCAAGAGCAGCTGCAAGAATTGCTTGGTTCGAGCAGTTACTGTCCTCTGGGTCCTAGTGGCGCCCGATCTTTCATTGCAATCCGGGGGAACGCTGTTACCAAGCAGTTATATAGCACCATCCTTTTGCACATTACAGAGTTTAAACCCCGCCCCCCCTTGCCTCCTCTCCTGATTGGCTAAAAAGATGGCAAACAATGACTAAAAAAGAACAGGAGTACTTGTGGCACCTTAAAGACTAACAAATTTATTAGAGCATAAGCTTTCGTGGGCCACAACCCACTTCTTCGGATGCATATAGAGTGAAACATTGAGGAGATATATATACACACATACAGAGAGCATGAACAGGTGGGAGTTGTCTTACCAACTCTGAGAGGCCAATTAAGTAAGAGAAAAAAAACTTTTGAAGTGATAATCAAGATA
>NW_020664446.1:26838971-26863867 GCF_002925995.2 Terrapene triunguis
GTGCTGGGCGGGCCGGGGGTGCTCGGCCGGGGGCCCGGGGGCCGGGCCGGGGACCGGCAGTGCTGGGCGGGCCGGGGGTGCTCGGTCGGGGGCCGGGCCCCGGGCCGGCACCCCAGAGCCCGAGCCGACCCAGGCTGGAGACGCCGGGGGGCCAGACTGGGCCGCGCCTCCTCCCCCCACACCCCCCTTACCTGCTTCAGGCTTCCCGCGAATCAAATGTTCGCGGGAAGCAGGGGAGGGGGCGGAGTTGGGGCGAGGACTTTGGGGAAGGGGCGGGGCTGGGGGCTGGGCCAGGGCCCCGTGGAGTGTCCTCCTTTTGGAGGCTCAAAATATGGTAACCCTATTGAGGATGCCGACTCTAATTCACTCTAGGTGAAAATCTTCATTTCAGACCTACAGCACAGCCAAATTTTCACTGAAATGCTCTGCTGGGAGTGGAAGACCAATCTGTGGCCTTCCTTTCTGCTTAAAGCCCTTAGGCCCTGATCCTGCCCAGACAAAGCCCTGCACTGATGCAGAGCCCCAGTGAATTGGGCTCCTGGAGGGTACAAGATTAGGACCTTATTAGTTGTTATATTGTATTCATAGTACACCACAAAGATGACAACACAAGTATTTATCTCAAGTATCAGATGTTGGTTATTGCCAGAAACAGGCTATTGAACTCACAGTTGTGCTGAGTTTGTGCTGAGTTTACCCTCTGAGCCATCTTTCCACTTTCCCAATCCTGGGCCTGCGGCACGGACTAACATGGGGTGTTATAGTAGAAGGTGGTTGCATCTTTAACTATGAAGAGGCTATTGTTCCTCCATAATATGTCACGTCTGATGTGAATACCCAACAGGTGAGCTTAAAATTCAATTTAAATGAACATTCATGTGAGAAATCATTCATTTTAATATTCAAGAAAAGGGAACACATAAGGGATACAATCTTTTTTTTTTTTAATTCAAGCAAATACCACAAAAATGTTGTTGTGTTATTTGCCCAGATCCTCACAGACTGAAGGCATTTCATGTTCCTTCATGCTGATAGACTCTGGTACAGCTACAGTGCTAAAGAGAAATACCAAAATAAATAGTAATGTACCATAAAGCAAAGATGCTTGGGGTCTATATATATATATACACATATATATATATAAGTGTTAATCATTAGCACTCATTATGTAATGACCAAATTACTCTTAAATTATGCTGTTTTGTAATAAAAGTAGGTTAATTCATCATCTTGATTTATGCCTTCGTTTAAATGAAGAATCAGTATGCATATCTTTACAATGTTGCAGATACGTCAGGCTACCTACCAGGTTTTTTACAAAACACTGATTATTCAGCTCTTTTTTAACAGATGTCTGGCAGATGTTGCTATAAAAGTGGCACATTTGATGCAACACTTTCCCCTATGCTGGAATCACCACCTCCACTCTGAAAATTATCTTCTCTGGCCCCAACCCTGGATGCTGTTCCCCACAGGTGTATCCCGGGGCCCCTGTGGAGCCCCATTGATGTCAAGTGGTGAGAAAATCAGGTGTCTTGAACTGGGTACCCAAACACTGAGGCACCTTAAATCACTTTGAAAAGCTTTCCATAGAAACTAAATTGTCCTTTCATTGTCTCCAGATCACAGATGTGACACAGAGGTGGTTAGTGATGTGTGGAGAAACTTGTATTGGGGCTGACAATCTTCTGCATGCCAGTGGGTAAACAGAAGATGTTAGTCTCCAGGTCTTATTAATCTAGCTCCAGCACTAATTCATTAAAAAATAGAGGGGGAAAGTATTAAGTTAGTTTTCCAGTGGGGAAAATGGAATCAAAGATATGGACCCTGCAGATACCATGGTGACAAGAGAAGCAAAAACTCCTAGATAGAACAAATGGAAGCTTTTATAATTTAACTTTTTAAGAAACACTCTTATCATTATTATATATCCGTGTGCTAGTCATAATAGTGATTCAGATAGTTTCCTCCTAAGAACTGAATATGCACATAGCCCTGAACATGATAGTATTCTAAGGGTTAATGTACTGTACTCTGTGATTTACTGTATTAAGCCTATAGCTCTCCATTGCCCTCTACTGTCCATTAAGTCTGATACTAGCATCTAGATGGGAAAAATATCCTCAGGAAATCTAAGATAAAGCCCACAGCACTGATATGAAAAATATGTTTAAAAACATTCAAAATAGCAGAAATGTGTTAGTCCTGCCTAGCTGCATATTATGTATTGACATGACTCTGAATGAATGTGCCAATGTTTCAAGAACCAAAGACTAAATATGATAGCATGGAGGACATGCTCTGACTGGTTTGCTTGACTGGGGGGAAAAGAAGGACCATTAATGCTTTGTTTCACCTTTTCAATCCCCATGCCTACCAATGACTCTATGGGGGAGAGGACATTAGCTCTCAGCTGTTTATTCACATCAACAGCCAATACCTGCACTGTGCTCATCCTGCAATCTTAATTCTGGGAACAAGCAATAATGTACTTCATGCTGTAGATGAATGTGGAAAAATCAAACAGAAATGGGCACTAAAGCTTTTTAAAATCTGTCTTCTAATAAGAAAATCGGATAAATATTTTACACTTCAGAGCTAGTGAAACGCCAAGCATATTCTATATAAAACACAGTGCAGTCAGAATGTATTTCCTGTCTCACTAGCACATATATTACATTGTTTTAGAGCTGACTTCTTATGTTATCAGTGTTTAAGCCCCTATGGAAGAAGAGCTAGAAGAAGGAAATCTATGTGAGATTTTCTTGTGGAACTCCTTTGTTATTCCAGTGGAGGGGAAAGGAGGCAGGGTGTTGCTCTTACCTGGCAGAATAGGACATGGTGCACGCTTCATAATTTGGCAGCAGCTCTGAAGGGATCTAAGCAGAAGCCTTGTGCTCTGGTGCCAGTGAGGCTCTCCTTCCCCAGCCCCCTGGCAGCATGGTGTCATTGGACACTTCTGTTGTCCTAGGATGCTGGGTGGGGAAAGGTTTCTCAGCACAAAAGATAATACAGACCTATGCTCTATTATCTTTTCCAGAGCATCTACACGGAGCTAGGAGGATAATCTGTGTCCTGCCTAGTGCTTCCCGTCGCTCACTCTGTTCCCTCCCTTAACCCAGACCTGTAGAAGCCCTTCAAAGGAGAGGAGTGGGGGAATGGTGCTACAGAAATGTCTGAATATCTGTTCCATTCACCTGTGAGCAAATCTGAGTGGGATGCTCCAGGCCAATACAATTACAGAGAATTGTCCAAACATGCCCAGCCACTGTCATTCTCACACACTGCCTCTTGCCCCCTCCCTCTTTTCTACATAGACTCTTCCATCCATTTTATTCTACAGCAAAACTTTTTACTATGCAGCTTTTATTTTACTTGTCCACACTTTTAGATAAGATCAAGTTGAGTATCAGATTACTATCTGATATGACTTTGGTGGTGGTGGGGGGGATATTTTCCATCTTTAAATTCTATTATCACTCTGTCCATTGGTGCAAACAAAACATTTAATGTTGATCCGAAATTCCTGTAGCTCACATGGTATGCTTAACTTTAAAATACAGTATAAAGAACTAAAATGTTAGACAAGGAAAGCAGAGGGAAATTACTCTGAAAAATCAAATTCTGAAAAAGGAAACTTAGTCCTTTCAGCTGAAAACAGGGACTGGCTGGTGTGGCCATAATGCTAATTTTACATAAATTCCAGTTGAGACCAAACTCTGTGGCAGCTATGGCTGTGTTATAAACTGTGACCTATGATGCAGAGGGGTTTTATTTGTACAGGTTTATATACATTTTGAAATGAGACCGCATAGTCCACTGTCTTCTAATGTAGGGATTTAATTTATCCATTCTTTCTAGTTGCAGCATGAAGAAAGTTAAATATTTACACATATACTTGAGAATTTGTCATAGTCTGTCTTCTTATTACATAGCTGCATAAGAGAACAACAGGGATACGTGTACATGTTTAGTGGCTTAATATGCCTTCCTACAGGAAATGATTTTACAATCTTACACTGTGACTGAAAATACTATTTGATCATTAATTTAAATTCAAACATGATTCAATCATATGGAGAAAAAAATCACAAATTGCCACAAATGGGATTTTATGTGTAATAAACGTTGAAAGGTTAAAACTAAATGCCTCTTCCTCATTAGTGTAAGTTGCCAAAGTGAGCCAAGACATTCAGGAAAGATTTTAATTTAGCTGTCAAAATTTCTCTCAGTTTGAAAGGTAATTTGTTTTGCAACCCATTGGCCAGTTTCTGCTCTGTATTGTGCCCTACATAACTTATTGATTTTAAAATGATGGGGCAAATTCACTACTGTAGTAACAGCAGGCATAATTACTTTTGTAGGTGCAGTGGTGCCTAAAATGAGGCATGAATACTCAAGAGATATAGCAGAGACATTCAGTGATAGCACAAGGTGAGTGTCACCATTTCTAAGCTATGGAGGTGGAAGAAAGCATGTCAGGCAGTGAAGACAGACATGTATCCAACAGTAGGGCAAGTAATCACAAGTGTGACTAAGGCGGGTATAAACCGATGCAGCTTGCCTGCCTCCTCCCATCTTCCTCATGGTGTACAACTGACCTAAAATCCAGCAAGCAGCTGACAGCAGCAGGACAACTCTCACCCACCAACCTCTCTCTCCTTCCACTTGTGAAAAGTGTTGTTACACCCCACTGCTCAGATTGCTCACCATCAGTAGGATAGAGTGGAGTGTGATGGGCTGCAGGCACTGGGGTTCAGAAACCACCCCCGGTGGGTGTCAGTGGTGGTGGGTATTGGTAAAGGAACTTAGTTAATGACTGGATGGTGAACCTGTGTGAATGCAATCCATCAGCCTGTCCTTGGAAGGGAAGATATTAAAAAGGCAAGTTGCAAAATCCCTAGAACAGTGGTTCTCACCCAGAGGTATGTGTGCCCCTCTGGGTACTCAGAGTTGCATCAACTGGTCTAGATATTTGCCCAGTTTTACAACAGGCTACATAAAAAGAATTAGTGGAGTCAGTACAAATTAAATTTCATAGACAATGACTTGTTTATACTGCTCTGTATACTATACACTGAAATGTAAGTACAATATCTATATTCCAATTGATTTCTTTTATAATTATATGGTAAAAATGAGAACATAAACAATTTTTCAGTAATAGTGTGCTGTGACACTGTTGTATTTTTATGTCTGATTTTGTAAGTTTTAAGTGAGGTGAAACTTGGGGTACTCAAGACAAATCGAACTCTTGAAAGGGGTACAGTTGTCTGAAAAGGTTGAGAGCCACTGCCCTAGAAAATAAGCAGCAATGGGTCCATTATGTCACTATGGGGCCACTATGCCACTATGCCAAGCGACAGTTGTGCTTGCCATTGCTCTGCAGTTAGGCAATGGCAAGTAGTAGCTCTGTGTAGCACCCAAATAGATATGTGCCACTGTGCCAGGCAGAGGGCCAGATATTTAGTTGGTGTAAAGAGATATCTTCATTGTCTTCAGCCTACTGTGCTGATTTACACCAGCTGAAGATCTGACTCATACAATTGCTGCTTTTTCATTTGTGAAATCCACTTTCCTTTTACATCCTGTTCATCTCCTACTTGTGATGTGAAGATGTAATTTACACATTTCTTTTTAACATGGCCTAACAACTGAGTTCCAGAGTTGCATGGGAGGAGAGAAGAGAATCTAAGTCAGGGTATAGTCCTGAATGGCAGAAGTCTTTGAAATGGGCAGAATAGAAGTTCTTTTGATGGCCAAACATTAATTCAGGAAATAGATTATAAAATGGCCTTTCTCAATTGGTCTTAAGACTGATTTAAATAAAAACATGTCAAATTAATTTTCACATGCACTAGGAAATGTCACAGTACTGAAATGTGAGAGGTTGCTTGTCTCTGGAGCCTTTTGTTAGCAATTGGAAGTCTGTATTTATTTTCATGTAAATCTTCATGGTTAATGCCCACAAGATAATGACACAGAAGCACCTTGCTGTTATCTCTCCCAATTGTACATTATATTGGACTAAATCATTTACAAGCCTATTGATCTGTTAAGCTGTGATCCTGCCTCATGCTGTAATCCATTAAAAATTCTTTACTTGCATGTCAACACAAAAACCATGTGTTGGTTATTTCCATTTAAATCTGAGACACTGACCCACCTCCTCCAGTTAGACCAACTAGATAAAAGGTGCAACATTTCAAATATTTTAAAGCCAAAATTTTTGTTTGAGTCACTTTATTTGGAATTTAGGTTAAAGCACATTTTTATTCTTGTTTTATTACAGGAGCACCTATGGGGCTCTGATCAGAGATCCTTCATGCTGTGCACTGTACAAAGACTGTTCATAGTCTAAGATTTAGATACAATAGAATAAGTGAATAAATAAACCAGTGGGAGAGGGAGGGAGGACAATGTTATAGCATAAACATGACCAAATACTCAACACAGTGGTCTTAGGAGTCACAACATGGGGGGTGGGGGGGACGGGACGGGGGGGAAGCCTGGTCACTTCGACTGGTCTCCATTGGAATTGTGCAGCTCAGACACTGCCCACTTGGTTAAAAGATTGGTCCCTGAATGGGTCTGAAATCTTCCATTCTCCCTCTGTTTCGTATACCACATAAGTTGGCTCCATTATTAAGCTTTTTTTGTTCTTGTCAAACACTTACCTTGCCTCTCTAAATCAAATCAGTATAATTACTGGGTACTTCCATGACTGTGCAGTTCACAGAACAGTGTTCGCACAGTAACTGTCAAAATTGTCATTGATTGTGGTTCCTTTGAGTTATTCATTGCTGAAAAGATCATGCATGTCTCTTACACGTCTTATCTAGACAGTTGGGTTGTTCATAAGACATGTAATAGACATGTACAATCTGTTGTTGTTTGTCTCCTTTATATCTGCAAATTAAAAACCAAAACAGCACTGCCACAGTAGGGTTAATGGTCTGATTTTACACCTACTCTGCAGAAATAAGGAAATGAAGGGGTCTGGTCTATACACAAAAATTGTACTTGTGAAACTAAATTTGTTTCTAAATTGATTTAGTTATATTGGTGCAGCCCCCTTGGTTTAATAGTGGTTAATATTGATTTAGCTTAATTTGGTTTGCTACTGCTTTAAGTCATTATCAGTAATTTACACCCACCTTGAGGTCCCATTACACTGCCAGAACAGTGTACCAGGGTCTTGGTGTAAATGACAATCAGACCCTTAGAATTCAAATCATATTAATAAAAAAATTAATAAATAACACATCTTCGCACCAACCAGATGTGTGCCAAACACAAGGAAACCAATTCGCATATAGTTCTGTTTTGGTGATTTTGTTTTAGTCTCTTGTACTCCTGGAAGCCCCATGTTAAAATTTTACTACCACATTGAATGGGGATTCAGGATGATCTCCATGACTCAGAGAGTCAGCCCCTCTCTGGATATTAAATCATCCTGACAGAGATGATTTATCTCTGGGCCTCATAAATGTACTTCAGAAGGGCTATATATTTATTTATTTACATTTGTGCTCACTAGAATGCACGAAGTCTCATGTATTTACCAGGAATGTACCTGGGGAGGATCCACTTGCACAGTTTTCACAAACACTTAATTGAGCAATGTGCATAAACACACATTCATAGGGAATGTGTATAAACACACATTCATAGGGAACAGTCCTGAATATACTTGTTTGCCCAGTATACTGTTGGCTGTGATCATGTTTTTAATTAAATGGAAAAACAAACAAATCAAACAAATCAAACTAAAATCAAATGACACCGCTTTGTAAAATCAAATGACACAGATTTGTCAGGCCTTGACTCTTCCTCTTTGCATAGCACTCTGTGCACTTGGTGTTTAATACAGACAGAGGAAGTAGGGGGTTTTGTGGGAACTCCCCAGACAATAATGTAGCACAACCCATTCTCCTTTGCCTATATTAGAGCTGGTCAGAAAATGTCCACGTTATCTCCCCACCCCCAATGGAAAATATTGACAAAAATAGGGAAATATTTTTGTTGAAAATTTTCCACTGAAATGTTCATTTTTCCCCCAAGAACGCCAGTGTTGCCAACTCTCATGATTTAATCACAAATAATATAATTTTGGCCTCGGCTGGAGCCAGTTTTGTGACAGGGCAAGAAACTTCTGCATTCATGAGAGTTTCAGTCTTGCCTGGGGGAACCCCCCTGATTGGCTGCCTTCCCTACTTCCCCATCTCCTGGGGAACAGCAGTCAATTAGATCTGCTGCAAGAGGCAGGTAGGAGCTTTCCTCCTTTGCCTACCTAAAATATCTGAGGGGAGTGGAGGACAGGGAGCAGTGGATAGAAGGAAGGAGGGAGCAGAAAGACCATGGTTGCACCCTCTTTTCTCCATCCCTGTAATGCCAGACCTGGGAAGGCAGAAAGGTGGTGAAGAACTCTGGAGTTGTCGCCTCTGTCTGGGAAGATGGCGAGGGGGTTGAGGACCACTTGAGCTTCCCTTCCTCCTAGGCATGGAAAGGGGGAGAAGAAGACCCCACTGCAGCTGCCCCCACACCTGGGAAAAGGAATGAAGGACCCCTAGACCTGCAGCAGAAGCAAAGGTACAATGTAGGGAGGGGGGCAAGGGGCAGATGGGGAGGGTCACAAGTGATGTGTGGCTGGTGGGGCAAACTTGATGTGGGAGTGGGGTGGTGCATAAATAATTGTTGGACTGGGGTCGGACAGATGTAGGGAAGAGGTGGCATAGACTGGGTTTGCAAAGCAGCTGGAAGCTCTGCACCATCAGGCAACATGTCTTACAAAGCGGTGTCATTTGATTTTAGTTAGGTTTTCCAGTGAGAGCTCAAGTAGAAGGGCCCAAAATAAACTTACTGTATAGATGTGGTAGAGTTAGCAACACAAACAGGGTGGGCAAGGGCAGTTCAATAGTCAAAACAGACCAAAAGGCATGCTATACCGTCTTTGTTTTTTAACTCATTTGGGGGGAGGGCGGTTCTGATTCATAAGTTTTGTACTTTTGGGTATGGCAAAACTGGAAACCTAAATCCCAAAAACTTTCAGCTGAAAACTGTAGGTTTCCAAAAGGAAAATTGAAATGAAATACTTGGTTTTGTGTCTGGTTGACCTGAACTGGACTCTTTTGGTTTGTCAAACCCCATTGAAATGTTTTGTTTTTGGGTCACTTGGACATTAAAATGATGCCTGCATACACGTCTGTGGTGCCTCAAGGGAATTGTAGTTTGGATGCCTCATGCCCCCTGTTCTCTCTATTGGCTGGGCTGGACTACATATCCCATGATGCACCATGCTCTCCCCTTTTACAGACCTGCTGTGGTATAAAATGGGAGTCATGTGGCTATGGTGTATCATGGGAGATATAGTCCAGGTTCACCCTAAGGGCTCAGAAACTGGAAGGCTAATAATATAAATAACCCCGAATAGTCTCATGATTTTTAAGCCAAAATGATTTTGGGAGGCCTGACTTTGAATGTTTGGGGTTGCCAATACTGCAGACTGAAGAGTAGGCATATGTGAGGCAAAAGGGAGGGAAAACACAGGGGACATGAGAATTTAGGGGTAGATTGGAGATGTGACTGAGCAGCTATCCTGTCTAATTAGGGAGAAGGATACAGAGGAGGAGAATGGCAGCTCTCCACACCCCAGGGGATAGTAGAGAGCAAGGAGCATCTCCTTTGATCAGTGAACTGGGAAGCTTGCATTTGTGCATATGTATTTTGTATTTAAGGTTGAATTTTGAGATAATCTCACATCAGTTGGAGGGGGCTTCTGGTTAAAAGTGAAATAAAATCAAAAGGCGGATGGAAAAACAACATGGTTTATTATATTTAAGCCAATCTCATGCATTTTTAGATTCTGTCTCATGATTCTTGAATGTTTGTGGTTATCAGTACTGTAACATTAACACTGAGTGTGGGCGTTTGCCTTTGTGTGAGTGTTATTTTTTGATTGCATCAATTTTTGGAGGTCTTGTGATAATAATCTGGTGACTATCATCATTTATTCCTAAAACACCATAGGTGTGCATTGCACCCTACAGAAGAGCAAGGCAACACGGCTCATCAACTCTAATTAAGAGTAAATTGTTTTAAAGATAAGATAATCTATTTTAAAGGATACAATACCTCAAGAGCTCCAAAGCAATGACAGCCAGAAATCTCTACTCATCTTCTTACTGGCAAGAAAGTATATATATTTCAAAATGCAGAAGAGAGCGTATCTGAAATACAAATAAAGGAAAACTCCTTTAGGACTACATCCTATTAACTTGTTATAGCCTCCAGGTGTTGTGATAGTGTTCCCTGGAAAGATGTGCAAAAGAGTCTATCTCTGGCAGAAAAAACCTGTAAAAATAATAGCCATTAACTGTTCCCACTTTTTTTTTGTTCTCCTCAACAGAGGACTTTTATCACTGTTCCTAAAAGTTATATTGAGGCTTATACCCCTCTACTACAAAGTGTCATATTAAAGCAATATTCTCTTGGCCAAGGGGTCTAGATTTAACTCACCTTGGGGAGAGAAAAAGCTGCTCCTCGCTTGGCCACAGTAGTTCTGGCACAGTAATATGGGGTGCTCCTTCCTATGGGTTGTTTGTGCTACCTTTACAAGGATCTGAGCCCTTACTGGACAAGAGACCGGGAAAGGTGTTTATATCCAGGGACAGCAGAATGCTAGCCACACAGCCACCAGCATGGCTTTCTGGTCTTCATAAAGGCTACATAGTAAATTGTGAAATAGTATAGAGAGAAGGGGTTAAAGATCATAACTTTTAAAAAAACAACAACAATTTTTTGTCCAATATTTGAAAAATTTTGACCAGTTCTAGGGTTTATCAAAAACATGGAAAAATACTATGGAAGTTTCATCAGCTTCCCTTTTTCCCCAATATATTTTAAAATTTTCATTCAGCTCTAATAGTAAGATTTCTGGTATGCTCGCTAAAGCTTACGCAGAGTTGAAGTATAGATTGTGAGCCTTGTCACCAACTAGAAAAGCATGGCTGGAGTTCACTAAGTAACATGAATTGCCCAAATAAAGTTTTTCAGTGCAGTTAGCCAGTTGACAAGCCTAGAGTGATGCTTTCTGAGTGATGTAAACTTATGATGGCTTCTTCCTTTACACCAGTTTAAACAACTTCACTCGTGTACATCTCTGCATTTATCCCACTTTTCCCTATAGATTTTTCTGCGGATCATCAGGTGAGGAGTTTTTCTCAATATATTCCTCTTCTGATAGATAAAATGTAAAAGTGTTTGGATTGCATCTGAAAAGTTGGCAATATACCTCTAACTTCATGGAAGGGCTTGTCTCATGTCACCAAATCCTGCAGTCTCATCTCAGATTTCTGTATGAATAATTTCCATTATGTTTTGCTCACTCACTTGTGATGTTCTGAGGTAGTTAAGGGTATTATCAAGACATATGTCAGAGGTGGAAAAACACCACCTTCATTTATGGTTACTGTAATCATGTCATTAATGGGCTCCCCAAACCCCCTCCAGGAATCTACCTCATGTTCCTGAGTGCTGGAATGTGCTGAACATAGTTAACATACTGGAGACCAATATCAAGCTTCTGAGGAGGCTTAAGCATATATTGTTCCTTCCAAAGTCAATCTTACTTACACTCATTAAAATGAATCCCAATCTTCTTAAGAAACTAGCCCCTCTTTGTGCAACTACAGACTTGGACAATATGCGAACAGGAAGAACTGCACTTTTTGGAGAATAGCAGAATATCCATGGATTGTAAACTGAGCAAAGGGGTTGCTGTCAATCCTTCTAACGTGCACAATATTTAGCCTTTACTAACTACATGACAGATCATATTGGCACTAATGGATCAGATATTACAGCCTGAATTTCACAAAGTCCTCAAAGATTTATTTACATAAGCTAAGGTCTTATTTAAAGTGATTTCAGTGCTAGGGAAATATGCTGGTTTGCCATCCCTCCATACTAAAGGTCACCTTACTGCTATACCAGTGTTCCCCAGATCTTTTCTGAAGGGTTCTAGTTTAGGAGTTCCCAGTGTGGGAGTCATGACAGGTGTCAGAAGTCACAACCAAACTATCCCTCACATACTGACAGATCGGAGGAGGGTCCATATCTAGACCGGATAGGTGTAGGAGAGTGTGTGGGCAAGCCGCGGAGGGTGGCAGTCAGGGAGCCTTCGGCGGCATGCCTGCGGGAGGTCTACCGGTCCCGCGGCTTCGGTGGCAATTCGGTGGCGGGTACGCCGAATCCGCGGGACCGGCGGACCTCCCGCAGGTATGCCGCCGAATCCGCGTTACCAGCTGGACCTCCCGCAGGCGCGCCGCCAAAAGCCACGGCAAAATACATAGAGCCGCCCCTGTGTGTGGGGCAGGGCAGTATGGGAAAAGTTGAGCTGTACTGTTGAGGAAGGATGAGCCACATTAAGATATATTTGCATGATGAAGTGTAGGAAGAGCTGGGCAAAGCATCTAGGTTTTTTGTATGTAAAATCTTTTTTTTCCCAAATCTAAAACACTGTAGAATATTCTGAAGTTTGCAACACTTTTTTTCTGCTCTCAATATTATATGTAGCAGCTTTAGTGTGTGAGTTTAAGGCACTGTTCCTACAATATGCTTCTTTTTGTATCCCACATGAGGCCCATTGACTTCAATGTGACTCTGAACAGAGAGTCCATTTGCACAGAACTCATTGCTGGATTGGGGCTTATGACAAAACACTGCTTTCTTTGTGGTAGAACAGTGAGTGAGCAAGAGGTTAGGTCCTCCAGTTAGTTGGATGGTCATCACTTAACTACTGTATGCAGTGCACAAAGGAATAGGGGGAATAGCTTCCAAAGGGTATCATAGCTTCAGTCAGGCTTTTTCATTAGCAAAGAGTTAAGCCTAAGTGCAGCGTAAGTTGAACAAGTGGAACTTTATTAAACCCTGTGGCCTGCTCTGTCCAGGTGACTGAGTTGCTTCCAACCTAAGTCCACCCATTCCCTGTTCCTCTGGTTTCCCCTTAATAACAGTCCCTCCAGTTCCACTGATCATAATACAAGGTTCAAGATCTTAGCCATCTTCTGTATATTTTCTGGAAGCTTTCATTTGGTCTCAGCTGGCTCTCATCTAATCTTTCATTTATTCATGGCTGTCCTCTTTTTTTCATTAAAGTTGGCTTTAATTTGTTTTGTTTTGTGATATAAATCTAATCCTTACTGGATTTAATTCTGGCTACTTTTTGCTTCCAATCTAAGAAGAGGCTTGACAAAACTGAGAAAGAGGTAGAGTCATGAAAGAAAAAGAATTAAAGTAATATTTTCCTGTGGAAACAGATAGGTTATCTGGCCATTAATCCTGCAAACCTCCTCCCCAAAAACCTGGTAGATGTGGAGGGAGAATGGGTAGGGCACAAAGCCATATGAGCTGGTAGTTCATCATTAGACTTGCATGTAGTTTGGCTATAGTGATATTGGTTTATGGTATGCTCTGATTTTATGTGTAGTTTGGTGTGGTGTGGCTGCCTAATGCATTTAGGTGTAGTTGACTTGATACCCGTGGGGTTGGTCTGTTTTTATAGTGTTCCTCTTGGGCAGGCAACAGGAATCTTTAAAGCTTTGGGGGCTGTGATGCTTTGGGATTCAATCAGGCCACTAAAGGCTTTAGTCAACATCTGCCTTGCAACTCTGTCTCACAGCCTTGACACCAGCAGTAAGCACAAAAGCAAGAAGGTTTCACCCTGGCTTCCGCTGCTCAGTTACTCTTTGCAGGAGGACTTTAGCAACTCTTCCAGCCCCAAGTTTTCCCCAAGAATGTTTTTCTTGACTGAAACTCTCACAAAACCTTATCAAATTTGTTGCTCCTTTTAAAGAGACAGTACACAGCAGCCAGTTACCTTAACTGGGGTTAACATACTCTCTACTTCAATATACAGCACTGAGCTGGTTTATTGTAAGAGTAAAACAAGTTTATTAAAAATAGAACACAGATTTAAGTGATACCAGGTGGAAGAAATAGGAGTAGAAATGGCTGCAAACAAAAGTAAAAATAAATTTTTTAGACTAAAATCTAACTTAACAAACTAGCCTTTTATTCAGAAGAGTTTTCTCATCACAGTCATTTTTCCAGCATGTCTGGACAGTCTTTGGCCAGGATTCATCACAGAGCCCAAATCACTTGGCTTCTTTATCTCCTCAGGTGAAGGAGACCAAAATGGCTTTCTGTTTCTGCTTATATCTCCCCAAGTTCATTGACCATGTTGCAAGAGTCAGGAAGGCTTCCTGCTGTTCTTCTCTTCTTGTTGACTTCCCATCCCCTTGCTGATTTCTATGTAGATAGGGCTTCCATTGTTTTGTTTCCATAATGTTAATTTACATTAGAGACAGGTAGATAGCTGCCTTCCCTCCTGAGAGAAAACTTGTTTCTCCCTTTATTTGGTCACAGACTTTAAAGTCTAATATCAGTGAGTATTCATAATTTAGCATATAGTGTTAATATCTACATTTCACAATGGTATTAATCACTAGTGGGTCACCGGCTTTCATAAAAGACCTCACTCAATACACTTTTATAGTACAGTAATATTGTATATAATTGGTCAATTCAATTGTTTATTCTTTTGAGGTTTAGGCATCCTGTTCTCCCTCGGGGTGTCTGGGCCCTGATTGTCAGAGGGACACTATGGGATTCTGGTGGGAAACAGGACGGCTTACCTTCTGCCATACCAAATGAATAATACAATTGTACCTTCCACCTTTAATCTGCTTCATTTGCCTTGGCTCCCTCGCAAATTTTGGATTAAATCCAGAGTCTTCCTCAACTGGCTCCTCTCATGGTTTCCTGTTGCACCCGCAAGGACTGGAGGAAAGAGGGAAAGAGGAACTCACAGTTACAGGGCTACAGGGGGATTCTGTTGATAGTGATGAAGCAGAAATGGTGCCCTCATTGTCTGACTCCATTCCCATGGTCACACCAGCCTCCTGCATCGCCACCTGTTTGCACAGTGGCGGAATGACCAGGGGTGAACAGTTGGCCTCTATATTAATAGTATTTTGCAGTTATATAGCATTTTTCATCTTCAGAGCAGTTTACAAGCTAACCAATCCTCACAATGTTTCTTTGCAGAATGTAATATTATACACCTTTTTCAGATAGGGAAATGGAGATCAAGAGTTTATGTGATTTGGCCAAGGTTGCAAATGGTCAGTGTCAGAGCAGGCATTAAGCATGGGATTTCCTGGCTCCCAGTCCTGTATTCGGTCCACTAAGCCCTGCCTCTATATGATATGGAATCTTTGCTTAAGTAAGGGTTTTTACTTGGAATGTTCAATCTAAAAAACCCTGTAACATTTTTAATCAATTTATGACCAGGGATTGAACAATTGTCAGAAAGAAAAAGTGTATCTTAAATCTTGCAAAGTTCTGGTGCGGATCAAAATGTCTTGTGACCAAATCCACCTTTCCTAAGAGAGACTGAAACCTAAAAGGCACCCGAAGTACAATTCATGCCACTCATTGGCCCACTTGTCTTTATTTGTTTGTTAGCATAGAAATAATGGGGGGAATGTTAGCATTGTGAGTGTGATTGCTGAAAATGCTCAAATCGCAAGAGGCAGTAAATAAGGGGTTAATGACAGGTTTTTACTGTCTGCAGTGCTTTAATTCTCAAATAATACCTTACAGGAGCTCAGGAAAGCACCTGCCTTTTTTCCAGTAAATTTCCATTTTCACATAATTGCAGAATGAAGAAATACTCAGTAATTACATTCTTATCGAAGATAAGTTGCTAATACCTGGCCCTGCACTGGAGTGTGTGAGGATTTCTGTTTAACATTATGCACTTGAAATGTCCCCTTTGCTATGATCAAGTGCAAAGGTTACCAGTTATAGTTAAATGTGACTATCCTTTAAATCGTATGTATCCTGTTCAAAAACACAACCCTTGCAAGAGGAAGAGTTAAATCCAGATTCACACTGTACAGTATGCAAACTGTAGGCTTAATAACAACAACAACAAAACAGTCGAGCCTTTATGATTGCCTCCTCTTTTCTAGGGACTTTTGATTGTGCTCGTTGTGAGATGCTCTAATATTACGTCCCCGTTTGTGTGTTTGACTTCGATTTCTAAAAGGGAGGGTTTTTGGTTTTATAAGTGAGCTCCTGTGATGACGTTCCTGCACTCAGCTGCTAGCTGCAGTGACACTGCAATGGCTGAGGGGCGGCTGTTGGATGTTCGCAATGAGCTCATTCTCCCAGGAGGGAGCAGGGCTTACAGTGCTTCACCCGGCAACTGCAGCCTTCCTGTGAAATTCATCTTTAGCTTCTCCTCAGTTAGGCTGGTCTGATTCTTCACTTTGGGGGTGTGAACATGGTGAGCAGATTTTACTGTATGGTTGATTCCTTTCCCCCACCCTTCTTCTAAATGCTTCCCTGGACTGATTGATGAATCATTCCTCATCTGGTCCCACTATTCAGAGGATAGAAATGGAAAATGTAATCTCATGCAGCAGGGATGGATTTTTAAAAAAAAGTCTTTTGCAATATGAATCGTGAAAAAATCCTTTAAAATCTGTCTGCTAGGAACAGCCCACAGTTTTTAGAATGAAGTGCACTGCATACAAGGAATGGTACTATCCTCAGGTAAAGCAGACAAGCAGTGTGCATCATGATGGAGCGTGCCTGTAAGGTTAGTTTCTCTACATGTTTGTCAATATATATGTATGTAATAAATATACGGCTTCATATGTACAGTTACATAAGAATGATCTATTTATATATTTTGTCTAATCCATTTTCAGACATCCTTTTTGCATGCTGTTCTTGGCATAATTTTTCTAAATATCTAACATCTTTGGTATGATTAATAAATGCAGCTATGATTCCCAGCAGCTTTCACTTAGGAAGCATGTAGGCCTTCCTAATGTAATGCCATTATATTTTATTAGATAAGTAGCTGCACCTTCTTGCTGTAGCTACTAATTCATAGAGTCTTCATAGAGTCTGAATCAAATGTGGTTGAACAGAAATGCCAGAAACTATGTTTGTAAATACTGATCCCTTCTGCATTTGTGCATGTAGATGTTGCATTATTTTCAGGGCCTTGCAAGTTATGGATTATTGTAGCAGGGTACTTCTTATGTTCACTAAATTAATGATTTTGACATTTCGTATTTTCTAAACTCTGATAGGTGCACATACTGCATGTAATGAGAACCATTTCCCATTCTGTGATGTTTAACCTGTTAGATTAAAAGGGAAGCTGCCTTTTTCCAAATGTCTCTTCCTTTTTGGCTATAAATGTTGTTTATTCCCATTAAGCTTCTTTTCCTTTCAATAAACGTGTCTACCTCTGCCTGGACACTGTTTAAAATGCAGACAGAATCTATACAGCAAAAACAGTAGATCTGAGTCAGATTGGTTTTTGTCTCTTATTTCTCACATCAGGATACTTTCAGAGAATCCATGTACTGTATAGCAAAGTCTATATTTATGGCATTATTCCTGTGCACCAGTCATTCACTTGAAAGATATAGCTGCATATTGTTACCAGCAGTTTGGACTCAGTTCTCTTGGTTTACATACGGTGGGTAATACGTTGTCATAAATGCTGGGCTTTGTTTTTCAGTGTAGGACTGTGAGTGTGTTACAGGTGTTTGAAGTACACAGTACAGGAGAATTTGGGATGGGAGCTGTCTTAGTACTTTATTCTCAAAGTTTAAATTCTGCTTATTTCATATTAGCTCTATTAGCCTTCTGGATTGGAAATTGATGACTATTCTCTGGAGTAAAATATCAATTGCAAGATGATACAAGAATTAATTCTGAACAGGTCTTGAATTAAAAAAATATGTTAACAATTCTACCAAGATAGGGACAGGCACATTCTTGGAACAGGAGAAACCTGCATTTCTAACTAAGACCCTGATTCAGGAAAGCATCCCTATTCAGGACAGCTCTTTAGCATGAGCTTAATTTTAAGCACATGCTTAAGTCCCACTAACTGTTCTGAATAGGAAACAGACTTAAACATGTTTCCTGAATCAAGGTCTATCTCTGTTTCTTATTAAATATTTAGAAAATGATAGTTGCTAACATCTCCTGCACTGTAAAACTTTCTAAAAAGTTTCTACATGTATTATCCATTTATGTGAGCAAGAGCACAATTTGGCTTTGCTCTTGTCAACATATAATTTTTAAACATTGCCTTGTACTGCAGTGGGTCCAGATTCAAAACTAATTGGCAAATTAGTACTTACAGATGAATGCTTGTCTCAATAACAGAATGCTTTTGAATAATGATTCCTTCATTTTAACACCTTCCTTCAAAACATCTGTGTTTATCCTTTTGAAGGAAGGTGGCAAACATCTCAAAAGTTTGTAGGTGTGAATCTTATTTTACTATATAAGTAATTAACCACCCTGGTTCAAGATTTCCTTTCATGGAAGGTGAAAAGAAGAAATGCTCAGAAAGTCTTGCACAAGCTAATTGACTTGAATCTGGGATTTGAACACATCTTGATTCAATAAAGTAGCCAAAATCAGTCTGTCAAATAGTCATAACATAGT
Organism: Terrapene triunguis; assembly: GCF_002925995.2. Lineage (NCBI taxonomy): Eukaryota > Metazoa > Chordata > Testudines > Emydidae > Terrapene > Terrapene triunguis. Next base: position 26,857,521 of record NW_020664446.1, read on the forward strand.
TGGATTTTAACAGGACTGGATAACTTTATGACAAATAGTAACATTTGTAGTCATGGATCTTGTGATAAGAGTAAGCCAGGTATAAGCTAATCGCTGTAAAGGACACTAGGGAAACAGTTTTGCCTTTGACCCTCATCTCCATCTCTGTAGAACTGGCTAGGAACATAATATGTGGTGAGTGTTGAAAGGAAAGGGGAGTTCACCTTCTTCTGAAGCATCAAGTGTTGGCCATCACTGGAGGCAGGATACTGAACCTGATAAATCAATGGTCTCTCCTGGAATGTCAAATCTTATTTTCCTATGTTGTCTCCTATGGTAAAGTCCCATAGGAGTGGATAGAGACAAACCAAAAGTCAAAAGAAATTAGATAAGGTTCTATAGAAATTACTCTTTAATAGGAATGGCATCCTTCCTTTTGAACCATTCTATCCAATTCTAGAGCAGGGTTATAATTTTCTATTATGTTCTATAGATGGTCAAAAAATCACATTATCTTTCACTCTTAATTTGTCCAGGACCATTTCATAAGGGGTTTGTTATTAACTGATGACACTGAAGAAAGGCAACAGGTTCAGTAGAGTCCAGCAATTATCCAGCAATTCAATTATTCCAGCAATACTCTTTAGTCTCCAAATGCAACTCTCACTTTTGTACTCTGTACAAAAAGAATTAATAATTGAAATGAAAGGGTTAATTAAAACATGAGAAAAATAGTTTGGGGGCAAATCATATTTCTTAAAATAAGTGCTTATGCTTTTTTGGGGGGAAGTATGTTGGCGTACTTTAAAACAACACAGATGGATGTTCTTTTATATTGTAATTGCCACATTGTCCCACCAACCCCAAGATCAAGGGACCTTGACCAAGGGAATATGCAAAAAAGGGGAATTATCTTTCATAGGAACTGACTCAAGATAATAGGTCAGCTTAAATTGGGAAATGTATGGATATTATCACTTGTTTTTTTTCTGGATTCCCATTTTCTCCTTTTCTAGGTCCCACCCAAAATACTCATATTGTAATACCAACTATAAAGGCTGAATTGCTTTACTGATGAAACTGCTGGTTACTTGACAGCCTGTAAACTTGGGGCAACTTAGAGGTGCTCCAGAACAGTGCCCTCTGTGATTCTCCTAGGTTTTCCCAAGCTAAGTTGCGAGTGTCCTGAGATTTAATTCAAATATGGGTCACCCATGTAAAGCTAGTAACCAAGTTACATCTGTTGTTTCATGAGGATTATTTTATCATAAGTCATGGCTAGAATGTGTTTCATGTATTGCTGAGGTTGCTATGGAAGTAATCTAATATTAATTGAACAGCAGACTATTAGCTATGCAAACCTGATATGCTATTCGGTGATATTTAGACCTGCCATCTGTCCATGGTAGCCCTGACTTCTATTTCAACCCTTTGTGCAAATCTGTATAAATGTAATTAGCTGATGGAACTGGTACTTTGAATGCACAAAAACTTCTCTTATTTTTGCTGATGCTGCGCTCTTTTGCCTTGCCTGTCCCTTGGTTTCATAATGGATGTGTCCCTTGGCACATGCCAGAAATAAAGAGCAGCACTAATGAACTCAAAATGGTATTACTGTACATTACTAGGATGTAAATCTGAATGAGATTCCACATTAATGGTGCTTAATTTTCTTTTAATAATTAAGCTTGATCCTACCTACTCCCATTTGAGTCAATGACAAAACTTCTATTAACTTCAAAGGGAACACGATTGAACCCTAAAGGTGAGATTTTTTTTTCCCCCTCCAAAATGCCTAAGGCATTTATGAGCACAAGACTCACTAACTTTAAATGGGACTTGTGATCCTAAATCCCTCTGTCACTTTTAGAAATCTCCCTCTAATTTAACATTAAACTTATTTTATCCCCATGGTCTTATTAGTTCCTGATGAATAATACTAAATAGTTTGAAAAGATATTATTTTTTTCCTTTCACTTGGATAGTGCCTTAAAAAGAAACTTTTACATTTAGAAAATAATGTTTCATATTTATTATTATTACCTATATTAGTGTTTGTAATCGTACAAATTTGGAAGGGTAATTAAGATGGTAAAAGATGCAAAGATAAAGATATTCCCTCTCCCAAAGAGTGTACAATGCAAGCCCTGATACTGCAAGGTGTGCAACACAGACAGATCCCTGCACCCATGCAGAGCCCTGTTGATTCCATCCACATAGCGTTAGGGCTAGGGAAGTGCTTTTTCTTAGGTCCATGAAATTTCATTTCATTTTTGCTGAGATATAAGTTATTAAAATTTGCTATTTTCTTTCTCTTGCTTGTGTTCCTCAGGAAAATTTTGCTTATGCCATTTCCAAAGCACCACCACCAGCAGACACAGTCCTGAGAACTCCAGTGAGCTGCCAGACCATTTGTAGTAGAAGAGGGCAGGGGAAGGACAGCTGCACTCACCCGGGCCCCAGGATCATTGCACAAGGGGGCAGAATCAAGGTTGCATGGGGAACTGTAAATCTGGTATTTCCCAACTTTCACGTGTCAGATGCATGGCAGGGCCGGCTCTAACTTTTTTGCCGCCCCAAGCAAAAAACAAAAAAACCCTGCCTGTCGTAACAACCCCCCCCCCCCCCGCCCCCCCCCCGAACCAAAAAAAAAAAAAAAAAAACCCCAAGCACCGCCCCGCCGAAACTAAACAAACAAACAAACAAAAACCCGAGCGCCGCTCCGCCACCCCAATGTTGGCCGCCCCTTACAAGGTGTCGCCCCAAGCACGTGCTTGCTTGGCTGGTGCCTGGAGCCGGCCCTGATGCATGGAGAGAAGAAGTGACTTGCCCAACTGAGAATAGGATCTAAATCTGCTGGCTCCCTGTCCACACTCCATCCCCAGACCATGCTGCCCCTCCACTTTCTAAAGCTATTTAGTTGTATATCTGTGGAAAAAAACATTGAAAAATATCTTGAGGCTATATTCTTCTATAGTAACTGGACACATTCCTTAAAGAAGAAAACAACAAATGGATGTGAGATTTAAAAAGGAGAAAACGATATAGGGATGAATGATATAACCATACTTAAAGCATGGGGACTGTGGCTTAAAGGTTGTAACTTGTCACTTTGGATAGATCACATTCTAAATAATGAACTCATAAATTACTGGCCAGGATGGGATATTATTTTCTATGCAATATTAACAGGAGTAAAGATATTTTTAAATTACATTTTTCAGTATTTCACAGCAATAGATTAAAGCAATCCTCTTGTCAAATACTGCCATAAAAATAAAATATCAATATTAAAAGCTAATTTCAGTTGTTGGGTTCAGTGTGCGGTGCTGGCTGGTGTTGGTGACCTGTGATATACGTGAGGTCAGACTAGATGATCTGGTGGTTCCTTCTTGCCTTAAACTCTATGATTGAATGAAAAGCCTAAATATTTTTTATATAGAAACCTACATAAGTTGGTTCACTTAAAGATGAGCATTTTACTAGCCCATTTGTTTATTTTTCATTGCTTATTAAATGTTTTCTCTTTCATAGAACTAGACAAAATAGCTCAAATTAAATAGGACATTTGGATGTTTTCTCACATTTTCTAATTTAGCAGAGAACATTTCTGAGAATTTTGAAAGCATATTTCAGGGGTCTAATCTCACTGGACAAAGCTGTAATTAAAGCAGTATTAGGGCTCAAGCAATTTTATTACTTTCATAACTGACGTGGCAAGCCCAGAGCTGCCAGGGCTATGAACTGCCAACCCTAGCGGTGTCAGGGCTCAGCCCTGGCAAGCCCTGGGACAAATTAAGCACTATCTTAGAGGCTAGGTTTCAAGTATCACTTGAGTTGGAAATGAGATTGTTTGTTTGTTTTAGTTTAAACAGGTCCTCATAAGCAGCTGATCAATCCGCATACTGTGCGCTTCAACATACAGTCATTTTTTGTAAACTAATAGCCTCTGACAACTGTGTGAAGAATTGGGATGATTGATTGACAATAACTTGGATATACTGACTCTAGATATGAATTTGATCCTAAATTCATTCTTGCCACCACCAAGTAAGAAGGGCCAACCTGAGAATAAGTGATCTAGTCCTAGGACAAGGGAAGCTATTACTAAGCACTGTAGGAAATGTCCTTTAGCTCAAGGGGTAGAGACGTGTGCTTTCTGGAGTTGAAGGACCAGGGCTCTATCCTTGGCTTCACAGTGGTGGAGGTGATTTATTATTTGTGTTGTTTGAAGACAGATTAATTACAGTAGGGTTTAATTATTATTGTCTTTTGCATCCTCAGTATTTTACATGAGGCGCTAGAAAATAGAAATATTGTTCCACCCTTTTCCGTTCTCTGGCATTATCCTGCTCATCTACATACAGGAAGCACATATTTTGGGGGTTTGGTACCTTGTTCAGTGGGTTAGTCCACCTCTCTCCTGTTTGTTTATTTGCTTTTTTCCTACCATCAAGTATACTTTAAATGCGTTTATTCCTTGATATTGGTTTCTAGCTGAAAAAAGTGTATTCTGAATATAGAGAAAGATGAGCTGACTTAAAACTTCCAGAAAATCAGTAAGGAACGTTCTCATTCCCACTTGTGAGATTGCAGAGTTAGAAGATTCTAGCTGTGTAGTTCCAATTCTACAGAAGATTCTGAAATAGCTCTACTTAGCTCTGTATTTTGCGAGTGTACTAAATGTGCATGAGTGGAACCTGCATTTGCAGATGCATACTGAGCAATTAGTTATCTGATTATACGAACTATGCATGCAGATGCCCATTTGTATGTGTAAATAAATACAAGCACCATGTTCATGTGTTCTCAAGACAGAGGCCTGCTGAAGACCTATCCCCAAAAGTTTGTTTGACAGGGTATCTGCCAGCCCATTAGGGATCAGGGGGAGACCCCAGCTGCCTCAAAATGTCATTGCATGGAAATCTCATTATCCTTAACCACTCCTGTGATACATTCAGGTTCAGCAGGGGATAGTTGGGTTTGCTGCCAGGTGTTCCTTATTATGCTGTCAATTAACCCAGCAGGCTGAAACCTGCTGACCTCTTCTTAGGCAGGGGTCTCACATAATCACACCAGAGAACCTGCAGAAAGGATTTTTCCAAAAATGGGTTGCTTGGTCTGTCTTGTAGATTTTTCACAAAAAGATCTGAGTGTGCTTAAGATCTGGCCAATGGTTTTAGCCCCAGGATGTTTACAATCCTGATTGAGAGAGAAAAACATAGCAGATGGGAAAGCAATCTAGAGAAATAGCAAATGAAATCATCATTGGAAGACTTCATTAAATGAGTAGATTTTAAAGAGGAATTAAAAGGAGGAAAGTGCTTGAAGACACAGGAGATTTTTCTCAGAAGAAGGGTGGTAGGAAAAGGGGGTTTGAAGCCGAGAGTAAAGGGAGACAACTAGAGCAGAAAGGAGCAGGGTCCAAATGAGAGTGCAGATGTAGGTGTGGACAAGATTATTATATATTCAGATTCAGGCTGCTTGCCCTCTTTATTAGGCAAAATACATAGTTATAAGGATAAATACATTAAAGCTTCTGAAGGTCTTTGAGATCTACTGATGACAAGCACTTTATAGGTATTATCATTGTCATTATTTCATTATCATCTTGCATCTGATGAAGTGGGCATTCACCCACGAAAGCTTATGCTCCAATACGTCTGTTAGTCTTAAAGGTGCCACAGGACCCTCTGTTGCTTTTTACATTATTTTATTATCATCATCAAGAGGCCAAGGAGCTGGAACCCAGATGAATACATGTGCTCCTCTCTCCTCCTCTGTTTTTGAGACTGTTTGTGAAAAGGAGAAAATATGTAAACAGAAAAGAAACTTTGCTAATGTGTGTGAAACTACTTTCTTCAGAGCTGTCTTGCAATCAGTAAGATCAATTCAGATGGGTGAGATGGAATTTGGGATTGGGACAGAGAACGCATCCAAAGCAACAAAAGAGAGTAAATAAAAAAAAGAGAGAGTATTTTTCAAACCCTAAAATCTTCAAAATATATACATATCTATGTTGACTTGATTTCTCTTGCTTTACATTGAAACATTTGAATGAAAGATTTACAACACTTTGTGGGCAGAGTACTTGTATCAGATTATTTTTTCCTACTTTCTATGAAAAAAAAATCATCAAAATAACATAACATAAAAAATCAAGATATAGCTGAAAAAATGGGAATATATCTTATTTTAGAGAATGTTGGCTTGAAACTGGACTCTTGCACTGTAATAAATGTAGGGCACAAGAATATATATGTATTTTTACTTTTGTATGCACGTGCATTTATTAAAAAAATCTACGTAGATCTGATTCAGATCTCCAGAGCTGGAGACTTTTCCAAGATGAGGCTTTAAGACTAACT
>NW_020664446.1:26873867-26917124 GCF_002925995.2 Terrapene triunguis
TACTCCCGTTCTTTTATCATAGGGACAGTATTTTTTAAATTAATCCTAAAGCTGAGGAGGGAAATTATTTAAAAGGATATATAATACCCCAACATGGCCAGCATGTTTGCTATCGTGCCACCAGCAGAGTTCTGGCACATTCTGGATCTGGGCCTTTCAGCCACCTTCCCCATAGTCTGAGTTTATGGACAGTAATAGTGATTTGTTATATTTTCATCAGTCTTTATGATGGCATGTTTCCTCATTCACTGGTTTACATGTGAACTGGAAATCTACAACTGACCTTGCAAGGTGCAGAGCAATTCCTAAGTGCAGACCTCCATAGGCTCTCATTAACTTCTACTCCAATGGAGGATTGGGACCTTTGCAAAATCATGTTAGTGGTTACTGTAATATTAAACAGCATAAAGAGTGAACATAGTTTATTTCAGGGTTCCATTTGGACAGCTAAGATTTCTTCATTTCTAATCATTCATTGTAGATGAGGTCTGAATCCTGATTTCAAATGTTTGATTTATTTATTTATTTTGAGACACAGATTTACATTTCTGGCTTGATTTTATGTTGGTTTTAATAAGCTAGTCAAATATTAGCCTAGACTTCCTTCTGTCCTTCAAGGCACCTACGTGATATTGAAAGTTAAAGGGGACAAAACTGCTTCATTTCAGAATCAAGCGTAAGTATGATATTTAATCTCACTTTATTAATAAGTTAAAAAATGACAGCGAGCAAAGGGCTACAAAGTAGTAAGGAGGTTGTGGGGATGGCACGGGAAAGGTAGATTAGAGACTGCTCTTCTGGCAAGAGGGAAGAGTGTTCTTTATGTAGCTGCTCTTCGTATTTTATGGTACTGTGAATTTCAGCATAATGTTTATATCAAATCAAGTTCTCACTTTACTAGGAAAATAAAGAAAGGAAAGGTTATATTTCATGGGTCATCAAGTCCATGTTGCTTATCTGTGGTTACTGGAGCTCAGACTTTCGCTTTGTTATTCAGTTGGTTGACACAGATACAAACTTGCAAATTATCCTAATTTAAACTGAAGGCAACTGCAGCTAGGAAAATACCAAGTTTGATTAATAATTAAGCCTCTTTCATGTTTTTAAAATACTAAGGGGCAAATCCTCAGTTGGTGGAAATTGACACAGCTCCAATTTAAACCAGCTGAGGATCTGGCTCTACATTCTGAAATGTCTGAGTAAACTATTGGCAGAGTAAAAAGAACAATAGGACTCAATATAGTAGGGTTGGATTTTGAGAGCTCCTGAGCACCCATTGTTTCCACTGACTTGAAGTTGTGGAGTCTTGACACTTCTGAAAATCAGGCCTATAATATCTAAATACAGTATTGCCAACCCCAGGGGTTCATGATTCAGTGCCCAAAATATCATGACATTGCCTTAAATATTAAGAGATTTTTTTAAAAAACCAATATGTTTTAGGTTCTCTTTCTTTGCCTTCAGGTTTCTGAGCCTTTAGGGTGCACTCAGGTCGCATTTTCAAACTCTTCTCCACAATCACAAAGGCTAAAAACTTATTTGTTTTAAGTGAACGCTGAGATTCATATGCAATCTCTGGAGCATTAAGAAAAACACCAAATACCACAAGGTACTCTCAGTAAATTTCAAGCGTTTTTCTTCACATGGATTCAGATGAATATAAAAATAATAATGTGACATCAAGGTGTGCAGCAGTTTAATTCAAGAAACCGCTAACAAAAGAATGTGTATTGAAGTTTTCCTCCCTTCATTAACTTTCATATTATTTTTCCTTCTTAAATAAAAATGTTTGGTGCCATCAAAAGGATCCTCATTGGAAATATCGGTCTGACATTTGTTTAGCAGTAACAAGCTAATTTTGCTGATGATAAAATTATATAAAATATAGACATGTTTATAACACACCGTGAGGGTCGGATGAGAAGGAGGAGTTAAGATTTTACAAAATAATTAAAAGTTCCAGGGCCAGATTCTTTTCTCTGATTGTCCTCTTTGCATTGCCCTGGCAGCACAAAGGGGCCGGAAATCAGCTAGATTTGGCCGCTAAGAATCCCCTTGGCATGGGGAAGTTCTCAGCTGGAGTACCCAGCTCCTGTGCCACTCTACATCCAGCCTTGTTGGTGGGGGTGGGGGTGGTCGGAGTGTGGTGTGATTTGGCAATCACCAGCTGGAATAGATCCCCTTAGGGAAAGTTTTCAGCGGGAGCAGATAAGGCCAGTGCGAGGAGCAGAGCCAGCTAACTGGGTCTCTAACTACATCATGCCTCTTTCCCATGCTTTGAGAGTATCTTGGTGCAAGAGAGAATTTAGGCCACTATTTTTATTTGGCTTTAACTGTATCACAAACACTCACAAATCCAGAGCTGTCTGAATTTGCAGCATAACTCCTCGTAGATTCCCTTGGAGTTATAAGACTCTACCTTTTCTTTAGATGCAGTGCAGATACATGTTAGAAAAATATTGTTTCTTAGACAATACTCTTTCCAAACAGACTTACATTTTATTTTTCTGAAAGAAACTCTTCCCAGTTGTCATAATGTAAGTGGATTGGGAGGGTTTAGTGAAGATGTCTCAGAGGACAGCAGAGAAATGGATCGTGGAAAGAGATCCTCCCCTTGATGTAGTGACAGTTTGGTAAGTTCCATCTGAAAAATAAAAGCTGATCTCTTTGCTGAGTCATAGACCCTTCGGAGCTGAAGTGCAATAGCTGGAGTTTAGACAAGAAAGGAAATACTAATGTTCTTAAATTAAAGCAAAGGTGAGGAAAGCTTTATTCTGTAATTTTTTTATAGGTTAGCTTACTTTTGTCTTAATAAGATTTTCTTTAAAACCTTGTTGTCAAACTGGTTGTCAAATAATATTATAAGGCTAATTCAGTCTGTATAGCTTCACATTGATTTTCATGTATAACAGAGCTTTGGAATGCATAGCTCTTCTAAGGCAAATGTAGAAGGAATATTTGAATCATGATAGCTGGCTCCTAGGGAATGTCTATACTGCAAATAAAAACCTGTTGCTAGCCTGTGCCAGCTGACTTGGGCTTGCGGGGCTCGGGCTATGGTGCTGTTTAATTGCAGTGGAGATGACCAGGCTCAGGCTGGAGCCTGGGCTGTAGGTCTTGCAAGATGGCAGGATCCCAGAGCTTGGGTTGCAGCTGCTGGAACATCTACACCACAATTAAACAGCCCCGCAGCCTGAGCCCCGCGAGCCCAAGTCACAGAATCATAGAAGATTTGGGTTGAAAGAGACCTCAGGAGGTCATCTAGCCAATCCCCTGCTCAAAGCAGGACCAACCCCAACTAAATCATCCCAGCCAGGGCTTTGTCAAGCCAGGCCTTAAAAACCTCTAAGGATGAAGATTCCACCACTTCCCTAATTAACCCATTCCAGTCAGCTGGCATGGGCCAGCTGTGATGTCTAAATGCAGTATAAACATACCTATGGACTTCATCCCTCTGCTAAGGCAGAATATAGTGCTTCAACTGGAAATATCAAAAATTAAATTGCTACTAAACCTGATCCTGGGTACATTGAACACTGTTTTATTTGTGCTTATTTTATACTGTACCATTCTAGTCATTGATTGATATATAAGTTAGAGACTTGGTACAGAATAATATGATTCCTAAAGATGGAAAACCTATCTAAGAGGCAGCTGCAGATGGAAAATGGGTACTTTGCCAACTGGGCAGACTGGGTAATTAGAGGAACTGATCAGAACATTTCCTTCAAAACAAAAATTTTGACAGAAGACATAGTTAATGGAAAAATGTTTTTTGTTTTCTTACCAGATCTAGTAACCAGACTGAAGGGTCAGGTGGATAGTTTCCCCAGTGGTGGAATTTGCTAGTACCAGAGGAACTGTCTATTCTATGCCTGTGTTTTGCTTTTGATTTACAATCGACTTCCTCAGTGTTCTGTGATCTCTCCATGCCTTCCTTAACTCTACAAGTGTCTGTTTCAATCTAGTTGTCCTAGGGATTTCTCCAGCCTTTGGAGCAGGTTTTCAGGATCTGCAGGTGCAGTAGCTATATTTGTGCTTGAAGTTATGCTATAGCAGTTCAGATAAGCATTTGACCTGTCTTATCTGAAGCTTGTCCATCTCCTTAAGCCTACAGAATGGGGTTTGAAATCCAAAGAACAGGCTTGTTAACAGTATTTTTGGATCCATTTGCGTACTAAATTCAGGAACCAAACATTCAACCAGCGGAGTATAAAGATGGAAGGAGGGAGTTAAATTACTTGGTAGAGGACATGTTTAAGCTACTTACTGTAAGGAAATTGTACACATTCAGAGTATGTCTACACAAGGATAAAAGCCCTGTGGCACTGCTGTAGCTGGCCCAGGTCAGCTGACTCGGGCTTGTGAGGCTTGGGCTGTGGAGCTAAAAATCGCTGTGTAGACATCTGAGCATGGGTGGAGCCTAAGCTCTGGGACCCTTCACCCTTGCAGGGTCCCAGAGCACAGACTCCAGCCTGAGTTCAAACATCTACACAATGATTTTTCAGCCTCGGAACCTGAGCTCCATGAACCTAAGTCAGCTGACCGAGCCAGACGCGGGTTTTTTATTCCCATCTAAACATATCCATAATTTACAAGTACCTCTTGATCACAATTAAAATGTGACAGTTACCATTTGAAATTTAACTAGCATTTTTGTCGATCTGTAGCTCTACCTTATGCTATATAGAGAGAAGAAATATTTGTCATGGTGAATACTTTCAAAAGAAAAATGCCAACCTTTTAAATGGTGATCACTTGTCTTTTGCAACCTTAATAATGTTCTTTTAACAAAGTTTGAACATTATGCAAAAGTTAGGAAATGCCAGAATTAAGATTGCACAGTAGGTTTCTTTAGGGTTTTTTTGGTGTGTAATTTCTTGAAGTTTTAAAAAAGCAAACTGCATTAACAGACAATTCCCTCAGGTGTTGTCATGCTGACATTCAGATGGGTCATCAGCAGGGTTGGAACCTTTAGATCCTCTGCATAGACCTCTGCTACTTGAGATAACAGAATCACTGTTAGTAATAGATTGTCTAAAGTTAAGCACATGCTTAAATGCTGTCCTGAATAGGGATTCTGTCCTGAATGTGGGCCTTAGATTGTAAACTCTTCAATGTAGGGATTGTTCTTACTATGTGTTTGAAAAGTGTGTAGCACAATGAGGCCTCAATCTCAGTTGGGATTTAAGGGGCTACTGTGATACAGTTTAATAATAATATATATGAAGACACTCTAATGAATCTTAAAAATATATAATTTTGCTATTGGATAGTCTATCGTGGCATGTTAGCTCTAGACCCTACTGTTTAAATGATATAAGTCGGGGGTTGATGTGAGACATCAGTAGAGGTAAGGACCGTCACAGAAATGCCTTTTCATTTTAGTGTGGGTGGACTCCAGAATACTATTATAGAACATATTATAGTTGAATATTACCTAGCAGCAGGCCCACAGACTAATATTAACTTGAGATGGAAAGGGCCAATTATCTGTACCCATGCATGCAGGGAAGTCTGTGGTTAATGTTCAGTGAAGAGTGGAAGTAGGAGTAAAAAAAAGCAAACAATGATAGTCCTGATAGAGAAGGAAAGTGAATACCCAGCTATGTCGCCTGGGTGAACCTAACATTCTGATTTATTTCCTTGTAGGAGAGTGCTATGTTTTAAGAAAAATCTGTGACTAATGATAGTGGAGAAATCATGGTTCAACCTGACAATTGAGACGGGGCCTTACAAATTATTGTTATGAAAAAAATGATCTTGCAAGTTCTGCAACTATTTTCTTGGTAAATGTCATTGAGGAAATTATGAACTACAAAAACACAGATTCTGTGACAGAAACCATGGCTGGCGGGTATCGTAGGCACAGGAAGGCTTTGCCTTCTCAAACAGCCTGATGTCCCCCCGGGGGCTGGGGGCGGGAGGGTGCTAGGGCCACGCTGCCTGGCTCTCCGGGGCCGCGGGGGGCACTAGCCTGGGGCAGGGGTTAACGGCCACAGTGGTGAGGGAGCTGGGGGCACTCGGGAGGGGCCAGAGGCACAGTGGGGGCTGGGCTCCAGTGGGCGTGGAAGGAGGCAGGGCCTCGGGTGGAAGGGGCAGGGCTGGGGGACTAGCCTCCCCAAGCCAGGGGTTCACCCATGACAGAAACCACAAACAACAAACCTTTCAACAAACAAGGTTCGGCCAATTGTGGCTTCCACTGGCCGCGGTTCGCCGCTCCAGGCCAATGGGGGCTTCACAGGAAGCGGTGCGGACCAAGGGATGTGCTGGCCGCTGCTTCCCGCAGCCCCCATTGGCCAGGAACAGCGAGCCGTGATCGGCCTAACCTGCGGACGCAGCAGTTAAACAAACCAGCCTGGCCTGCCAGGGGGCTTACCCTCGCAGGCCGCAGGCCAAAGGTTGCCGATCCCTGCTGTAGAGGTTTCTTAAAATGCTGAATGAAGACTAATAGTTGTAGGAAATATATTTTTAAAAAGCTGATTTAAAAGTTAAACAAACCAGAAGTCAAAATGTAAGTGGTGGCCACAGATTTGTAGAATGTTTTCCCCACAGCCTGGTGTAGCCAGTTGGCTTGTCAGTTTCAGTGTTTTGTTAAAACAAAATTAGGAACATTAAGCAGGTGATTCAGACTCATGGCACTGATCTCTAGCGCTTCATAGCTGTGATTTCAGTGCACAGAACTGCACACCAGGAAGGGTTTTGCTGGAGTTGTTAGGGTTCTAATCTATTCTTGGAGTAAATATGTTGAGCCAAATTCTTCCCCCATGTCATAGCAGCAGGAGGAGGATGATAGGAAAAACTATAAAGAATGAAGTGGATGCATGAAGAGGAAATAAACATCAGCAAAGGGGAAAACGAGCAACAATTATATGTATTGGAAGAGGAAGTAGATCTGGAAAGGCACAATCACATACACATGATCCTTCTTTCCCTCTTTTCCTGTTCACTTCTCTCTTGGTTGATTGGAAGTGGCATATATTTTATCAGCAAAAAGAATATCACCTGCTGCACGAACTGCCATACGAAATCAGACCATCTACAATGGTCTAACTAATCTAGCACATATTCTCTCAAAGCAGCAAATGCTGTATAGGGAGGAGGAAAACGTCAGTAATACATCTTGTTGTGAAATACTCTCCCAGATTGTTTATTTTGGGGGAAGAGAGAGAGAGCGGGAAAGGGTGAAGAAGGGATTTAATTCTAGCCAGCTGTTAGTGATTAGCTTATACCCTAAAGCACAAGGATTGATATCTCTAGGTTAATTATGCATTTCATTTTAAAATTTCTTTTCTCTTTTTAAAATGTGTTGTCTTTTAGAGTCATTAAATTGCGTCTTGGTCTTGTAAATGGGAACGTTCTGTTGACCTGTAATCACTTATTAATTTATATACCTCCGTCATCCATCTTTTTTTATCTTCTTTATTACATCCCCTAATTTTTTTCCACCCCATTGTTCTATTTATAATATAGTTCTTTCAGAAGCATGCAATATTAATATTGAGTATATAACATTTATTTTACTGTCATATAAAGTTTTTCTTCTCATTTCCTATCTCCTGCTCAATACAGCTTAACATCTTATTCACCTGTTAGGCTGCATATCCAACAGATGTACACAATGATGACTTGCTCTTTTCCCTACAAGTTTACAGATACCCTACACATAAAGGTTTTGGACTATGTCAAATTGTGCCTTCTAATGCATATTATCTTGTACTAATCAATACAGAATTACATATTGCCTAATTACTTTCTTTTGCTAGTGTTTGTTTGACACTCCTACCTAGTCCTGACTGGCCTACATAATTTTGTGTTCCCAGCAAATTTTGACACCTTACTATTCATTCTCTCTTCCAGGTGACCAATAAATAGTTCATACACCACCACTCTTACTGCTGAGCCTTGAAGTTCTCTGTTATTAATTTCTTTGCACACAAATTGGCCATTTATTCCTACTGCTTGCTTCCTACTCCAAGACAATTTCTCATCATATTACTCTTTCTTTAATAACCAATTAAGTACATATGCACCCAACCTGTGAAATTCAGACCTGAATGAGAATTTCACAGCATCATGGTTTAGGATTATTTGGGTCTGCGGGTTGGTTTAAGATTATCTCTGTTAGTGATGAACTCCACCCAAGGACCACAATGTGACCTCCTTACACCCATTAGTGAGCAGCTATTCATATAAGCTAGTCCTAGTGACATCACTGGATTTACTTGTGAATGTGGATGTCACCAGTGGGAGAGGAGATTCACAGTACTTCACCTGTTTTAGAAATGTATTGTGAATGGTTTTCTGAACTATTGCATCTTTTACTGGTAAAAAAAATAAAAAAGAGGCTTAGCCGTGGTATAATTCTTAAAACCATTTAAAAGGTGGACACAGCGTTCATTATTCTCCACTACAGATGCTGGTTTTCATTATTAAAAACATATTTGTTAAGGTGCTTAAATATTAACTGGCAAAGCAGCTTTAAAATTGGCCTTTGCAGATTGGAGCCATTCCAGTACAAAGCAACCAGAAAAGTAATATATAAATGAACTATCCTCCAAGATATTCATGGGTATTTAATGTTTACCGATAGAGTAATCAGTCAAGGAAATAAGAAGATGGGATGGAGATTTCCTTATGAGCCATACAATAGACGGATCGCTTCTCCAATCTGGAATGAATGCAACTAATTTGCAATTACACATAGATAAGAAGATTTTCTATTGTAAAAACTCTATAGAAACCTACAATTGGGCAGTCAAGACTTCTTGGAATTTTTGGCCAGGCATTTTTAATGATACAGTTACACATCCCTTTTTCACGTAAGTAGTAATAAATCTAGGGATGGGTCTTACTGTGTTTATGTCTGTGGCTTTAAAATAATGGAATATGCCCTGTGCCTAAGGCTAATATACTATTCTTGATCTACCCATGAACCTATTATTAATATAACTGCAAATTCCATGCATAGTTGTAGGATAGTAGGGGGCCCTAAATGTGTTGGTATGTTAGCAAGACTGAAATATAGGCAGGGCTGCCCGGGGGGGGGGGCAAGTGGGGCAAATTGCCCCAGGCCCCGCAGGGGCCCCCACAAGAATGTTGGAGGCTCTCTCCCGCCTCCGCCTTCCCCCATCCCCTGGCGCCTCAGCGTGCCGCATCCAGGAGCGGCCCTGGGCAGCGCTGCAGCGGTGTGGCTTGGGCGGGGCCTGAGCTCCTCCTACTAAGAGCTGCGTGGTAAGGGGGCAGGGCTGCGAGCTGCGGCTGAGCGGCGGGAGCTCAGGCCCCGCTGGAGCTACGTCGCTGCAGCACTGTCCAGGGCCGCTCCTGGACGTGGCGCGCTGAGGCTCCGGGAGAGGGGGGTGGCAGGGGACAGTTGCATGGTAAGGGGGCTGGGGCCGTGGGGGGGGGGTTGGATAAGGGGCAGGGAGTCCTGGGGACAGTCAAGGCACAGGGAGAGGGCAGAGGTTCTGGTGGGGGGGCGGTCAGGGGACAGGGAACAGGGGGTTGGATCGTGGGCGTTCTGGGGGTCTGTCAGGACTCGGGGGGTGCATAGGGGTCAGAGCAGTCAGGGGACAGGGAGCGGGGGGGTTCATGGGGGGTGGGGTCCTGGGTTGATGGTTGAGGAGGTCTCGGGGGGCGGTCAGGGGACAAGGAGCAGGATGGGTCGGGGATTCTGAGGGGGGCAGTTGGGGGGCAGGAAGTGGGTGGGGGTCAGATAGGGGGCAGGGCCAGGCTGTTTGGGGAGGCACCGCCTTCCCTACCCTAAAGCTCATTCAGCAGTTTGAGGCTTGCAGACAGCTATTTAACACAAAGAGCCAAGCTGTTATCTTTTCTCTTAGGGCTACCATCCCTTTCACTTCTCAAATGCCAAATTATAGTCTACATTTAATTTCAGTGCCATAGGGAGATTCATGTCAGGGGAGGGTAGCTTCATTTAAAATTAGCCACTTTAGATTAACAGTGATAGTGCCAAGAGAGCCATGGGGGAGGGATCACATGAGAAGAGCAATATCCTACACCACCTACCTCCTTCCCAACCCTACCAAGGGAGACTCCCTCCTCCCCTGCATTCCCCGAGGCTCCAGAGGGGTTAATTCAGTGGTTCTCAAACTTTTGTACTGGTGACCCCTTTCACACAGCAAACCTCTGAGTGTGACCCCCCCTTATAAATTAAAAACACTTTTTTATATATTTAACGCTATTATAAATGCTGGAGGCAAAGCGGGGTTTGAGGTGGAGGCTGACAGTAATAACCTCATGACCCCCTGAGGGGTCCCGACCCCCAGTTTGAGACCCCCTGGGTTAATTTAATTTTAGCACCCTGTGTCCATTCACATGCATGTGCTATGGGCTCATCCCAGATTCTGGAACAAGCTCAAATGCTCAGTTCATGAAGTATGTACATAAGCTATACTAAAGACAAACCCACAGTAACCGTCTCCAGTTTGTGAGGGACCCTATGGAGCCAGTCTCTAGGAAACAGCTAAATTCATGGAGATTAAGTCCATTAATGGCTATTAGCCAGGATAGGTAAGGAATGGTGTCCCTAGCCTCTGTTTGTCAGAGGGTGGAGATGGATGGCAGGAGAGAGATCACTTGATCATTACCTGTTAGGTTCATTCCCTCTGGAGCACTTGGCATTGGCCACTGTCGGTAGACAGGATACTGGGCTGGATGGACCTTTGGTCTGACCCAGTATGGCCATTCTTATGTTCTTATGTTCTAACCTAAATGAGCCCAAAGTTATGGAGACAGATATGAGTCAAGGAAGCCAGCAGAGTATCAGAAACCTGGAAAAATCTCTGACTGGATAGGCTCAGGCGTTTGGTCACAAGCTGAGGTGGTTCAAAAATTTTGGATTTTTTTTAAGCAGAAATTTTTTATTGTTTCTTTAAACAATCAAACACAGCAAACAGCAAATATTGGGCTACGCACTTCTGAAACCCCAAACCATGTTCAGGTTTTGGCAGACTAATTTCAACTTTTCAATTTAAAGAACCACAACAAATTTTGAAGGAAAGCAGACATTGTCTGTGATTTTTTTCTGCTTTTTAGAAACCCCTAGTTTTCGATCCAAAAAAAGTTTTGATGGAAAACATTTGTTCAACCCTTTTAATGAGCTTTAGTGCCTTTTAGCTCTAGCTGATGCTGAGAACCAGTGATACCTTGTAAAGGTGACTTGAAAAGAAGTTTTATCAAAACTGGGTTTGTGTCGAGATGCGGAAGGTTTTTAAATTTTTCCCAGGGCCACCGGGGGAGGGAGCGGGGGGAAGTGGGGCAATTTGCCCCGGGCCCCGCAGGGGCCCCCACAAGAATATAGTATTCTATTGTATTGCAACTTTTTTTTATGGAAGGGGCCCCTGAAATTGCTTTGCCTCAGGCCCCCTGAATCCTCTGGGCGGCCCTGAATATAGGTTGGAAACTTTTCAATTGGTTATCTTATTCAGAAGAGATAATGGGTCAAATACAACACATGTGTAAGTGGGTGAAGCTCTTTTGAAGCTAATAGAGTTGCAGCTCCTAACATGGGGGCAGGATTTGGCTCAATATATTCACTCCAAGAATCAATTAGAACACTAACAACTTCAGCAAATTCTTCCGGATATGCAGTAATTCTTTTGTGCACTGAAATCAAGACAGACTTTGCTTTCACAAGCAGAATTTAGTGTCCACTCCTTCAAGATGGACTACTGCCTGCTGTTCAGAGGAACAAATGAATGATTGCGGGTGAAAATAATGAACCAATCTGATATGTGCTCTCAGTTAAAGAGAAGACTGGCACACAATGATGCACATGAAAGACAGGGTAGTCTAGAGCAGGGGTGGCCAACGTGTGGTTAATATGCGGCTCCTTGTATAGGCACCGACTCCGGGGCTGGAGCTACAGATGCCAACTTTCCAATGTGCCGGGGGGTGCTCATTGCTCAACCCCTGGCTCTGCCACAGGTTCTGCCCCTACTTCACCCCTTCCCTGAGCCTGCCATGCCCTCGCTCCTTCCCCACCCCCGAGCCTCCTGCAAGTCACAAAACAGCTGATCGAGAGGGTGGGGGGAGACGCTGATCGGCAGTTCTGCCGGTGGGTGGGAGGCGCTGGGAGCAGGGCGGGGGGGGGGGGGGAGCTGATGAGGGGCTGCTGACGTATTACTGCGGTTCTTTGGCAATGTACATTGGTAAATTCTGGCTCCTTCTCAGGCTCATGTTGGCCACCCCTGGTCTAGAGGAATTGGTATTAGATTAGGGACCAAGAAATAAATGTTCTAATCCCAAACTTGCCAATTACTTGTTGTAAGACTTTGGGCAAGGAACAGCAGCTCCTTTGTGACTGTTTCCATTCTGTAAAATGGAGATAATACTTACCTGGCTCACAGATGCTTATGAGAATTAGTTAATGTGTGTACAGGGATTTGTGAAGTGCAACGTGCTATCTAAAGGGGATCTACTGTTATAAGAGTTATGCACCTACCTCATAGTAGCTCCATGTAGGTTGTATTTCCCTAGTTTGATTATGAGAAGGTCATGCGAGACAGTATCAAAAGCCTTACTAAAGTCAAGATATACCACATCTACTACTTCCCCCCTATCCGCAAGGTTTGTTACCCTGTCAAAAGAAGCTATTAGTTTGGTTTGATATGATTTGTTCGTGACAAAACCATGCTGATTGTTTCTTATCACCTTTTTATTTTCCAGGTGTTTGCATATTGATTGCTTAATTATTTGCTCCATTATCTTTCTGGGTACTGAAGTTAAGGTGACTGGTTTGCAATTCCCTGGGTTGAGCTTGTCGGGGACTTTTTAACCCAGACGGCAACAGTGTTCTATACTCCATATTTTTGGGCCTAACAAGCTTATTTCCCTTTTTATAGATGGGCACTATATTTTCCCTTTTCCAGGCTTCTGGAATCTCTCCTGTCTTCCATTATTTTCTAAGATAATTGCTAATGGCTCAGATGTCTCCTCAGTCAGGTCCTTGAGTATTCTAGGATGTATTTCATCAGGCCCTGGTGACTTAAAGACATCTAACTAGTTTTAGTAATTTTTAACTTGTTCTTTCCCTATTTTAGTCTCTGATCCTACCTCATTTTCACTGGCATTCACTATATTAGACGTACAATCGTGACTAACCTTTTTGGTGAAAACTGAAACAAAAAAGTCATTTAACACTTCTGCCATTTCCACATTTTTTGTTATTGTTTTTGCCCCCCTCATTGAGTAATGAGCTTACCCTGTCCTTGATCTTCCTCTTGCTTCTGATGTTCTTGATCAATATCTTCATCAATGATTTCTTGTTACCCTTTATGTCTCTAGCTAACTTAATGTTTTGTGCCGTGGCCTTTTTAATTTTGTCCCTACATACTTGTGTTATTTGTTTATATTCATCCTTTGTAATTTGACCTAATATCCACTTTTTGTAGGACTCATTTCTGATTTTCAGATCATTGAAGATCTCCTGGGTAAGCCAGGGTGGTCTCTTTCCATACTTCCTGTCTTTCCTATGCTGTGGGATAGTTGCTCTTGTGCCTTTAATAATGTCTCTGAAAAACTGCCAACTTTCTTGAACTGTTTTTCCCCTTAGACTTGCTTCCCATGGGATCTTACCTACCAACTCCATGAGTTTTCTAAAGTCTGCCTTCTTAATCCATTATCTTTATTGTGTTGTATTCCCTCCTACCATTCCTTAGAATCATGAGCTCTACCATTTCATGATCACTTTCACCTCAGCTGTCTTCCACTTTCAAATTCTCAACCAGTTCCTCCCTATTTGTCAAAATCAAATCTAGAACAGCCTCCCCCCAAGTAGTTTTCTTCACCTTCTGAACTAAAAAATAGTCTCCAATACATTCCAAGAACTTGTTGGGTAATCTGTGCCCTGCTGTTTTATTTTCCCAACAGATGTCTGGGCAGTTGAAGTCTCCCCCCCTCCCCCACTCCTGTGCTTTGGGTGATTTTGTTAGTTGTTTAAAAAAAATGCCTCATCCACTTCTTCTTCCTAGTTAATCTTCTGTGTGATAGTTCTGGACAGCAATCTGTAGTGGTCTAGTTTGTTGTTTTTTATTTGTTCTTCCCCTTGACTCTTATATTGTTGCTTAAGGTGAAAATCTAGCAACTCTGGGTTTGGTTTGTTTGCTCCACTTCCCAGATGGTTAGAGCTGTTGAGCTTGGGGAGTGGTGAGCCTGTTTTCCTTTGGAAACTCAACCTTCAACCCCCAATCCTGTCTCTTGCTAGTCCTTGGCTTAGTGAAAGCATTAAACAGAGCTCACGCCTCACACAGATCATTGCATTAGGAAATTTGTGAGACCACAATGTTAAAGATGAGTTACAATTGCCCTGAGACAGTCTTTTTGTTCCTTTTGAAAACCTAGAATGTTTTAACCACAGGTTTTTAGACTGGTTTCTGTGTTATGGACAGGAAGTGTTAAACCTGCTTATTGCTCTGCTGCATGAAATTGCACAGAAGTTGGTAACTGAATATCAGCAAATTGACTAGAAAGGATGAAGCAGCCTCCAAAATCAGATCAGCTTTTAAAAAAATCAGATTATAGCTTTGAAATGTTCAGCTCTCTAGGTCTGGATATTGCACAGCCACCTACACAGAATAAAAATTACCCTGACAAGGTCAGCAGTGACAAAACAATGCATCTGCATATTCCCAGCCTAACAATAACTTCAGTTATATGCTTCAGACATTGGAAGGCTCTGTTTCATACCGCACTGAGCATTTCTTGTTCTTCTTTTTTACTTGCTTTGACCATTTTTCTCATTTTTTATTGAAGCTTTCCACTACTGGCAATATCAGCTCCATCACAGCAAGAGACATCAGTCTCTCCGATTTGAGTCTTGGAGGAGGTTTATCATCTACCTTTAAAAAAAATCTTTTCTTTATGGGTAAAAACACACATTAAGAAACCTAACCAAATGAAAGGGGCAGGGCATTCATATTTTATGCAAATATTGAGATTTTGGCATGAAATAAGGGAGCAGTAAATATGGGCCATTACTTATTCAATTTATATAATACGATATTATAGGAAGGATGGGTTCAAAATCCCAGTGGAATCAATAAGAGTTTTTCTGTTGGCTACATTGGGCTTTGGATCAGTTCCTTTGTTTGCAGGACTATGTTTTCCTTCTTTTAAACAATTCCTCAGTTATTATCTGTGACTGAATATTATTAATCCAAACAAATGTTTTAAATGAGCAGCTACTTATTGTCATATGGCTGAGTATTGGCCAAACATGGATTAGTGTGTATATTTAAACTACTATCACAATACACAACCTGCAACCCTGTAAGAAAACTTCAGATCTTCTGGAAAAAGCACATTTTAAATGATCTTCTTTAGCATAATAAATACTTAGCCCTTTCATAGTGCTTTACATTTTTCAAAGCACAGTAACCATTTATATACAATGTCTGGCTCTCTAAATAAGAAACAGAGATAAATTTTAGCCTTCACAGCCCTTGTGCAGAAGGCTAATGCATGTTTGGTGATTATGGAAAGTGTTTTTGTGTACTCTGGAAATCCTAAGGAAAATATTTACCGTTGAAATGCAATCAAAGTTAGTAGACGCATAACTGATTTGCTGCATAAGCGATTTGTGCAAACTGTCGCAGGCAGTGGATTAGCCCAGTTTGATCACACTGTTTTTTCAGAACAATTTCATACTTTAATGTTCACATCCATGCTACCAAGCTCTGTCCCAAATTCCTCTCTCTTTTGTTTTGTTCATTTTATTTCTAGAATTTAAGAATAAATTTTACATATGAATGACATATAATAAAGAATCAAGGTGAGTGAGGTAGTATCTTTTATTGGACCAACTTCTGTTGGTGAGAGAGACAAACTTTCGAACTTACTCAGAGGTCTTCTTACTTAATTGGCCTCTCAGAGTTGGTAAGACAACTCCCACCTGTTCATGCTCTCTGTATGTGTGTATATATATCTCCTCAATATATGTTTCACTCTATATGCATCCGAAGAAGTGGGTTGTAGCCCACGAAAGTTTATGCTCTAATAAATTTGTTAGTCTCTAAGGTGCCACAAGTACTCCTGTTCTTTTTGCGGATACAGACTAACACGGCTGCTACTCTGAAACCTGTCATTATGCAAGGCACTGCATTTAGCCGTATGGAGTGGAAATCCATCAACTTCATGAAAAAACTCGTACAGATACAGACAGACATCATCTTCCTTTCCAAATGCAAGCAGATGGACATCATACCAAAAGGACTAAAGGTAAAAAATCCATTACAATCTACATATCACACAGACTATGCTGAGAGACTGTGTCACACACTCTCAAAGAAACTGCGAAACCACCTGATCAGCATCCTATACAGCAAACAGGGAAAGATTAAGAATGAGCTCTCAAAACTGGATACTCTCATAAGAAACCAACCTTCCACACAAACTTCCTCATGGATAGAGTTTACAAAAACTAGACAAGCCATTTACAAGACAAACTTTGCCTCTCTACAAAGGAAAAAGGACACTAAACTATCTAAACTGCTACATGCCACAAGGAGCCACAACAGTAGTTCCCTTAACCCACCCAGCAATATTGTTAACCTTTCCAGCTATACTCTTAGCCCAGCAGAAGAGTCTGTCCTATCTCGGGGCCTCTCCTTTTGTCCCTCCAGACCCACGAACATGATACAGTTCTGCGGTGACCTAGAATCCTACTTTCGACGTCTCCGACTCAAAGAATATTTCCAACATACCTCTGAACAGCATACTAACCCACAGAATCCCCCCTACCAGCACTACAAAAAAAAAAGGATTCTGCGTGGACTCCTCCAGACGGTCGAAACAACAGACTGGATTTCTACAGAGATTGCTTCCATCAACGTGCAAAGGCTGAAATTGTGGATAAGCAACATCACTTGCCCCATAACCTCAGCCATGCTGAACACAACGCCATCTACAGCCTCAGAAACAACCCTGACATCATTATCAAAAAGGCTGACAAAGGAGGTGCTGTCGTCATCATGAATAAATTGGAATATGACCAAGAGGCTGCTAGACAGCTCTCTAACACCACATTCTACCAGCCATTATCCTCTGATCCCACTGAGGATTACCTAAAGAAACTACACCATCTGCTAAAAAAACTCCCTGACAAAGCACAGGAACAAATCTGTACAGATACATGCCTAGAACCCCGACCAGGGACATTCTATTTGCTACCCAAGATCCATAAACCTGGAAATCCTGGATGCCCCATCATCTCAGGCATTGGCACCCTAACATCAGGCTTGTCTGGTTATGTGGACTCTCTCCTCAGACCCTACGCTACCAGCACTCCTAGCTATCTTCGAGATACTACTGACTTCCTGAGGAAACTACAATCCATCGGTGATCTTCCAGAAAACACCAGCCTGGCCACTATGGACGTAGAAGCCCTCTACACCAATATTCCACACAAAGATGGACTACAAGCTATCAGGAACAGTATCCCCGATAATGTCACAGCTAACCTGGTGGCTGAACTCTGTGACTTTGTCCTCACCCACAACTATTTCACATTTGGGGACAATATATACCTTCAAGTCAGCGGCACTGCTATGGGTACCTGCATGGCCCCACAGTATGCCAACATTTTTATGGCTGACTTAGAACAACGCTTCCTTAGCTCTCGTCCCCTAACGCCCCTACTCTACTTGCGCTACATTGATGACATCTTCATCATCTGGACCCATGGAAAAGAAGCCCTTGAGGAATTCCACCATGATTTCAATAATTTCCATCCCACCATCAACCTCAGCCTAGATCAATCCACACAAGCGGTCCATTTCCTGGACACTACTGTGCTACTAAGCGATGGTCACATAAATACCACCCTGTACCGGAAACCTACTGACCGCTACACTTACCTACATGCCTCCAGCTTCCATCCAGGACACACCACACGATCCATTGTCTACAGCCAAGCTCTAAGATATAACCGCATTTGCTCCAATCCCTCGGATAGAGACAAGCACCTACAAGATCTCTATCAAGCATTCTTAAAACTACAATACCCACCTGCTGAAGTGAAAAAACAGATTGACAGAGCCAGACGAGTACCCAGAAGTCACCTCCTACAAGACAGGGCCAACAAAGAAAATAACAGAACACCACTAGCTGTCACCTTCAGCCCCCAACTAAAACCTCTCCAGCGCATCATCAGAGATCTACAACCTATCCTGAAAGATGATCCTTTACTCTCACAGATCTTGGGAGACAGACCTGTCCTCGCTTACAGACAACCCCCCAACCTAAAGCAAATACTCACCAGCAACCACACATCACTGAACAAAAACACTGACCCAGGAACCTATCCTTGTAACAAAGCCCGATGCCAACTCTGTCCACATATCTATTCAAGTGACACCATCATAGGGCCTAATCACATCAGCCATACCATCAGGGGCTCGTTCACCTGCACATCTACCTATGTGATATATGCCATCATGTGCCAGCAATGCCCCTCTGCCATGTACATTGGCCAAACCAGACAGTCTCTACGCAAAAGAATTAATGGACACAAATCTGACATCAGGAATCATAATACTCAAAAACCAGTGGGAGAACACTTTAACCTGTCTGGCCATTCTATGACAGACCTGCGGGTGGCTATCTTAAAACAGAAAAACTTCAAAAACAGACTCCAACGAGAGACTGCTGAGCTGGAATTGATATGCAAACTAGACACAATCAACTCAGGGTTAAATAGGGATTGGGAATGGCTGAGCCATTACAAACATTGAATCTATCTCCCCTTGTAAGTATTCTCACACTTGCTTCTTATCAAACTGTCTGTACTTGGCTATCTTGATTATCACTTCAAAAGTTTTTTTTCTCTTACTTAATTGGCCTCTCAGAGTTGGTAAGACAACTCCCACCTGTTCATGCTCTCTGTATGTGTGTATATATATCTCCTCAATATATGTTTCACTCTATATGCATCCGAAGAAGTGGGTTGTAGCCCACGAAAGCTTATGCTCTAATAAATTTGTTAGTCTCTAAGGTGCCACAAGTACTCCTGTTCTTTTTATAGGTCTTCTTTAGATCTGGGAAACTTGAGTGTCACTGCTAAATACAAGTTTGAACAGATGATTTAGAATGAGTAGTTAACACATTTCAAGGGACCACTTAAGGTGAGGTGGCCCGTTAACACCCCTCCAGTCATAGGGAGGAATGGAAGTGAGGGGGGAGGAAAAGCAGCTGGGGGGGCATTGTTAGTGAGTTACAGCCATAAATCCCTGAGTGAGAACAAGGTTGGGTGGCAGGCACCAGTATAGTACTACTAACAGCACTGAACTCCAACAGGGGCACATCTGGGAAGGCTGTAGTCACAGCTGTGTTCCCACCTCTACTCCTGCATACTAGCAAAATCCTTGGGAGCCATTCTTCTGCTCTATGCAGGCATAATACCTCCAGCCACTGTCACTCAGGCAGTGCACCTCCTTTTCCTTTCCCTTCCCCCAGTGCAGCTCTGGTTGCAAGGGCAGGTCTACACTACAGCAGGGATGACGCTCTGAGACTGATCCACTGGCGGTCGATTTAGCGGGTGTAGTAAAGACCCGCCAGATCGACTGCAGATCGCTCTCCAGTCGATCCCTGTTACTCTCCCCCCGACGAGAAGAGTAAGCTAAGTCCCGTCGACCCCCCCGCGTAACTTGACCTAAGGTACATCGACTCCAGCTACGTTATTCACATAGCTGGAGTTGTGTAGCATAGGTTGACTTACCGTGGTGGTGTAGACATAGCCTAAGAGCCTTAATGGAGCCCAATATTTCCCAGTACACAAAAGCACTGGTATTAGCTTATACTTTTTACAGCTCTAAATACATTCTGTTTTTGAAGAAGCAAACTTTGGCTATTCAGCTAAGGCTCCTGAGGAATGTTCCTTTTGGCTTACTAATAGGCATATTAATGGCCTGATCCAGATCCTATTATACTCAAAAGTCTCCCATTGACTTGGATGGAAGTTGACTCAGGCCTTAAGGCATAAGTGGCTAATTCAAAGCCCCTGAAGTTAGTGGAAAGATGAGGACCTCAATGAGCTTTGAATCAGATTGCAAAGGAACACTGCGGTTCAAAGTCACATCACTGCCTCCAACTAATTCACCCCCCTAATTCTTGCAGAAATGGACCATTCTCTGAACATATGCATTAGTGGTGGTTAAATTATGTGTTGTGAATAAGTTATCCAACAAAGCTTGCTCATTTCCCCCCCATTCCTAGATTGTTTGCAGATTCTGGTTTCTATAGAGTATTCACTATTTAAAGGGTTTTACTAAATAGTTTATGCAGACAAATTTCAGCCTGGTTGTGAGCTGTTTGCTCTGATTGTGTCTACTTCTGTTCAATTTTTATTATTCATGATGTGTGATTGGTTACCTAAGAATATGACCTCCATGAATAACAGTGGAGCAAATTCAGCAGCTTTTCCTACACGCACACACCCACAGAAAGAGAGAAAATCAGGACAACTCTAATATGTATTATTAAATAAACATTCAGTACACCACAGTTGTAGTGTATAACGTTGCATTTGATTCCTATATTAGCCATCCTGAATGGAGTCCAGGAAGTTGTAAAAAGTATTTTCTGTTGTATGATACTAAAAAGAATGCCTTCAAGTTTCTATTAAATCTTTGTCATAATGTGAAATATTATATATTTATCCAGGTGTAGGTGTTCTATGTATCTGTAATCTTTCCAGTGAAAATGTAGTAGCAAATTGTAATAGAAAACTTCATCAATAGTTAGTTTATATCCTTAGTATGGTTTATAAGTATTCAAAAAATAACAGTTTATCTGGGATATCATTGCTTGTGATATGCAGTTTAGTCTCAGCTGTAAATATTGGCAATGATTCTTTTTTCTATGGCTGCTCTTTTCTGTTAGAGACGAGAACATATAATACTATAATGCTCCCCTTTCTGTGTCTAGTTTGGGATTTGTACACAACACCTTGATGAAATGCAGAGGCATTACTCTCAGGAAGAAGTATTGTCTTGTGAGTACAGAACTGGGAGTCAGACAATCTGGGTTATCTTTCTGGCTCTGCCACAGGCTACCTGTGTGACCTTGGGTGAGGTACTTAGCCACTCGGTGCCTCAGTTCACTGTCAATGGGACTTAGGCTCCTAAGTCATTTAAGTGCTATTAAAAATTTATCTAATGTGTTTAGCCACAGGGAGCCAAAGGTTTTAATGAGGTTTGTTCGGTCAGACCCTTGTATGCTATCATGAAAACATATATGTAAGTGTTCAGAAAATCCGTGTCATTGTTTAATTATTAGCCCAGTTATAAAACAGAAGTAACAGAAGTAACTACCTGTAGGTATAATTCATAAATGGAATATGTGAAACCTCGATGGAGAGTTAATCAATTAATGTAGTGAGCCAATCTTGAACTCTGAGAGACCAAGACAGAAATCAAGCTCAGCAATCTATGTGCCAATGACTTGAAAGCCACAGCTTATTTCCTACCTATTCTCATTTTGGTGTGTTAATCTGTAGGGCAGGAACTGGTCTGATATCAGTAGCTAGTCACCTAAATTAGCAATTAAACATAGTGACATATCAGAATCTCCGCATACCTGAACCTATAATGTAGAGATCTTTCAGTATCTCTGCAAAAACTATGGGATTTATACCAGTCACTTCTCATGTGGCTTTGCTCCTGATCTGTCTATCCACTTGAAAAGCATCTTAATCCTTCATCTTCATTTCCTAGGGTAATAATAACTTAACTTTTTACTCACATGTAATTTCTATAATAGTGCCTTATGATAACTAACCTTGTTCATATAAAATGTAATAAATGTAAGTTTTACTGTTGATTTCTGCTCAGTACCATTGACGATGCTGGTAGATACTAAGGCACATGGTGCTCAGGAGAAGTTGTTGATTTGAATGACTTTGAATTGCTTAATTTTAATGTACATAAACCTGAAATGGCCATCATAGCTTATTCTTGGCTTCTGAAACTGTTGACAATAATAACATGCTTATTTTTGTCTATTGTGGTGACTATATGTTGTATCCCTATCATTCATCTTTCCTTGCTCAGGTATTTTCTCTCCAGGCTTTGTTTCCTTTGAAATGACAAAACCTTTTAAGTTGTTCATTGTGCCCCTGTCATCACCTTCCCAGTTTGTCTTGGAAGAATAGTATGAGTAGCTCATGGATCCAACCTAGTGATAATAAGAATTGCTGTTACTGAACTGTGTGCATCTCTGTTATTCCTTTTGACATTTCATCCCCAGCTTCCTGGTAAGGTTTTATGGACAAGTTATTAACCCCACAAACATGTATATGAAAACTGCAGGTTGTTTACTTCTGCCTGTTGTAAAGCTGCTGTTTGACTGAAAGTCTGAATATAATACTCTGTAACAGTATGTATAAATGAGCCTCTTGATATAGTCTATTGTGCTTCTGCTATCTAACATCTAGTTTTCTGTCAAATGTTCCAGATTCTGTTGGTTTATGATCTATTTTTCCAGGCTTTTTAAAGTCGTGATATGGTTTTTTAAAAAAATATTTAAAGTGTCTGAGATCTTTGAATGACAGAGGAAAGATTCATAGATTTTAAGGCCAGATGGGATCATTAGGATCATCGAGTCTGATCTCCTGCATAGCACAGGCCACAGAAGTTCACTTAGTGATTCCTGCTTCATTTCCATGTTCATTAACCTCACTGATGATGGACCGGGCTCATTATTCACTTCCTATACCAAAAATCAGTTGTATTTTGTTAACTGTAGGTCAACTATTGATATACTGGCTCTAAGCAAATATTATTTATGAGGTAGAGTTGATTAGGGGGCAGATGAAATCATCTGAAGTTAGTTTGGGTCTTGATATGTCCATCTGCCTAACCACCTTTTTCTCATCCAGTTTAAAATCCATCGCAAACTCTACTCCCTCAGTTTTATCACATTATAAAGTGGAATTACGTGCACAACGGAGATGCATCAGCAAAGCGCTTTGCTGGAGTACAGTTAAATGCAGATATTTAATCTTGATTTATGAGCTCCCAGTTGCTATATTGTGTGAGCTGATGCCATTCCCTGATCGTGATACATTTTCTGATTGTTATAAATGGGGCTCAAGGTAGAATTGCAGTGCTTATAAAGTGTGCTTGGTTGGAAGGGTGATGTCAAGCACAACTATGCTGGAATAATTGAAGACCATTAAATTATTTTTTACAGGGAAATACAGTATAGTTCTACTGGTTTTGTTTTGTTTCTGCCTCTCACATTAAAATAAAAAAACAAAGTAATTGCAAACTCTTAACAAAGGTACTAATATTTTCATAACACTTCCATTTACATGTTCATGAGAAATTGCAGAAGTTTGAATGTTGACCATTGAAACAAATCATGAGCTTGGTAAATGAACAACTATAGTATGAGTCTTGACTCTGAACTAAGCACTGAAGATCAAAAAGAACCCGGTGTTGGTATTGTGGAGGGATGTAAAGTTGATTTTGTACATTATGCAATAATACAAGGCTTGAAAAAATATTTAAGATGGTATTTAACAAACTTTTCACAAAAACAACAAGGAGTCTGGTGGCACCTTAAAGACTAACAGATTTATTTGGGCATAAGCTTTCGTGGGTAAAAACCTCACTTCTTCAGATGCATAGAGTGAAAGTTACAGATGCAGGCATTATATACTGACACATGGAGAGCAGGGAGTTACTTCGCAAGTGGAGAACCAGTGTTGACAGGGCCAATTCAATCAGGGTGGATGTAGTCCACTCCCAATAATATCTAGGAGCAGCAGGAAGATTACTGCTGTCTGACTGGGACAGATGTGGTTCATTAGACTCCACACTGATAGAGAGGACATGAGAATAGCCATGTAGAGAAAAGAGCTAGGGTTTGAATAGTCAGAGCTAGAGAGAAGAAGGCCATAGACGATGATTTAGGTAGGTGACTATTTAGATGCATGGCCTGTTACTTTGGAATAAGATTTTCATTAATAAACCAAGCCCCAAAGGGAAGAGTTTTTGCCTGTGTGTGTAGTTTTTCATTCACAGGTGGGTGAAGACTTTAGCAATTTATATCTACTTTGGGGATTGGGAGGTTAGTTCACTCTCTATGTCCATTCAAATTCTTGACCTGTCTTCTGAGACTTTCAAGAGTGAAAACAGTGATGCTAGTTTATAAATGTGGGTATTTGTCCACTAAGAAGTGGACTGAGCATACCCAAAAATCTGTCAAACAGCAATGGCTTTCACTCACTCCCAATTTCAGCAAAAATTTTATTGCCAGTAACACTCCCCTGAGCCACCCAGTTCTTCAATGTCCAGTTTTCAGGATGAGTCATTTGGGAAAGTATTATTATTATTGAATAGATCTAAAAGCAAATGCTTTTTTAGCCACACTAAGGAGATCATTATTTATAAGCTCTTTCATAAATTGAATAAATCCAAAGTACTGAAATTCTATAGGCAATGTTCGGCTAAATCCTGTCTTCAGTGTTCTGAAATCCAGCTGTGTTGTGTGTTCAGCTGAAAGGGGCTGGGGAGGTAAATTTAAATAGTTATTTAGGCCTGTTAATAACATGCTTAAGAACAATTTCATAAAGAGCTTTTGGATCATCTAATGCCATCTGTGTTAAAGTTGATTATAGTTAATTATACAGGCATGAATTCCACAGTAAAATGGATGTCGTTGCTAGAACAGTTTGTTTGTGTTCAAGACAACAGGCTGACATAAAGTGAAACAGATGGAATTAGAGTCGGAGACACAGTCTGCTCTGAATTAATCTAATGTAAATGAAAGAATCAATTGCATTTCCTTCCTTTTTACTGTTCCGAGGGAGGGGCATATTGAAACTGCTGAAAAGTTTAAGTAATGTTATATTTTCAATCTCAGAATCTCAGTTTTTCTGTACATTATTCAAATCTGGCAATAACCACCACATCTTCCACTTGCATTTAAATTATTTGTATAGTATATGCAAAATTCTATTAATATTTTCCATTTCCTTGATTCTGTATTGATTAGAATGAGTAAATATGTAGGCTATACCTCCATTTGAGTTACATAAAAAGCAACATTTGTTCTATGTTGGAAACTCATGCTCTTGTATAAAACACAGAATAAATATATAAAGAATTTTTTATAAGAATTAAAATTATGCTCATGATTTCATGAACAGTCTGACCAGGAAGGGTTAATCTGAACTATCTCTGGGGGATTAATCTTTTGAGTAAAATCCAGGTCATCCAGGATTGAGCATGTCTCTGTTCAAGCTGTTGCTGAAATTGTACTAATCCTACACAAAAACTTTGGCTAGACTTTCATCAGAGGAAAATGATTACCATGTATCATTATGTTAACAGTGCTGACGCAGATCTACCCAGGAAATGGGCATGGCAAATTTATTTCTTTTCTCTTCCATCCCCAGTCAGAACTTTCGGAGGGGTGGGGGGACGTTACATACTTAATGTTGCCCTGATTAGGCCATTTCCATCTGATCTTCATCTACTAATATTTCTTAGGGCTGGTCTACACTTACCCCCCAAATCGAAGTAAGGTACGCAAATTCAGCTATGTGAATAACGTAGCTGAATTCGACATACCTTACTTCGACCTTACCGCGGTTCAGACGCGGTCCACACGCGGCAGGCAGGCTCCCCGTCGACTTCGCGGTACTCCTCTCGCTGAGCTGGAGTACCGCAGTCGACGGGGATCACTTCCTGGTTCGATTTATCGCGTCCAGACCAGACGCGATAAATCGAACTCGGAACTTCGATCCGCAGCCGTCGAACTAACCGGTAAGTGTAGACTAGCCCTTAGGTATTTCCAAAAAACCTAGAGCTAATATCATTTCCCTAATACAACTCCACTGTGCCCATCTCTCCATGGTCCAGGTATTTTTTTAAGGCACAGGGGGTTCTCGTGACATGAAATCACATTTCTTCATGAACAGAAGGTGCTTATTAAAGAAAACAACTATAAACTACAGACACTCAAATGGACTTCCATACTTCTTGCCTCCTGGAGGAATATTGATGTGACAAGTGCCGAATATTTTTGTTCAGCAATGTTTTGAGCAATCGGTGAAGGGAGAAGAAGTTAGACATCATTTGAGCTATGAAATAAAGCCTTTTTTTGTTTTTACTCTTCCATAACTCAGAGAGGGTCAAAGGATTTTCCTCAAATATGGAAAGCTTCAGCCTAAAGGAGAATTTTTGAGAAATTTCAGAGCATTTTAAAATGGAAGACTATAACAGCATGGATAGCTCAACCTAAAAGCAATAATAAGGTGTATATCTAGTGTATCTCTCCAGGTAAAAATAGCCAACCAGACTTTCACTTATCAATGAATTAATTTGATCCTAACATAGCTCAACAAAATGCAGTCAAACATCAGGATAAAGTTTCATGAATCTCTCTCTCTCTCTCTCTCTCTCTCTCTCTCTCACACACACACACACACACACACACACACACACACACTGGACTTGGAGCCATCTCCATCCCAAAATAGCTTTCATTGCGGCACTATTCTCAGCAGACCATCTCAATGATAGCACTGGTCATGTCTGCTAAGAAGGTCATTGTGCCGTTCTAGTGTTTTGCACAAGCTCATACAGAATTTGTTCTCAACCTGAATGTTGTCTCCTGTAACTTAGCTGTCCTCTTATGCTTTAAACGGGTTGGATTAATAACAGGTGTAGAAAGGTTTGGACACTTTTGTTTGCCAGAGTTCATGTCCCAAGTGAGCAGCTCATTTGAACTACAGTCATGCCAGCTTTCTCATGTCAGAGTCCATTAACCAAATTTGTATTGATTTTAGTTCAGTTGGAGCCAGATAAACTAATTTACAATTCAAATTCTAAGAGTTGTACAGTAATGTATTTTCTCTGAGAAATATATGCACAAAAATAGCACATGATATGATTACATTAGCAGAACCTTTGGTCTAATGTAAAACACACCCCCATAAGAAAACTCATTTTCTTGTGCTGGGATGTGCAGACTCTACAGCAATCTTAAATGAAGAATTGAGATTACTCAAGAAGAAATCGCCCATGTGTAGCATCCTGGAAGTGAGGATTCAGCCATCGGCAATGCTGCCAGTCAGTTTTTCATGCAAAAGACAAAAATTTATGAGTAAACCTAAAATTATAAACGAATTCTTCAGTAAAGAGGATGGAGGAAAAAATATCTCACAATCTTTTGTCATGGTATTTGAAATTGCTAAACATTAATGGCGTGGGGTTTCTGAGACATATTTGTACTGTAGACACTGGTTTTTTTTTTAAGTAATGTTGGAGTATTGATTTCAGACACTTCAATTTCAAAAATACATTTTCCAATGAAGCTTGATCTTGAATAACAAGTCAGGAGGCAAAATGAGTGATGAGTCTGACTAAAGATTGCCTATGGTGCATTATTAATGCCATCTTTAACATAATACATGCCAAGCATCGTATGCATACTATATTCTCCCAGTATCAGAAATATGAAGCGTTTACTATTCTATTTAGATGAGGTAAGCTGACTTGCCCCATTCGACTTGCATAATTCATTCTTATTGCAATAAAATAGGAATTATAATGGCAGAAAAAAGCCATTTAAAATAAAGGCTATTAATGGACTGCCTCAGATAATGTCCCCTAGACTGCCCATGTCTATGTACATGCGCTGTTCTGCTATGTTTTATTGTCATTCCGCAAAGAATTTCTTCTGAAAAGCTATTTCCAAGACTGGCAAGTGAGCACCAGCTACTGTAACCAGAATATTGGGGCAAATTATGAACTACTTTTACTTCTTCTTGCACTCAAGTGCATCTTGTGGCTGAGTTCTGTACAGGCCAGAGTTCTGCCTGTTAGGGACTTTTCAGAAAGTGATACACAGATTCAAAGCTCAGCTATTGCATTATAACCAGTGTATCCTTATACAGACTTCCATAAAGACTGTTCTTGCCACAGAGTACTCCACAAAGTGTACATTACAGTGGAGGATACATTATTCCCTTTACAGTACACACACATACAACCAAATTCTTTCTACTCTAATCTTTATTAATGGTTTCTTTGTCTAGGAAGTTGCCTAAATGATAATGTTTTACCTGAAATGATAACTGCAGTGTTGCACATCTATATTATTCTATTTTGTTGGCAAACAGAAAAGTCTGGCCCGTGAGTCCTTTTTGCTGGGGGCAGTCAGTCCTCTCTGAGTAGCTGACACACTCTTCTTAGTTTGTTTAATCGTTTCTGTAGCCATTATGGCACAAGTATGAGATATCTGCAGATAAAATCATGCATTCTCAAGATTTCTACAGTGCTGTACCTCAGAGGACACTGAGTAGGTCCCATTGAATCAGATAAGAGATTTATAGCCTCTCATCTCATTAAGCATTACTGCTGTTGTTGTGTTCATTAACTAAGAGAAAATCCTAATTTTAAAGCATCTGAAATATCTAAATGAACCTTTCCCAGCATAAGGGGAACAATTCCCCCTCAAACCATTCCCTCCATGGTAAACCACAAAATATTTGTACAAGGGCATATCTAATAAGTAAAGGTTTAAAATAACACTTAATTTGACTCAAAATATTGCAGGTATGTGATACAGCCATGTTTTCCTGGCTTTAATCTCCCAGCTAAGACTGATTGGAACTCACAGATGCTCCTGTATAAAACCACTCAGCAGCTCCCCTTCAGCTTTGATTGGTTCATCTCCTGTGCTGAGAATGTGCAAGACTTGCAAAACTTCCTGACGCTTCCTCTTCTAGATTTTTGTGGTCACTTGTAGCTGTGCTGTCTACTCTGCTTTGTACATGTACAAAGAGAAAAACCACGCAAATTATTCAAGGGCTGGAAAAAATCCTTTACAGTAAGAGACTTAATGAGCTCTATTTGATTAACTTATCAAAAAGACCAATAGGTGACGTGTTTGTGGTATACCTTCACAGGAGAAAATACCAAGTAAGAAAGGGCTCTTAAACCTAGAAGAGAAATGCATAACAATTGCTGGAAGTTAAAGTCAGACAAATTCAAATTAGAATAAGGGAAATGTTTTAGCAATGAAGGTGATTAACCATTGGTACAAACTAGCAAGGGCAGCAGCGAATTCCACATCTCTTGATGGCTTCAGATCAAAACTAGATGCCTTTCTGAAAGATGTGCTGTAGTGAAACACAAGTTATTGGTCTTAATACAGGGATAACTTGTGAAATTCCATGGCCGGTGTTATACAGGAGGTTAGATTAGGTGACCTATTGGTCCCTTATGGCTTTAAGATCTGTGAACAAATCCATTGCTCTCCCTTTGTCAGGCCATAGCGGAAGACAGACAGAAGGCAATGGATGTGTTTTAATTAGGCCACAACTTTATTCACTCAAATATCTGGCGACAAATTGTACAGTGCCAGTCGTTATCCCTTCCTTAATCTTTTCCACATAATCCCCAGCCAGGAGGGGCCTGCTCTGCTGCTGAAAGCCCACCACCCTTCCTTCCTGTGAGGTGAAAGGGGGGCTATAAAAGGAGAGGGTCAGCTCCCTGCTGTTCCAAACTTAGGACCCTCAAACCCTCGTCCTCAGCTCCCTTAATGGGTGCATTCCTTTAAATCCTGTTCCAATCCATGTCATCTGATAACTGTATCCCTTACATATTGAGTACTTGCACTAGCCATCAACCACAAGGAGGCACTAGCAAAATGCCTGGCTGCCTCCTCTCTTCCCCATTCCACCAGTTCCCAGATATTCACTGATTCCTCCCTTTTTATTTTAATTGAGGTGAACCATATTTGCATCTAGTGTCCGCTCCCAAGCTGCCAAAGAGTGTACAAGGGGCATCAGCTAGTTCTTCCATGCCAATTCAGGATTGCCTCAGACCCTAGGCAGAGATGTGAGCTGCCCAATGACCTGGAAACCCCCCTGTGTGCCTAGTATATAATCCTGAGCCTGCAAGTCCATACCACTGCTCGCTTGGCCCATTTGCATGATCCTAAAAGTGGAAATACAAGAAAATTAGTTCTGATTCTCTACCTGATGACTGATGTATATCCTGTGTGTATTTGCCTGAATCACTGTGGCCCTAGCCCTATCTGTGTGGCAGCTGTTGTAATCCCATATGGAAAGAATTGGAATCACATTCTTGCACCAGTAGCTCCAACTTTTTAAGCCCTTTTTTGAAAATAGTAACAAAATGGTATGTTGAGGGGTTTTCTATCACCATAAATAAAGAGGGGCCCCTCTCCAATGGGTGTCATTGCTGTATAAGTCCTCAATGCCCTTACTAGGCAAATCCTAGCGTCCCCGTCCCCCCGTAGCATTATGGATTCACCTCTCCACCCCACTCCCCACCTTCCAGATTGATTTTTGAGATCCTGAATTACAATGACCAATAGCTCTTTCCATTGTAAATCTCTCCACTCCAAAGTCCTTCTCAAAGCCCACCAACCCAGGCACTAGTTTACTGACTCCAAATAACACTAACAGCCTTCAACAAGGCCACCTCCTGTCAGCTTCTGCATATTTGACTAAGAACTTGCACCAAATCTCTAAGCATTTAAACAGTAATGGGATTAAATGGATCCTCTCTAGGGCCCATTTCCTGAGACCACCCAATGAAAAACCTCTGGACTAAGAACCCATTACTGGCAAACACTACTGGCAAACATAAAGCCTGATAGGTGACTGGAGATCGGAGATGATGCCAGCCTATGGGTTGCCAGAGAAACCCTGTATTGTAATATCCCATTTTCCAGAAAGGGCAATATCATCGACAGGCCCTCTCTCCTCTGAAATGGCCCAAAATTATTAAAACTCCTGTCATAGGCCCTAAATGTTCATGCACTTCCAATCTCTGTACTACCTCAAGAGCTATCATACATCAAGGTTCCAGAGTGCTAGCGGCATCCATTTGGGTTCCTTGTTGGCTTCCCAGTGCCAGGTCCTGAAATTTGTCCATCTGAAATCGAAAGAATGCATCAGCTATGCCATTATCAATCCCAGGCATATGCTTGGCAGAAAAACATATATTGGCGTTTAAACATTGTAATATAAATGCCCTCACCAAACTCATAGTGCTGGGTGATCTGAAGGACTGGCAACTGATTATATTTACTACTGCCATGTTGTCACTCCCAAAAGGCATGCTTTTGTTTGCAAAATCTGTTCCCTAAATAGTTTCTGCTACCAAAATGGAAAGAATTCCAGGAATGTTATTTTCTTTATACCTTTTATATTCAATCTGGATATTTCTGGGCACTCCATCTAACTTGGTAAAATACTTGAAAAACCTATTTCTCCTGATGCATCTGAATGAAACTGCCTTTATCATCCATTCCTCCCTCCAAAACCACTCTCTTAAATTGATTCAGAAATTGTTCCCAAATCCTCCTCCATCTCTTTATTATCCTTTATAAAATGGCTGGGCTTCCCTATTCCTGTGGTGGCAGCTGACAGTCTGGTGCAAAAAGCCTGCCCCAAGGCCATCGCTCAGCATACAAAGTTAAGATGCCCTATAATAAGAGCTCCCATGGTGTAATCTTCTTTGAAAGAGGGCGTCTCTGGGGCTGCATGGGATATAAAGACCCCCTGACTCTCCCAGTCAGCATGAACTGGCAATGCAGTGATCTTCTCCTGACCTATCCCCAACTGTTTCCTGTCCTTCCTGTTCATCCATGTAAACTTTTTTCCTCCTCCCACACGTTGTAAGGGAGCCCTTAAGTGGCAATGCCCCTTTTATCCAGCTTGTCAGACAAAGACCCCCGTTTCTGGAAGGTTGCTGTGAATGAAATCTATGGCCCTTACAAAAAAAATAGCATTAAAAAGGAGGTGGGATTTGCTACATCATATGAAGTGCATTATTTGTAGGAGTGACACAGAGAAACTTGCTGGTACTTACCTCAGTCAGCAAAGTATGAGACATGGAGCATGAGTAGCAACATATTTGCTCCATCTTTGGGTCACTGACTTCTCCTAGGCTAGAAGGTCCCACATTTTGGACAGATACACAGCCCTCCTGGCATGGAAGCATTTGCTTTGATCCTGATTATAGCGTTTTTTGGAGGAGGTGGTTCCTGTGTTATTTTGTAGTAAGAATACCTGTGTTCCAGCTGCCATCGATAGAGGCATGAGCCTGTTATCTGCTGTCACATTTTATCCATGTAGCAATATTGATTAGGATAGAAATTATAGTGCAGGGGTGGACAAAGTGTGGTTCGTGAGTCAAATGCAGCTCTTTTACCATTAAAGTGTGGCTCGTGGAGTCCCCCCCACACTCCCTCCATTCTCCACCTACCAGACTGTGGTGGGGGAGGTCGGGACCTCTGCCTTGCAGTGGGGTGGTGGGGTAGGGGATGGGACTCTTGGGGCTTCAGCCCCCCAGAGCACACTGGCTGGGGCTCGGGGCTTCAGCAGGAGCGGGGCAGAAGCCCTGAGCCCTCTCAGGCACCTCCCACGGGGCTGAAACTCCAAGCCCTGGCAAGTGCACCCCGGCTCTCGAACCTCTGAAGATTGCTGTATGTGGCTCGGAGATCAGTAAGTTTGGCCATCCCTGTTATAGTGGAAAGGGAGTTTATTTGGGAGTTTTATAAAGAAATATCAATACACAATGTTCTAATAAGATGCTACCAAGTTATTGAAGCTACAAAATTGACAATAATGTAAATGCTAAATGTAGCAATGAAAATAAAACAAAAGCATTGAAACAAAAATAGTTTTTATAAATTGCTGAAATATATAAGGAGCAAGCATGTTCATTACATTTGTTAGAGAACAGATATGTCTTTGGGTTTTATTAACTTCTTGGTCACCTTCTTGTTGCTTTTGTAGCAACGATTTTTTGATCTCAGCAAAGTTTTACCAGGTGTATAGTAACCCACACTAGGGGAAGTGTGAGTCTTTGGCCCCCTCTAGTGTCCGGTTCACATAAAATAAGAGAATACTACAGCTACCAGCTAGTGGAATTTTTCCTTTTGCTCAAGTAGATCTCTCATACGTTTCAGTGCTGAAGATCCTGGGTTCAAACCCTGCCGACAGCAAAAGAGGGCTTGTTATAAACAGGTTTAAATATGGCCGGCTCCATGTGAAGTGGTAGTTTGAAAATGTAGGCCCAGATTCTGAGCGGCACGGTATGACTTTGCATCTCACCATTGGTGCGAACGCTTCACAATAGCTGGTCCTGGAAATACCTCCCTCAAAGTAAGGGGCTCTTCTGATGATGTAGAGAGCTCCTATACCATCACCGTGTGGATAGTGTATAGAGGCTGTGGCAGGGGCAAGGGGGAATGGCTGGGGCATCACTATGTCCTGCTGATTCCCAGCTGCCAGATGTCTTTGGGGCCATTGGCAGCTGGCGCATTCTAGAGCATTAAAACAGAACCTGCCTGGTGCACAACCAATTCAGGATTGAGGGAGCAAAAAGGTGGTTTAAAGCTGAGGTGCACTGTGCACTCCTGAGCTGCAGTTCAGCAGCAGGATCTGAATTCCTGCTAGTTAAATCAGTGTGTTGAATTGAAAACCTTTCCATACACTTACATCAAAGCTGATTAATAGCCAGACTTCTAGTGATGTTTGAGGATCATAAAGGGAACAGCTATGTTTGTTTAGTGAATGATGTGAGGAGGGATAAGAAGAAAGGGACTGGAGGGGGTAAGATTGGCATGGCAAGAGTAAAAAGGAGTGAAAGGATGGGAATGGAGCAGAGGGGCTGGGAATGAAA
Organism: Terrapene triunguis; assembly: GCF_002925995.2. Lineage (NCBI taxonomy): Eukaryota > Metazoa > Chordata > Testudines > Emydidae > Terrapene > Terrapene triunguis. The sequence continues at coordinate 26,907,560 of NW_020664446.1, forward strand.
TAGAATGCAAGAGAGCAAAGAGTAAGAAAGACATGGGAAAGGGATGGCTCCCCAAGACTATGTCTCAAATGTGAATTTTAGTGGATTTTTTCCCCACAGAGGATAATTCAGTAAAGACCATGCTGCAGAATATAAGAATTACGTCTTTAAAACAATAAAAATAAATTAAAGTGTATGTCTGTCAGCCTGGGGCACTCTAGGAGCTTTAAAAGAGAGAATGGGATTTAAGGACTGTAGATTAAGGAACGCATCAGAAATGATCAATGATATAAATTCTAGGATTACATTCTTGTTCTTTGCTAAAACTACATCATTATCAAAGCAAAATATAGTTGTATTGCTCCAACCTGCCATTGATGGCTTCATTCAAATGAGGAGCTGGCAAATGAGCTGCTCTCCATGCAAACTCTGTGATACTTGTATCAGAATTTTGTTCTATGGAGCTGAGCAATATGTTTCTGGAGTTTGATCATGGCAGGTCCTACTCTCTGGTGTTTGGAAGCAATATTCTTTTAAGACTGGTATTTATCCACCAATCCCCAGATGGTTTTAATTAATCATCTGTGTGCACAGACATGCACCAATAGACAACACTCTCTTTCTTCGTGTATTACAAAGCTATGACTTTTTAATACAAAACCCAACAATTCTTTCATGATGTCCAACAGCAGTGCTTTTCCTAGTACATACAAAGAATGTCATGGACATCACTAGAAAGCTGTCTTAATCTAGCCAGTATAACTTCCCGTTATTATCCCTAGGAATAACAGTCTAGTGCACACCAGATGGACCCATTTCTGAGCAGTCTGGTGATGCATTTTGGTGCATCCTCTCTGTATCAGCATCTCCCAATACCTAAAACTACTTAATATGGATCTCCTCCTTGTTCGTTGTATTATATGCTGTATACTGATCTAGCCAGCTAGACAGTTTTGGTTAGGGTCCTGAACTCTGGAATTCACTTCTTCATATAATCCAGCAGAACCAAGTTTAGCCATTTTTAGTCAGCAATGCAAGACACATTGTCTACTTTGACTTATTTTTGTCATTTAGACCTGCAGCCAAAGGCTATTACACCTCTACCTCGATATAACGCTGTCCTCGGGAGCCAAAAAATCTTACCGCGTTATAGGTGAAACCGTGTTATATTAAACTTGCTTTGATCCACCGGAGTGTGCAGCCCCGCCCCCCCGGAGCGCTGCTTTACCACGTTATATCCGAATTCGTGTTATATTGGGTCGCGTTATATCGAGGTAGCGGTGTATTTCCATTTGGTTTGTGGAGGAATAGAGCTGGGATTGTATTGGGCCATGTCTCCATTTTGTGCTAGTAGTTGTCAATATTTTCCCTTTTATTCTTGGTAACATACCCAGATGCCCCAGAGAGAGAGGTGCCATGGAAGGGCTAGCTTGTCACAGCCCTCACTTTGTCGCACAATGGTAGAAGGGGAAGTAAGGCTCCACTTATTCTCCTACTTGGTCCTGCTCAGATTGTGACTCTGGCTGCAGAGTTGGCAACGCGGCTGCCTGCTATGAACATGTGGAAGGGGAGGGGCAAAGTAGGAGGATAATTGGTTCAGCCCCTCCCCATTTGTTGATCAGAGTAGCGGAATGGGGCATGAGGGAAGGAGTAAGCTGCTCTATGAAAAGAGGTGAAATGATTTACTCCCCCCACTTGAGCAAGGGAGGAATTTAGACTCTGAATTACAGTTCATTCTCTGATTGCTCCTGAGACAGAGGATACTGTCCCTTACTCTAGGCAGATTGTAAAGTTAAAATCTATCCCTAATTAAATAAATAATTGTATTACATAAAGCTGTTTTTCTTTCATGTATTTATTATTTCTGCAGCTTCTTAACTCAGTATCCCTAAATGTTTTACAAACATCTGTAAGATGCAATATCAAATGCTTATTGCTGCTTCTTTATTGTTTCTGATATAAACTCACTGATGGTTTTCAGCTAAACCCTGTTGGAGTCACTTGAAACAATGTCTTCTGATGCTTCTATTTAGCTCCCAAAATATATTCTTGCAGATGAACATCAACTGATTATATTTCTTGAATCGTCAGGAAAAAATAAACTTCTTCCATAGACGTGCACATTTTACAAAAGCCACTGTTAAGCTTTTCAGCTTTCAAAATTCTCAGATAGATCCTCCATTAGTGTAAATTGGTGGAGCATCATTGAAGTCAATGGAGCTACATCAGTTTATATCAGCTAAGGATCTGGCCCTCTCCCTTGAATCTTCACATCATCCAGTCAATTTACAAAGAATAAGGTAAACTCAGAGCCAGGATTTAGTAATTGTCCAACTTTGAGTCCTCAAACCCAGGTGCTTTTTTCCATAACAGTGCATAACTAACTGCTTTGAAAGAAGGCTGATATGGCAAGGAAATTGCAATTAGTGCTCTTTGAAAATCCCAGTTCCCAAATTTTCGATTCATATGATAAAATTATAAAACCACTGCAACCTATAATTCAGCCTGTGACTCCAATATAGCATACTGACTCACTGATTATACTTTGTAGTTCTTCAGAATTTGCTCCATTATAATGGAGCCTGTTTATTCCCACAGGAGTTTCAACATGGTAAACCTGTTTTTAAAGGTTTATACATCAGCTGTAAAAAAATCACTCATTATTATTATATTAGAGGGGAAGAAAAGTTTGAGATTAAAATAGTCCTATATGGTCAAAGGCTAATTGAACCATATGTGATATATTTTTGGTATGCAGGAGTCCACTGTTTTTGCTGATTTCATAAAATGTTCACCAGTGCTATCCGAATGCCATAAAAATAAACAAATTACTGTGCAAAGTACTACACTTAGAAAGGAAAAATCAAATACTCAAATACAAAATGGGGAATAACTAGCTATGCAGTAGTACTGCAGAGAAGGATCTAGGGGTTATAGTGGATCTCTAACTGAATGTGAGCCAACAATGTGATGCAGTTGTGAAAAAGGCTAATATTATTCTGGGGTTTATTAACAGGAGTGTCATATGTAAGACACAGGAAGTAATTGTTCTGTTCTAATTGGTACTGGTGAGGCCTCAGCTGGAGTATTGTGTTCAGTTTTGTGTGCCACACTTCAAGAAAGTTGTGAACAAATTGGAGAGAGTCCACAGGACAGCAACAAAAGTGATAAAAGTTTTAGAAGGCATGACCTATGAGGAAAGGTTAAAACAACTGAGCGTGTTTATTCTGGACACAAGAAGATTTAGGGGTGATATGTTTCAAATATGTTAAGATCTGTTATAAAGAGGACTGTGATCAATTGTTCTCCATGTCCACTGGAGATAGGACAAGAAGTCATCAGCTTAATATGCAGCAAGGGAGATTTAGATTAGATATTTGGGAAAACTTTCTATTATAAGGATAGTTAAGCTCAGGAATAGGTCACGAAGGGAGGTTGTGGAATCCGCATCACTGGAAGTTCTTAAGAACGAATTAGACAAACAGGGATGGTGTAGGTATACTTGGTCCTGCCTTGGTACAGGGGGGATGGACTGTATGAATTCTCAAGGTCCCTTCCACCTCAACATTTCTATGAAATTCATCAAATCCCAACTAACTCAGTATGGAATGTCTTCTACTCAGCAGGATGCTGGCCATGTTCACTGATGTGACCCCCTCCCCACCAGACATGCAAACCTCCCTCTTCACTTTCTCCACCCACTTTCCTGATAATTTGAGAACCTGAAATTGTAATCCTAGAGCCAGTTTCACTCCCTCTGTTGCAGGGAGGTACAGCTTGCATTAACACCTGCCCCTGGAGGGAGCCACACCCATGGGAGGGCAGGCATTGTTTCCATACCTGCCCTTCTGCTCCCAAGCTTTCTATCTCATGTGAGACATATTAGTTTTAAATGCTGCTAGGGTTACTATAGACTCCCTCACCAGCAGAGGCTTCTATAGGTATGTGCTTAGATTCAGTGCATCTCATGGCTGACCTAGCCATGGGCCAATACTCCCCACTTTTTGGTCAGTGCTAGTTTCTTGCAGATGTGTTGAAGCACTGCCACAGCCTCCTCCCCAATACATTTTTCCCCGTTGGAGGACCAGCTCCAGATTCTATGCCAGTGGACGTGCAAGTTGATGTGGCCTATTCCCCAAAGTCCCTATATGCTGTCTCAGTATTAACTGGACAATCTTCACCTGAGGCTCTAGGTTCACAGCACACTTGCTTGAGTTCCAAAAGGTGGCGTAAGTTGGTTTTCTGTTACTCTACAGGTTTGGCTGGCACTAAAAAATTTGGAGTAGATTTGTGACCCTTACAGACTCTGATCAAATTCCTGTTCGTTTTGATCATCTTAATCCTCAGATATCATTAGTGGCTACATTCAAGTGTTCTCATTATGTCTCTTTCACTTCTAATTAAATGGCTCTAAAATAATCTTTATGTAACTCTTTTTGTACCAGGTCTGTTATTTGAGGGGTGTCAGGAGGAGACAATTGCCCTTTGGGAAAATTTAATTACTCTGTTAACATGCTGCTCAGCTTGACATTGCACTTCTCCTGATAGTATATGTGTGTATGAACCAGTAGGAGCTGAAAACTTATTTTAACTTCCCCTCCATTTTAAACAGTCTCAAATGTATAAGCTCAAAGTGATACCCTGGTTATTCTCTGACAATAATATTGTCATCTGCAGCTCTAAACATATTTTTATATTTTCAATACAATACAAAATTATAAGACTTCTTTTGTACTCTCTCTCTTTCTCTCTCTCTAGGGGATGAGTGAGGTAGTAGGTCCAGCTGGGGAAAAAATAGTAATCAAAAGTGATCATGTGTATTTAAAGAGTGCATCAGTGTATCAGACTATCATATGCACACACAGGGCCGGCTCCAGGCACCAGCTTCTCAAGCAGGTGCTTGGGGCGGCGGCTCCGGAGAGGGGCGGCATGTCCAGTTATTCGGCGGCAATTCGGCGGACGGTCCCTCACTCCCCCTGGGAGCGAAGGACCTCCCGCCGAATTGCCGCCGCAGATCGCGATCGCGGCTTTTTTTTTGTTTTGTTTTGTTTTGTTTTGGCTGCTTGGGGCGGCCAACCTGGAGCCGGCCCTGTGCACACACAGGGGCAGAATTAAGGCCTCAGAATTAAGGCCTGCAGGGAGGTGTGTGTTTGTGGGGGAGGGGGTGCAGGAGTCTGCCCATGTGGAGCAATTGCAGGATCAGGATTTAAGGTTGCACAGGCTGCTTTAATTCTGCCATTTCCTAAACTTCAAGGGCTTGACTCGACGTCTTTATTAGCATTCTTTTATCATATGTGTGTGTGTGTGTGTATAGAGAGAGAGTGAGAGAGAGAGAAAACACAGAAAAAAACTGTTAAAAGAACAGGTCTTGAACTTGTCTCCTCTGCATTTGAATCAGGCAGTTTTCTCCTCCATGCTGCCATGGCCCAGCAGGGACATCATTGCCTTCGCAGAGAGATAGGCTCCCTGCTCTCAGTTCTGATGCTGGGTCCTGGCCACAGCAGAACAGAGCTGCAATTTCAGGGAAAGTCTTGTTTGGCCACAGGCTGGAGCATGCCCAGTACAGACAAAATCTTTGGGGGATAGCTGTGAAATTCAGCAAGGCTCTACGGTGCATGTTGGAACTGCAATTTTTTACAAAGGCTTAGAACTGGACAGATTTGTCAGGGGGATGGCAAAAGGCACATCTCTGACACAAAGGGCCACCCCCTGCCAAATTTCTAGTCCCTGCTCCAAAGAATGGAGGCACTAGAGCTATCCAAAGAAAATGTCACCAGAATTTAACATGGGCAAAACAACATATTTTCCCTTAGCCTCATTCCCCGAAACAGCTGAACTATTTTGGCTGCTATTTGAATAAACAAATAATCAGCCTGAGACAGACACGTACTATGGAAATTTTCAGCCCAAATGGGTTAACTTTTGGCAAAATTATAAGCAACCGAAAAAAGGTCTTATAATGAGACGTATCAGGCAGTCTTAACAACAGGGGGTGCTACCATATATTTGGTTACAAAAAAACGATGTTTATTTAAGAATCATTAGCTCTCTTTTGCACAGGAGAGAGGCTGGAATTTGAAAGCCTGTACAGGGATGTACTCCCCTGTGTGACGTGAAGCCCAACTTCACAGCGGCTCCCTTTGCAACACTTAGCAGCAGCTCTTTGGGTTCAAAACTGACAGGGTTTTGTGAGATGGGGCTGGTAGCTGTGCTGCTACATAGATTAACTATTCACTCCGATGTACTGATTGTGGAATGGGTTTGGCTACATAGCCCCCATCATCACCTATAGTATCCCACAGCTGTTAGGTTAGTCCGTAGTGCTCCTAGTAACATACAGTTTGCAGTACTTTTATGTTTAGCTCATTGTATCAATTATTTGATTTTGTATCCAGTACCCAATTTAAAAAAAATTGAGTCTTTCACAGTCTGTCAGAAAAATAAACCCAGCTGAATAAAACTAATCTCGTAAATACCAGTTTTCTTCAGATTGTTACGTATCTGATATTCAAATTTAAACTGCTATAAGTTTGTTTTATATGCCTCTAATCTGCTCAGGATGTAAAACAACCCCTGACCACACCTACTGTGTCCATCTTTGCAATATATGGCTTAAGAAAATAACAGTAATATGCATGAATATTTTGTTATTACAGTAGAATTCAGTGCCTGTGGCTACAGACTGTTCCAGTTTTGGTCTATATGAACTGAAGTTTTTCATAGTGAAAATCCTCTGACATGTGACAATCACTACAGTAATAGATCTCATTAATGAAAGAAGCAAATATTCTGAATACTAAAGAAGGCTAGGTTTATCGAACTGTAGAATTTGCTTATAATATCAGCAGCTTTTGTTTGCTTTTTCTGTAAATTGTATTCAACAAAAAAATATATTAAAAGAACTTTAAGGTTGCAGAGTCAAGTACTCAAAAGTTAGGAAACGCCATAATTAAGGTTGCTCGTACAATCTTAATTCTGCTCTCTAGTGCATATGCAGTCTTTAATTACATGATCACATGCTATTTTTTCCACAGCCTTCCACATCTCCCTCCAAGTTCCAGTCTCTCTTTCCAGTCAGTCCAGTCTGTATACACACCATTCTTTGTCCAAGCTATTTTCCTCTGCTTCCAGTAGCTCCCAGTCCTGCCCCCAAGCCTTTTCTGCTCTCACAATCTCCTAAACCCAGTCTCCTTGCCAGTCCTATTAACCCATGTGCAATGAGTTGAAAGATCCTGCAAACAATTACATGTGATTAACTTTAAGCAGATGAGTTGTTCCATTCAAATCAGTTGGACTACTCACATGTTTAAAGTTAAGTACATATAACTATTTGCAGGAGTGGGGCCCTAAAGCTGAACTACAAACAAAACAAAAGCAGTCTTTGTTTCTGCCCTTTATTGTGACTTTATGATGTATAAAGATCTCCCCAGAAAGCTTTTCAAAAAATTTGTTTGTGTTTTCCCCATAGAAATATTGGAAATAATGGAACATTGTAATTGAAAAGTCCTTGCCTTCCAAGAGAGTTGCGAGAGAATGTTGAATCTTTCTTCTACATCCCAGGTAGAAGTCTGGACGAGCTGCAGCTCAGGTTTCAGCCTGGAAACAAGATGTCATTATTCAGATTTCTAAGATTTTTTGAAGTCCTTCAGGGGAAAATAAGGAAATCGGGAAATAAAATTATTGATATTTCTATTATAAAGAAGAAAAACAATTTAAAGAAATCTTTGTCATCTTTATGTATAAAGGAGCAGTAAAGGTAGATGATGGTTGTTGCTTTGTGTATGTGTTGTGGTTCACCTTTAAAGAAAGAAGGAAATGGGCTTCCTCACCCATAGTCCAAAGAGAGTGCAGGAAGGAGCATCCATTTCTTCTCTTTAACACGCTATCTTGATCTCTCTGTCATTAACATTCCCCCATAGAGATCAAGTTGAACCACTAACACTCAGTAATAAATTGCTTGCTGCCAGGTTGTTGGCATTCTGCTGCAAACCTATCTGTAGGGCCCTACCAAATTCACGCTCTATTTTGGTCAATTTCACAGGCATAGGATTTTTAAAATCATAAATTTCATGATTTCCGCTATTTAAATCTGAAATTTCACAGTGTTGTAATTGTAGGCATCCTCAACCAAAAAGGAAATGTGGGGGGTGGGGTCGCAAGGGAGCTAGGATTTGGGGGGTGCCATTTTCTTTGGCAGCGCCCGTGGCGGCCGGATCTTCGGCCGCCCTGGTCGCCGCTGGCATTTAGGCGGAGGGAGCTGGGGCAGTGGAGCGCGGGGAGGGCAGCCTGCAGCAAGGGGGGGGGGCGGCACACAGGGGAACTCCCCGCCCCAGCTCACCCCTGCCCCGCCTCCTCCCTGAGCATGCCGTGGCTGCTTCACTTCTCCCAGGCTTGCGGCGCCAATCAGCTTAGGCTTTTGGTGACTTTTGGGTCAGGATCCCTGTGAAATCTGTATAGTATATAGTAAAAGCACACAAAAGACCAGATTTCATGGGGGGGACCAGATTTCACAGTTTGTGATGCATTTTTCATGGCCAAGAATTTGGTAGGGCCCAACCTATCAGCTATTACAGTGGGCCTCACGTTCTTCAGGGCAGGACTTTCTAACCCAGCCCCACCCATTCTGGGGTGTGGGGTCCTCTGACCTTGTCCTAATGAGACTGAAAGTTACAGCCATATAATATCTGTTGTTGTTGCTGACCATGCTGCTAGAGAAAACAACTTTGATTCAAAACAACTTTTCATTGTGAAATTTTAATTAATTTATACCAAAAAAGGGTTACATTTTAAAAGGTCAGAATCCAAATACAATGTTTTGAACTTATCAAACATTTTGCCTGACCTGCTCCAAAATGTTTATTATCTTCTGATTTTCATTTTGTGGGAATATTTGAGATTTTTGACTTTTTGTTCTGTTTCAAGATGAAAAAACATTTTTGAATCTCAAAAACTCTCCTGGGATGAAAACAAATGATTCCTGCCCAGCTCTATTAAAGTGGCAAGAGACATGAAGTACAATGGGGATTTGGCAATATTCAGACATGATTCTCACATCTAAGCAGCAGAGTGAAAGAGGAATAAAAGGAAACCTTGGCAGCAGTCAGGATAATTGGTAAACTTTAGTTCGCACATAAATGTGGAATCACTATAGTGTTTTAACAAGATACTTTTGTTTTAAAAACAGCAGCTTCAGAAAATTTTACCTTGAGTGAAAGAAGAAATAGACAAACAGGGGCATTGACTTATAAGATCACACAATGTGTCCACATCCTCCTGACCTAGAAAAGACCATGAGTGGATTGAGTTTAACATTCTGAATAGTCTTTCCTGACAACTTTTTGTTGTTATGAAATGACATATGCTCAATCTACTGAAAAATAGAACTGTAATTATAGATCATGGGGAAGAAATGAGGCACTTTGAGTGACTTGTTGATAACTTGTGTAGCACAGAGTTTTGTTCCCATGGCCAGGGCCGGCTCCAGGCACCAGCCTGGCAAGCAGGTGCTTGGGGCGGCCGCTCCGGAGAGGGGCGGCAGGTCCAGCTATTCGGCGGCAATTCGGCGGACGGTCCCTCACTCCCGCTC
>NW_020664446.1:26917524-26933034 GCF_002925995.2 Terrapene triunguis
GGGGGAGGGGGTGCAGGAGTCTGCCCATGTGGAGCAATTGCAGGATCAGGATTTAAGGTTGCACAGGCTGCTTTAATTCTGCCATTTCCTAAACTTCAAGGGCTTGACTCGACGTCTTTATTAGCATTCTTTTATCATATGTGTGTGTGTGTGTGTATAGAGAGAGAGTGAGAGAGAGAGAAAACACAGAAAAAAACTGTTAAAAGAACAGGTCTTGAACTTGTCTCCTCTGCATTTGAATCAGGCAGTTTTCTCCTCCATGCTGCCATGGCCCAGCAGGGACATCATTGCCTTCGCAGAGAGATAGGCTCCCTGCTCTCAGTTCTGATGCTGGGTCCTGGCCACAGCAGAACAGAGCTGCAATTTCAGGGAAAGTCTTGTTTGGCCACAGGCTGGAGCATGCCCAGTACAGACAAAATCTTTGGGGGATAGCTGTGAAATTCAGCAAGGCTCTACGGTGCATGTTGGAACTGCAATTTTTTACAAAGGCTTAGAACTGGACAGATTTGTCAGGGGGATGGCAAAAGGCACATCTCTGACACAAAGGGCCACCCCCTGCCAAATTTCTAGTCCCTGCTCCAAAGAATGGAGGCACTAGAGCTATCCAAAGAAAATGTCACCAGAATTTAACATGGGCAAAACAACATATTTTCCCTTAGCCTCATTCCCCGAAACAGCTGAACTATTTTGGCTGCTATTTAAATAAACAAATAATCAGCCTGAGACAGACACGTACTATGGAAATTTTCAGCCCAAATGGGTTAACTTTTGGCAAAATTATAAGCAACCGAAAAAAGGTCTTATAATGAGACGTATCAGGCAGTCTTAACAACAGGGGGTGCTACCATATATTTGGTTACAAAAAAACGATGTTTATTTAAGAATCATTAGCTCTCTTTTGCACAGGAGAGAGGCTGGAATTTGAAAGCCTGTACAGGGATGTACTCCCCTGTGTGACATGAAGCCCAACTTCACAGGGGCTCCCTTTGCAACACTTAGCAGCAGCTCTTTGGGTTCAAAACTGACAGGGTTTTGTGAGATGGGGCTGGTAGCTGTGCTGCTACATAGATTAACTATTCACTCCGATGTACTGATTGTGGAATGGGTTTGGCTACATAGCCCCCATCATCACCTATAGTATCCCACAGCTGTTAGGTTAGTCCGTAGTGCTCCTAGTAACATACAGTTTGCAGTACTTTTATGTTTAGCTCATTGTATCAATTATTTGATTTTGTATCCAGTACCCAATTTAAAAAAATTGAGTCTTTCACAGTCTGTCAGAAAAATAAACCCAGCTGAATAAAACTAATCTCGTAAATACCAGTTTTCTTCAGATTGTTACGTATCTGATATTCAAATTTAAACTGCTATAAGTTTGTTTTATATGCCTCTAATCTGCTCAGGATGTAAAACAACCCCTGACCACACCTACTGTGTCCATCTTTGCAACATATGGCTTAAGAAAATAACAGTAATATGCATGAATATTTTGTTATTACAGTAGAATTCAGTGCCTGTGGCTACAGACTGTTCCAGTTTTGGTCTATATGAACTGAAGTTTTTCATAGTGAAAATCCTCTGACATGTGACAATCACTACAGTAATAGATCTCATTAATGAAAGAAGCAAATATTCTGAATACTAAAGAAGGCTAGGTTTATCGAACTGTAGAATTTGCTTATAATATCAGCAGCTTTTGTTTGCTTTTTCTGTAAATTGTATTCAACAAAAAAATATATTAAAAGAACTTTAAGGTTGCAGAGTCAAGTACTCAAAAGTTAGGAAACGCCATAATTAAGGTTGCTCGTACAATCTTAATTCTGCTCTCTAGTGCATATGCAGTCTTTAATTACATGATCACATGCTATTTTTTCCACAGCCTTCCACATCTCCCTCCAAGTTCCAGTCTCTCTTTCCAGTCAGTCCAGTCTGTATACACACCATTCTTTGTCCAAGCTATTTTCCTCTGCTTCCAGTAGCTCCCAGTCCTGCCCCCAAGCCTTTTCTGCTCTCACAATCTCCTAAACCCAGTCTCCTTGCCAGTCCTATTAACCCATGTGCAATGAGTTGAAAGATCCTGCAAACAATTACATGTGATTAACTTTAAGCAGATGAGTTGTTCCATTCAAATCAGTTGGACTACTCACATGTTTAAAGTTAAGTACATATAACTATTTGCAGGAGTGGGGCCCTAAAGCTGAACTACAAACAAAACAAAAGCAGTCTTTGTTTCTGCCCTTTATTGTGACTTTATGATGTATAAAGATCTCCCCAGAAAGCTTTTCAAAAAATCGGTTTGTGTTTTCCCCATAGAAATATTGGAAATAATGGAACATTGTAATTGAAAAGTCCTTGCCTTCCAAGAGAGTTGAGAGAGAATGTTGAATCTTTCTTCTACATCCCAGGTAGAAGTCTGGACGAGCTGCAGCTCAGGTTTCAGCCTGGAAACAAGATGTCATTATTCAGATTTCTAAGATTTTTTGAAGTCCTTCAGGGGAAAATAAGGAAATCAGGAAATAAAATTATTGATATTTCTATTATAAAGAAGAAAAACAATTTAAAGAAATCTTTGTCATCTTTATGTATAAAGGAGCAGTAAAGGTAGATGATGGTTATTGCTTTGTGTATGTGTTGTGGTTCACCTTTAAAGAAAGAAGGAAATGGGCTTCCTCACCCATAGTCCAAAGAGAGTGCAGGAAGGAGCATCCATTTCTTCTCTTTAACACGCTATCTTGATCTCTCTGTCATTAACATTCTCCCATAGAGATCAAGTTGAACCACTAACACTCAGTAATAAATTGCTTGCTGCCAGGTTGTTGGCATTCTGCTGCAAACCTATCTATAGGGCCCTACCAAATTCACGCTCTATTTTGGTCAATTTCAAGGCATAGGATTTTTAAAATCATACATTTCATGATTTCCGCTATTTAAATCTGAAATTTCACAGTGTTGTAATTGTAGGCATCCTCAACCAAAAAGGAAATGTGGGGAGTGGGGTCGCAAGGGAGCTAGGATTTGGGGGGTGCCATTTTCTTTGGCAGTGCCCGTGGCGGCCGGATCTTCGGCCGCCCTGGTCGCCGCCGGCATTTAGGCGGAGGGAGCTGGGGCAGTGGAGCGCGGGGAGGGCAGCCTGCAGCAAGGGGGGGGGTGGCACACAGGGGAACTCCCCGCCCCAGCTCACCCCTGCCCCGCCTCCTCCCCGAGCACGCCGTGGCTGCTTCACTTCTCCCGCCTCCCAGGCTTGCGGCGCCAATCAGCTTAGGCTTTTGGTGACTTTTGGGTCAGGATCCCTGTGAAATCTGTATAGTATATAGTAAAAGCACACAAAAGACCAGATTTCATGGGGGGGGACCAGATTTCACAGTTTGTGATGCATTTTTCATGGCCAAGAATTTGGTAGGGCCCAACCTATCAGCTATTACAGTGGGCCTCACGTTCTTCAGGGCAGGACTTTCTAACCCAGCCCCACCCATTCTGGGGTGTGGGGTCCTCTGACCTTGTCCTAATGAGACTGAAAGTTACAGCCATATAATATCTGTTGTTGTTGCTGACCATGCTGCTAGAGAAAACAACTTTGATTCAAAACAACTTTTCATTGTGAAATTTTAATTAATTTATACCAAAAAAAGGGTTACATTTTAAAAGGTCAGAATCCAAATACAATGTTTTGAACTTATCAAACATTTTGCCTGACCTGCTCCAAAATGTTTATTATCTTCTGATTTTCATTTTGTGGGAATATTTGAGATTTTTGACTTTTTGTTCTGTTTCAAGATGAAAAAACATTTTTGAATCTCAAAAACTCTCCTGGGATGAAAACAAACGATTCCTGCCCAGCTCTATTAAAGTGGCAAGAGACATGAAGTACAATGGGGATTTGGCAATATTCAGACATGATTCTCACATCTAAGCAGCAGAGTGAAAGAGGAATAAAAGGAAACCTTGGCAGCAGTCAGGATAATTAGTAAACTTTAGTTCGCACATAAATGTGGAATCACTATAGTGTTTTAACAAGATACTTTTGTTTTAAAAACAGCAGCTTCAGAAAATTTTACCTTGAGTGAAAGAAGAAATAGACAAACAGGGGCATTGACTTATAAGATCACACAATGTGTCCACATCCTCCTGACCTAGAAAAGACCATGAGTGGATTGAGTTTAACATTCTGAATAGTCTTTCCTGACAACTTTTTGTTGTTATGAAATGACATATGCTCAATCTACTGAAAAATAGAACTGTAATTATAGATCATGGGGAAGAAATGAGGCACTTTGAGTGACTTGTTGATAACTTGTGTAGCACAGAGTTTTGTTCCCATGGCCAGGGCCGGCTCCAGGCACCAGCCTGGCAAGCAGGTGCTTGGGGCGGCCGCTCCGGAGAGGGGCGGCAGGTCCAGCTATTCGGCGGCAATTCGGCGGACGGTCCCTCACTCCCGCTCAGAGCGAAGGACCTCTCGCCGAATTGCCGCCGCAGATCGCAATTGCGATCGTGGCTTTTTTTTTTTTGGGGCTGCTTGGGGCGGCCAAAACCCTGGAGCCGGCCCTGCCCATGGCTAGACAAATAATTTTCATGGACTGTCTGTAAACTAAGAGTTGTGTGAAATTGGATCACATACAGACAAATCCTAATAACTGCTCTCCTTGGGTAAAATTTCCCTTCGTACAGAAAGCACAAGTCTTATTCATCATGTAAGCTTGATGTCAGCCCCCAAACGAGGGTATTGTAGATAGGCTTTATGCTGTACCTTTCTGCACGGGGTGAATTTCATCCAGTTTGACAAATATGTTTATTTTAGCTTTATTTTTCTTTGCCAGGAACATAGAAAAGAAATAATCCTACCAAACCTTTGATACGCAGAACGCGTTCAACATCCAAAAAAAAAAAAAAAAAAAAAAAAAAAAAGTGGGTGGTAACTGTTATTCTCAATAACTCTACTCACCTTACCTCAAGAGTATTGACTTATAAGATCTTTTATTTTCATTGATAATTTGGCATCCTAATTTCTGCACATACTCTATTGTACATTCTGTGTATCCTTAATTATGCTTTCCCCAATTTAGAAGTTTTATTATGGAACAATCTTGTGCCACACTACTGCCAGTGGGTGACATTAAAGTAGTGGAGAGACAAGGTGGGTGAGGTAATATCTTTTACTGGACCAACTTCTGTTGGTGAGAGAGACAAGCTTTCGAGCTTACAGAGAGCTTGTCTTCAGGTCTCTTCTTCTATAGTTTAACATACAGTCTATATTACCTTTAAGGGGACTCTCCAAGGCACTGCCTGTCTTTATAATATCATTGTTGTAGTCTGTTATTTGAAACTTAATTCATCCTCATAAATACATGAAAATTAAAAATTTTGTTGGCAGTTGTTTATCATAATCTTACTGAGCTGTGTAAGTTGATACACTAGGGGAAAATTGCAGGCCATTAGTCACTGTGACAGATTTTATTACTCTGAATTAACTTCTCATGAACTGCTTTGAAATCTTGTCTGAAGTCACTACAATGAATGTTGCATTAGTCTTATTTGCTAATTGTGGAGCCCGCTAAACTCTGGCACTTTCACGGCAGTTGTGATTTCCCTCTTTCTAGGTGAATAAGAAAATGTAGTGGACAGAAGCAAGGAAGAGAAACCTCAAGTGGTGGAACGGAGGGTTCTCTCTGCTTGGGATTTCACCCTCCCTGTCACGCTGCCTCACAATGTCAAAGAAGAGTGCTAGCAGCCGAGCTAAGGGAGAAAAACCTGATGCCTTAGCTGCCTTACAAGCTGCCAATGAAGAGCTCAGGACAAAACTCACAGACATTCAAATAGAGCTCCAACAAGAAAAGAGTAAGGTGTGCATCTTTTTTTTCATTAATTAAAGAAAAGAATATCTTTTATTTTCTAAACGCCCCTCCTTCCCAGCCCTACACAATGGTGGGTGAGGTACAGTGCTATTTGATAGCCACTGTATAGCATTTTTTCATACACAGGGTCAGAACTAGCCATGTACTGCTGTGTTTTGTTGGTGTGTGTTGTGTGCGCTCATAATCTGGGAAAAGTTCATAATCTGAGTAAATTAGATTCAAGATTTGCAATAAATCTCAATAAAATAACGTTGAGCATTTTTGTTAGAAGGTTGCTCATGAAATAGTACAGTAAATTTTACATGGGGTTCCTTTAATTTTTACTTTTGGTATGAAACCTGCAAGTTATGTTTGCACTATATTTTTGCACAAATCCATGTCTTGATGAATTATTTAGTAGCCTCTCTAATTGGCCCCTCTGGTGGCGGAAGAAGCTATTATCAGCAGGTACTATACATCAGAAAAAGAAGGGAGGATACCATCATTAATTTGTTAAAGGTACACATCAAACAAGCAGGCATGGTAATTTGTGCTCAGGACAATTTGTTCTTTAATTCTGAGCTATGGTAGCAAATTAGACTAAATGGTTGTGTATTCAGAAGCATGAAGCTTGGATTTGCTTTTAGAATAGTTTACTGAAAACTATTAGTGACCTTTTTTAGGAGTGGTAAATATATTTTGTACCTTATATGGCAAAAATCTGAAAGAGATTCTGCATCTAGCAAATTGTTAAAATATATGTAATTTACCAACTTTACTAACATTCCGTGCAAGGCAGACAGAGAAGATCATGATTTTAAAAACTGCATCAGTTGTATTTCAAGGTGTGATATGAGCGAAAAGACTTTATTCCCTACACGTTACAATCCATCAGTTCATCATATTCATCTAGTACTTTCAGGGTTACAGCCTTGTGGTGGAAAAGCAAAGGAGTATAAATATCAAATTCCTTAGCAACCAGTGTCTCAGATGCATACTGAATGCTTGATAGAGAAGGAAATGAAGTTGCAAAACAGTATAGCTAAATGCCAGCAAAAGCTACAGGAAAATAAGCATCTATCCCAAACCAGACAGATGGCATGTTCATAGCAGTAGGCTCAATGCTGTCCAAATCTTTTGTCTCTCTCATGAATACTTTTCCACTAAATGTTTACCTTTTTTATTTTCCTTGCAGACAATTTGCATGATACAGGGATTATTCTCATCCTTTACTTTTTCACAATATAGCAATTGTGTCTGGGTTTTCTGCTAACAACCCATCAAGCTGGATGCATGTTACTATTCTAGATCAAGCTCCAAGATTTCCAATCCCCAGTCCCAAAACCAAGCCACAGTTTTGATTTGCGCCTTTATAGCCCAACAAGCCGTGAAGTCTGGATCTGAACTTCAAGATATAAGGGTGTTTTGGAGCGAGGATTTGGCCAATCTGTTAACTATGGTTTGATGAATTTGCTACAACTAAGTTCCCCCATCTCAATTAATTGAGTGTTAGTATTTACAAAGAATTTAATTTTTCAGAAGAGCTAAGATACAATGTAAAGTACACCTACTTCAGCAGGAATAGATACGCACTGTGCATTTTACTATAATTTGGATCATTACTTGGCACTGTCGAATACAAACCTTATTCTCAAGGTGGTTTTCAAGATTATACATTGATTTAAAAAACACACCTGTTCATCATTTTGTTGTGGACAGGAAAGCTCAGATCATTCAGACTGAGTACGGCTTTGTCTGCTTTCACTGTTTAATACATCTCTTTCAGCTAGGAGATCTGGTGAGTTCATACTGCATTTTTGAACTGAAATACAATTTGGCTCTGTTTAGGCTCTTACGTGCTCACGGTATTCAAAAGCATTTTCCAATAATGAATTACATATAACAGTGACTGACTGTGTAGGATAGCATGACAGTTATGTGTTCAACAGTTGTACATGTACACACACACACACACTCCCCTGTATTACTGAGAGAATAAACGCACTGTTGGACAGAAGATCTGGATTATCCCCTGTGACTTTTGAAATGTGCCATGACATCTTTGATTTCAGCTGGACATCCACAAAAGATGGGAAGAAAGGGCTTTAGTTTACCACCAATAAACTGGCTAATTCCTAAATGTTTAACACCTTGGACACTAGTTAATTTCTAAGGATTAAGAGGTAGTCACTGTGAGCTCTGAGGAGAAAGGGAGTGTTTCTTGTGTTGAGGCCAGTTTTGGAATCTTATCTTCATTAAGTCCTGACTAGTCCTGACCCCATCTGCTAGAAACGTCTTCTTCCAGTCCTGGCCTACTCTCCTGTGTGCCTCACTTCCCTTCCCCTGCAGCCAGTTTGTGTCCCTTCAATTCGAGAATAAGCAGGAAGAGTTGGAATCATTTCAGAGCCAAATCAGGCATCTGGAGAGCACAAGTTCTTTTCATTTAGACACACCTCCATTTTCCAGTGTCATGACTTATTTTCATCTACTGCACTAGGACTGTGTGTATCCTTTGTTCTATTCCTATTGCCCTCTGCTGCATATGTGGCCAACAGTCTTGTCGAGCATGGCCAACAGTCTTTTCTTTGTAGCACGTGCCTCAAAATGGATGGGACACAGGGCCGGCTCTAGGCACCAACAAAACAAGCTGGTGCTTGGGGCGGCACATTTTTAGGGGCGGCATGGCCGGCACCAGAATGCCGCCCCTAAAAATGTGCCCCGGCCGC
Organism: Terrapene triunguis; assembly: GCF_002925995.2. Taxonomy (NCBI): domain Eukaryota; kingdom Metazoa; phylum Chordata; order Testudines; family Emydidae; genus Terrapene; species Terrapene triunguis. The sequence goes on from NW_020664446.1 coordinate 26,926,079, forward strand.
CCTAGCTCACCTCCGCTGCTGCTGCCGCTCGCACACCGCTACTTGCCCTCCCTCCCAGGCTCTCAAACCTGGGAGGGAGGGGGAGATCCCGAGCGGCCGCGGCGTGCGAAACAGCTGTTTCGCGCGCCACTGCTCCCCCTCCCTCCCTCTCACCCAGGCTTGAGAGCCTGGGAGGGAGGGGGAGACTCCGAGTGGCCGCGGCGCGGGCGCCGCTTCTCCCCCTCCCTCCTAGGCTTGAGAGCCTGGGGGGAGGAGGCAGGGCTGGGGATTTGGGGAAGGGGCGGAGTTGAGGCGGGGCCGGGGGTGGGGTAATTAAAAAACGGGGGAGGGGGGGCGGCCAAAATTGGTTTTGCTTTGGGCGGCAAAAATCCTAGAGCCGGGCCTGATGGGACAACTGAGGCCAAAATTTTCTGAAACACTTCAGAAATTATGTTTTCACTGGCACTTAAGTTTGAGACAACAGAATAGTAGTTTGAAGGTTGGGATGAGAATAGAGAGAGGAAAATGGTTTGAGAATGACAGGAGATATGACTTGGAAGAGAGATGGAGAGGGAGAGAATACGCTGAGAGAGTGTTTGTAGGGGCCAGACCTCTGAGCTCTTGAGCTTTCTTCCTGTAACCCCATGGTGTAATGGAGCCAGAGTTTGTTGACTTTCAAGCATGGTGCAAAGCCTATTTGTTTATCCAAGAATTTTTCAGAGAGAAAGGGTTGATTAGGAGATTTTCAGGTTAGGATGGAAGATCTTACATTTTAGAATAAGAACAATGTTGTTGTTGCAATGGGTAAACTATATAGATGTACTGTGTGAGTATAATGTAAATCGTTGACACTCAGAGCATTGGATAAGTATATTTTATGAAATAATCTGGTGGAAGTGTGTCCTTGGGAAGACACTTAACCTCGATGTTCTTCAGTGTACCTGTCTATTCAATGTGGATGATAATACTTACCTATATACTTACATTGTATTAATTAATGTTTATAAGGCACCTAGAGATCTGTGGATGAAAGGTTCCTAGAATTGCAAAGAATTATTATTTGTTTGATTGATTGTGCTAAAATCAAGACAAAATCAGGATGTTGTCTTTCAGGTTTTTATCTTCATTACTGATCATTTACAAAGGGCTGTTAATTTTGTTTCTGTTTTTCCAAGCCTAATTATGTTTCCTGTTGTGATGACCTTTAGAGATGTTTGGTCTTTTCCTTTGGCTTATTGGTGTCCTTTCTCTTATTTTCATAAATTACCTTCTCCACTGAGGAATTATCCTATTTATAATACCACATGGCTATTTCTCGAGAGAGATTTACACGTTATCCTATCTGTAATACTACCTGGCTGTTTCTCAAGAGAGATTTATACATCTGTCTTATGCAAATCTCCTATCTTCAGAGTTTCCCCCTTTATGAACTAGTTTTAGGGTCAACACAGTTACAACAACACTGTGAAGTATAGCAATGTTTTCTCTATTGCTTTGGGGAGAATCTAGATCCCAAGAATCTAGTCTAGATTACTTTGGAGAAGGGTAGATTCAGAGTGCAGACAAAGGCTAATATATATGCTTTGGGTAATGTGGGCATATGTCACAAATGCTGTTGGATGGTCTTGTTTCATAGCCTTCAGGTGGGAACTTTGTAATAGGAACAGTGTAGTTTTGGAGTTTGAGTTTAAACATTCAGTACAATTATATTTATGGGCGCTGCTGAAGGAAATTTGTTTTTTTTTTTTTTGTAAAAATGAAAGATGCGAGTTTCCTTAGCACCGAACAGCTCCTGGAGTCTGATCCAGCTCCCATTGAAACAAATAGGAGTCTATTGATTTCAATGAGAGTTGGATCAGGCCCTTGTTGAGAAATTGTAAAGATTGTTCTGAACAATTCAATGGCTTACCCGTATCACAAGGACACTTGCAGAAGCATGTCAGTTGGATTTAAACACCCACATAAGTGTTATCCTAGATAGGAATCCTTTTTTGAACCAGAGCTATGGAGAGGTGGTTGGGGTAATTGAACTCCCCTAATTTCATGTATATCTCCTGTTTCTTCATTCAGGCTCTTTTGTTAAAAAATAAAAAGCTCTTCCCTCACTGTGCTGACGCCTCTGGCATTCTACAGTTATTGTGGAGATGTGTGCCTCAGCTATGTGTGACAACTGCAGTACCTATGCCTTAGAGGTACTGCAGTTGTCACAAATTACTGTAGCTGTGAAGTTGTGTAAAATTAATTTCAAAATGAATGTCAAAACCAATTTAAATCAAATTTGATTTTTTTTAAGACGTGTGCCCAGGTTAACTGTGTGTGGGAAACTGCAGCCCAGGGTAATTTTTCATGCTATGTTATAATACTGAAAATCATGATTTACAGCAGTGGTTCTTAACCTTTTTGGGCTCAGGACCCATTTGTAAATGTTTATGGCCTGTCGTGATCAGTAAATAGTCTGGGGGTGGAGGCCCTGGGGTGGTTTCAGTCAGACCCTCCCCCCACCCCCCGGTGCGGTTGGGTCCTGCCTGGCACTCACCCCACAGTGGCAGTCCCTGCAGCTCCTGTGCTGTGGGGCTGGCTGGGCTTGGCTCTCCGCTCTGGTCGTTGCAACCTCTGGGGCTGCAGCGCCTCTCAGGTTGGCCCCGGCCCTCCTGACTGGACCAAATTTGTGTGAGTGGAGTTGTAACCTGGCTCTTGGGGTTGCAGTGCCACTCACTCTAATTTGGCCTACCCAGAGTCCCATTATCATGACGGCTGGGCTAAACCTGAGTGGTGCTGGGATCCCAGAGACTGCAATGCCTGGAGCAGGGAGGTGAGCCCCGCCAGCCTTATGGGACTGGAGTGCACCCCACCACTGGCATGTCCCCGCATAGCTGGGCGTTGTGTTGCAGGTTCTTTCTCCATCTGGCATCCTGCGGCAGTCTCTTTTCCTGTAAGAGAGACAATGTGGGTGAGGTAATATCTTTTATGGACCAACTTCTGTTGGTGAGAGAAACAAGCTTTTGAGCCACACAAAGCTCTTCTTCAGGTCTGGGAAATGTACTCCAACCTGAAGAAGAACTCTGGGTGGCTTGAAAGATTGTCTCTCTCAACAACAGAAGTTGGTCCAATAAAAGATATTACCTCACCTTCCTTGTCTCTCTAATATTCTGTGACCAACATGGCTACAACTACATTCTTTCCTGTAACTGAGCCCTCTAGCCTGGTCATATTTAAATCCATCCCATTGTCCTTACAAAAATGTCTTTGGCCCTACCCCTAAGCCCTATGCTCCTCATGCCCTTCTCTCAGGGTTCTCTGTCATCCTTGTTCTCTTCTCCTGCCTCATGGCACTTTACCAGTGGCTGGGAGAAGAACCCTGGTCCTCCCAATATACCGAGTTCAAGCCCAGGGACCCTATAACCAGCAGTAACGGTCTGATCTGCATAACTCCTTGCTGCTATCTCCCTGGACTGCTTTCAGTCTAGTCTTTCTCAGGTCTCCTCCCCCACAATGTTTCTAGCTTCACCCTTCTTTTAGGGATGGGACTCACAGGACCCTCCCGTGGAATCACCCAGCAAACTCCAAAACATAAACATAAACTCACTTCTGTCCTCCTTGGGCTTGTCTTTACATCCATCTTTGCTTTCCCTTGCTCTGTTCCCCAACTGAGTGCATCCCAGATATGACATGACCTGATGGTAATGTAGTCTACACAGGGTTATTAGAGATGCATTTTGGTTTCTCATTGACTTGAAGGAAGATTTCTTCTCAATATGTAATAAATCAATAAAGAATAATGAACCAGGATTTTTCAGTTACTACTTATGCTAATCTTTAGAAAGCTTTTAAGATGTGGAAAAATAGGGAACCCCATCCACAGTTTAGTTTTGAAAAATGTAGTAATATTAATCGAAAAATTAATAATGAAATAATATCAAAACCCCAGCATAAATATGCAAAAGAGAAGAAATTCATAGTTACCTTTCTAATCTACAGTGGAAGGTGCATACACAGCAGAAAACTGAGGGGTAGCTTTGGGAACAACTGGCAGCAGTTGGTCACCCTAATTCTGCATGTTCTGGAAATTTGTATTGACACCATTACATAGGTCTTCCATGACTGACAAAACAGACAGCTGATAGAAGTATGTTGAGGATGGTCATGAGCATGGTCTACTGTATATGTGCACACATGCAACTGTTTGGACTAAGGCAGGAGCCTATTAACACTGCTTCACTGCCTCTATGGCATTCCAGTTCATGGAAAGTGGTGTAGGCCATCTTCCTCACATTAGCCAGAAGTTCATAATATCTAGTTGCAGTCCTAGAAGAGAAAGAGACTCCTGTTAGGTGGCATTGTAGTGCTATTAGGATATCATTGGTTTTGAAGGCATAGATTTACTTTTGTACACACTTCACATGAAATCACTGCTCTAAGCATAAGTAAATGAGCTAAGTGCAGGAAACTCCATGGAAGTTTAGGGAAATAGAATTCACCCTTCTCCACATGCCATTCTGTGCACTAGAATAGCGGCCACTGCTTCCCCACTCTTGTTACAGCATCTTGTTGGGCTGCTGGATTTGAAGAATCCATGGATTGACTTCCCCCTCCATAGCTCATGGAGCATATGGAGGCCTCTCTGCTCTATATATCCATGGGGCTTAAGTAGCATGGAAGTAATTGCACAGGCCCTGCACACTAGTCATGTTTCCCCTCTGTGAATATAATGTAAGCACTGAACCAGTGCAGTAAGGGTAATATGGTGACGCTGCAGCATTAACACCTCTTTTGCCTAGATCAACAAAGAAAACTCTTGTTTACAGAATTCCTTCTTATTAAGAGTTGCCAGAGTGATTTGATTGCCCCTGAGAGGAGAGTTGCTTATTCTCCTTAAATAGGGCTAATTCATTTTGCTCAAGAACTGCCTTGAAGTTACTAAAATAGACTTCATTTCAATCTGTGTTTGTGGAATAAACTTCAGAAATAAGAAGCAGTTTTTAATTGAGAGAGAATTTTCAAGTTCTTTATTTTTGCTCTGTAAACATTTCTCATTTTGATGTGTTTCTTAATGCTACTTATGTGTGCTGCAGTGATAGTCCATTGGCATTTAAAAAACTCTTGCTATCTCAAAATCTAAAACACTGTGAGCTAAAGGGTTTTTTTTTCTTTAAATGGAAAAAAGAACAACTTTTGAAGTGAGATGTTAAACCTGAGCTATTTTAAAAGGTTAGGATCTGTTCCTCAGCTGACGTCAATCAGAGTAGCTCCTTTGAGGTCAATGGAGCTATGCTGATTTACACCAGCTCAGGATTTAACCCACGGATCGGCAACCTTTGGCACGCAGCCCATCAGGGAAATCCGCTGGCAGGGCAGCACATCCCTCGGCCCACGCTGCTTCCCACAGCCCCTATTGGCCTGGAACGGCGAACCGCGGCCAGTGGGAGCTGCAATCGGCCGACCCTTCGGATGCTGCAGGTAAACAAACCGTCCCGGCTCGCCAGCGGATTTCCCTGATGGGCCACGTGCCAAAGGTTGCCGATCCCTGATCTAGCCTAACAAGCTAATGCTTCAGTCATTGGAGAAGGTATGTGATCACATATCTGGAACAATGAACTAACAGAGCTCTTTAAATAGTTAGGAAATTGGCAACTGTGTGCTAAACTAGTGTACTAGACTATATATCCTCCCTGTAGTTTTTAAGTGTAAGTTTATTTTCTAAATCATAACCGATCTGACAACCCAGCAGTACAAAACATATTTATATTTATCCTCTTCCTCTTTGCAGCCTTTACAAGCCCTCATAGCAATGTGTTTCCAGTCCTCCCTAATGAATATCCATTGTGTCATTGCAGGTGGTATTTATTGGACATTTCTTCTTCCTTCCATGATAACACCAGTCATGACAAGATAAACAATGCATCTTTTCTTAACGGTTGAAATATACACGTATGCAAGGCAACAAATCCAGTAATCACTAATTAAAAAATAAGAAAGATTTTTGGCAGATGTAAGTGGTATACATAAAAGATGTCTGCTATGGATGAGCAATTATATTCCAGAGTTTTGAATAGACAGCATATTTGTAATTCATTGCCATTTAAAATACATGTAGCCTATATTTAATGCTTGCTCCAATATTCTCTAGCAAATTAGGTGTTCAACCAGTTCAACATTATTGCAGCATTGAATCATTTATGTAACACAGCAGCATTCCTGGAATGACATTATTAAAAACAAACTATTTGTGTGTTGTGTTAGGAAGTGTTTAAGTACTAGGTACTATAGAACAGTGCTTCTACCTTCAATAATTTCATACCGGATGAATCCCCAAAACAGACAGCCAGATAGTCAGTAAAATAGCCTATATTTATTTTAATTTAACTGTTATTTTATCATTGTAATTTTAACTATTTTTTTAGCCTAGAGAATCTTTATTTTCTTGCAGCTAGTTTGTTAGTGTGTGTGAATTGATGTCCTCAATGACCTGGTTCTTTGTTAGAAGTGTTGTGGTGTATTTCATAGCATCATAGAAGATTAGAGTTGGAAGAGGCCTCAGGAGGTCATCTAGTCCAACCCCCTGCTCAAAGCAGGACCAACCTCAACTAAATCAAAACTTTTTAAAAGTGTGTTAAAATTATAGGCTGTCATTTTAAATTTCAGTTTTTTGTTTTTTTTTCTAAACCTGTTTGCAGGCGAGGGGGCTCTGTAGGGAAGTGTGTGATCTGGACCTAGCAACAGTCAGTTAAGTTTGCAGCCAGCCAGCCTGCCTAGAGTAAGGTTAGGGTTACCATCCGTCTGGGTTTCCCCGGACATATCCGGATTTTTAAGCTTTAAATGGCCGTCCGGGGGGGATTTCTAATAAAATAGAAATATCCGGGATTTCCCCCTTCCCCTCATGCAGAGTGCGGCGCGGCTGATTGGATGTCTGGGCCTGATTGAAAGCCACTCGCAGCCACTGGGGCCTCTAGCAGCCAGAGTCCCTCCCCCTCCCCCGC
>NW_020664446.1:26953034-26953481 GCF_002925995.2 Terrapene triunguis
CCATATGTTAAGTTAGTACTGTATTAACCAGGATCCTTTGAAACACCTACTTAGGTGCCAGGTAGCTCAGATTTGCCATCTGAGCCCATCTCAATGAATTGTGACACATCTAAAACTCATTATTAAAAATGAGTGTTGTATTGATAGACTGTTGAATTATTGATCATGAAAGCATGAGACTAAGGGTATTAAAATGCTTTTCCACTTTTAAAATGTGGTGGATAGGCCAGATCTGACTTAGATGGGCAATTCATTGGATTTTTTCAGTCTTTTAAAATTAGAAATTTTGAAATGAAAGTCAAATATAATGAAAATCAAATATTTTCATGTAATTAATGCATTTCATCTAACTTGTTAGTGTGCCCCAGGGCCGGCTCTGGCTTTTTTGCCGCCCCAGGCAAAAAAGCCTCTGGCCGCGCCCCCCCCCCCCCCCATGGGGGGGGGGGG
>NW_020664446.1:26953581-27149239 GCF_002925995.2 Terrapene triunguis
CAATTAACAGTGGGGTTAGATTGAGCATCTGGTTTAGTCCCATTGAAGTCAATTCTTAAATTTAAGCATAAAACTAGTATTTTGCTGCATTGGAACCAATATTCTTAGCATTGTATAAGGCACAAAAAAGGCATAGTCTTTGCCCTGCCAAGCTCATAGTAAGATGTTAATGGGACTTTGAATGGAATTGTCATTCCTTAAGTACCTGCTCAATACTGGAACAAAGATTTTTCCATGAAGTCTACTTTCTCTGCTATTCCTTGTGTCATGTATCTAGATTACCCCATTGTTAGAAGGGCACCTTTCATGTGCTCCAAAGACGGATTCCACAACAACAAATCCTCAAAACTCTCTAAAGGAAACAAAATCCCAATTCATCTTGTGCCATTCATCTCTATGTCTGATTGTATGTTTGTACTATTGCTGATCAGCAGTGTATGTCACATGCCAGCTTCCTCATTTGTGGTCAACTGGAAAGGGGGGGGGGGGTTTGGGGGGAAAACTATCAAATTTAGAAACATTTTGTCAGACAATGTAGAAAATATTTGCAGTAAAAATGATGGAGAGAGGTAAATAACAGGGTCCCCCAAGGATCTGTACTTGATGTATATATTTACATTTAGCCAGATTAAAATGCAAGTGCTCTGTGTCAATGCCCTATCCTCGGGGTGAAAGTAACTTAAATGACTTACCTGTACGCAGGGCGGCTAGGGTCCTGGGCAAGGTGCGGAGGGTGGCTCTGGGCCCCCGGAAGGCGCGGGGCCTTGGGCAGAAGGGGCAGGGCTGGGGCCAAAGTCCCCCAGCCAGCCCTTCAGCACTGCCTGGCCCATGCCACCTGGGGCTTTGGCAGCAATTTTAAAGGTCCTAGGGCTCCCGCTACAGGCACGGTGGCAGCCGGGAGCCCCGGGCCCTTTAAATCACTGGGCAGCTGCCCCTTTTGCATCCCCCCCACACCCCCATCAGCGACCCTGCCGGTACGGTCGACTGTGTACCGGTGGCCACTTTCTTACCAGTACGCTGGACCAGACCAGACCGACTTACTTTCACCTCTGCCTATCCTCTTAATCATTTACCTTCTCCTAATTTTTTTCTCATGTACAAAGTTTATCAATGATGATTTTATGTTTTCTTCCAAGTCATTGGTAAAAATGTTAAATAGTGTAGGACAAAGAACGAATCCTTGTGGGACCCCACTAGAAAAACCATACCCATTTGATAATGATTCCCTGGTACAATTACATTTTGAGACCTATTGGTTAGCCAGCTTTTAATCCATTTAATGTATGCCATTTTAATTCTGTATCTTTCTATTTTTTTTAAATCAGACTGTTGTGTGGTCAAGTCAAATGCTTTACCAAAGTCTAAGGATATCACATCAGCAGTATTACCATTATAAATCAAAATTGTAATCTCATCAAAAAAGTTATCGAGCCAGTTTAACAGGATCTATTTTCTATAAACCCATGTTGACTGGCATTAATTACATTACCCTCCTTTTAATTTTTTATTAATATACTCCCTTATCAGCTGCTCCATTATCTTGTCCAGGATCAACATCCGACTGACAGGCCTGCAATTACCCCGGTCATCCCATTTACATATTTTAAATATTGGCAAAACATTAACTTTCTTTCTGTCTTCTGGAATTTCCCTAGTATTTCAAGACTTATTGAAAATCAACATTAATGGTCCAGAGAGCTCCTCGACCAGCTCTTTTAAAACTCTTGGATACAAGTTATCCAGATCTGCTTATTTAAAACTGTCTAACTTTAGTTGCTGCTGTTTAACATCTTCCTGAGATACTAGTAGACTGTTATCATATGATATGAATATATCTGTTTTTCCCCAAACGAAGAACAGAAATATTTATTAAACACTTCTGCCTTTTCTGTATTATCATTGATAATTCTACCATATCTAATAGCAATTTTAGGACTCTGTTTGTTCCTAATATACTTAACAACTCCTTCTTATTGTCCTTAACTCTGCTGGCCATAGATTCTGCCCTTTTGCTTCCCTTATCAATTTTCCACAATTTCTATCTTCTGATTAATATTCATTATCATCAACTTATCCTATCTTCTATTTGGTGTTTGTGTGTATATATATAATTTTTATAGCTCCCTTCACTTTTCCTCTAACATAGGTTGTTTTTTAAATCCAGTCAGCCTTCTTCCTTGACTGTGGCTTTTTGGGCATCTAATAAAGAGTTTTTAAACAAGTTTCTGATTAAATTTGACCTTCCAGCTGACATGGCTCACAATTGTTTTCAGCTTTGTAAAACTGTCCCCTTTAAAGCGCCAAGTGTATGTACCACTGGTCTGGACTTCATTCTGTTTTTACATTATTAATATGGTCAAGTCATGATCACTTGTACCTAAGTTACCATTAATTTGTAGTTCTCCAATCAGTTCCTCTTTATCTGTCAAGAGAAGGTCAGATATAGAATTCCCCTATGTTGGATGCTACACTTTTTGAGTTAGGAAATAGTCATCTGTAGTATTTAGAAATTCCAAGATAGGATCTCTGTCTTTGCAATTACTGTATATAAATGTTTTCATTTATTAAACCAGTTGCAAAGAAAAAAAACAGTATAATGCGAGTCCTATAAGAGAGTGTGCATACCAAAAATCATGAAACAATATGTTTTTCACTTTATAAATTAAATATTGTTAATAGAAACATAGACATTGTATGGTATATTATGAGCTGGATCTTTCACTGTTGTAAGTCAACACAGGTCTAGAGATTTCTGTGGAGCTATGCCATTTTACACCTGCTGAGGATCTGGGCCTATAAGTTTCAAGATTTTAAAACTAATATGCATCTGTTCCTATGGTGCAGGAAGCTATTAGTAGTTTGCTGTGATGGCATATATTGCTTTACTGAAATAAACCATGGATCATATTTAGGTACGGTTTCAATTAACCAAAGTATACATTTATTTTCTAATACAATTCCTAGGTGATATTTTTCAGTTGTTTTTAAGGGCTTGGTCCTGTTTAGTACTGACCAACCACAACACTCCCTGAAGTCAGTGTGCCATATTAAATTCTCAGCATCTAAATTGTGATTTAAAATAGATCAGTGTGTCAAAACAAGACTCCAGGGAAAGTATAACTTGAGAAGCACTCAGCAGTGAAAGAATAGAATTCCCGTAAGTCATGAAGGGTGATACTAAATGAGTATGCCATATTCTCTCAGCATTTCTTCCTCCAAGGGTTATATCCTGATTTTTTCAGAGGCACCACATACTAATCATTCCTGTCAATGTGAGATGAAGGCAATTGGACTTCAGAAAATTATGTAATTAGTGTATTAACAATATAAGTGGCTAAGAAAATGAGTGTGTGAAGGCAGAATGTAGGTAGTTGTGGGGGTTAGAGGTACCAGGCAAATATTATTTATGATTTTGAAGCACTTGGAGGGGAGGAAGGTGATCTGGAACAGTCAACATGGATTTACCAAGGGCAAGTCATTCCTGACCAACCTGATTGCCTTCTATGATGAGAAAACTGGCTCTGTGGATATGGGGAAAGCGGTGGACGTGATATATCTTGACTTTAGCAAAGCTTTTGATACAGTCTCCCACAGTATTCTTGCCAGCAAGCTAAAAAAGTATGGCTTGGATGAATGGACTATAAGGTGGATAGATCGTCGGGCTCAATGGGTAGTGATCAACAGCTCAATGTCTGGTTGGCAGCCCGTATCAAACTGAGTGCCCCAGGGATTGGTCCTGGGGCCGGTTTTGTTCAACATCTTCATTAATGATCTGGATGATGGGATGGATTGCACCCTCAGCAAGTTTGTGGATAACACTAAGCTGGGGGGAGAGGTAGATACGCTGGAGGGTAGGGTTAGGGTCCAGAGTGACTTAGACAAATTGGAGGATTGGGCCAAAAGAAATCTGATGATGTTCAACAAGGGCAAGTGCAGAGTCCTGCACTTAGGACGGAAGAATCCCATGCACTGCTACAGGCTGGGGACCGACTGGCTAAGCAGCAGTTCTGCGGAAAAGGACCTGGGGATTACAGTGGACGAGAAGCTGGATATGAGTCAACTGTGTGCCCTTGTTGCCAAGAAGGCTAATGGCATATTGGGCTGCATTAGTAGGAGCATTGCCAGCAGATAGAGGGAAGTGATTATTCCCCTCTATTCGGCACTGGTGAGGCCACATCTGGAGTATTGCATCCAGTTTGGGGCTCCCCACTACAAAAGCATGTGGACAAATTGGAGACAGTCCAGCGGAGGGCAATGAAAATGATTAGGGGGCTGGGGCACATGACTTATGAGGAGAGGCTGAGGGAATTGGGCTTATTTAGTCTGCAGAAGAGAAGAGTGAGGGGGGATTTGATAGCAGCCTTCAACTATCTGAAGGGGTGTTCTAAAGAGAATGGAGCTAGGCTGTTCTCAGTGGTGGCAGAGTGGATTATTCCTTTTTTCACATATTGGATTATCCAGTTACACTTGCTCCAAATGTCTGTTTGATTTAGCACTGAGTATATTCAGAAAATTTAGAACTAGCAGATAACAGTCCCACAGTCCAGCGCAGCCCCCCAGCTGTTGGAAGGAGCAGTCAGGATCATAGGATGCTCCATTGACACATATTTAATGTGTGTTTTTGTGTATGTGTGTATGAGTATGTCTACACTACAATGCAACACCTGCAGCTGGCCCAAGTCACCTGACCCTGGCTCATAGGGGCTTGGGCTGCAGGGCTGTGAAATTGCTGTGTAGGCATTCGGTCTGTCTTGTTTTTAATATGTTTTTTTCTGTAATGCTTTTTTACTTTCAGAATAAAGTAGGCTTACATATGAAGAGCTGTGTGGTAATTTATAACTGTAGCAATTATAACTGTTAGCCGTCTCTGAAGAGAAAACAAACAAATGTCCTTGGGCACCCTGTCTGTGCTGGGAAATACAGTGAGGGCAGGGAACTGTGTATCCTGGAAATACCCTGATCAGAAGGGAGAGAAACATGTTCTACCCAAGAGAGGCAACAGCTAGGGAGCTGGAAGCCTCAGAGTGGGTTCCCTTGCTGGACCACTGAGGAGAGATATAGGTGCTGCAGTTGCCCTGAACTGTGACAACTGCGTAAATGTGTGTATTGTAAAAGGCATGACCCTGTTGGAAGGGAGATGTACTCATACTGGCAGAGAGGAGACTAACAAGCTCCTCTGGGCCTGTTCAATACTAACGAGGTGCTCTGCCAGGTTTTTTTTCTGACTGGAGTTTCAAAGAGAGAACCGGCCGCAGCAAGTGGTGGTGAGCAGGAAGAGGGTTGCCCCGCCTCAGACAGCAGAGACAGGCCTGCCGAGAGGGAGACAGCATCAGGCCTCGCCGCTCCCAAAGCTGCATGACCTAGCCTCAAAGCAGTATCCCCCAGAGGAGGGGCTGGAGGTAGACCCCCCTTTTTAAACGAAGCCCAAAGGACTAACCCAGGAAGACTATCTGATATCCAGGTCACCCTTCCCTCTCTTCCCTCATGAGAGAGGGGAGTCTGTAGGAAAACAAAGAAAGAGGCACCTTTTGTTTGTTTGAAGAACCTCCCTCCCTCCTTGGGTATCCACTGACGGGGGAGGTGGAGGGAGGGGGAGGGAGGAAGACATTATAAAGGAATGGAAGTGGGGTCTGGAGGGGACTTGAGGGAGCCCTTGCCCCCCACCCAGTTTGCATTTACTATGCACCCTTCTCTAACTGTACCCCTCCCACACCTCCAGCAACAAGTTGGGTTCAAAAGACACTTAAGTTGTACCCTCTTGTCCCGTGTACCTCCACAGTGAATTAGTTTCCAATGTATATGTATTTGTCATATAGCAAAAGGGGTGTATTCACTGGAGCTCATTTAGAAGTTATGAGAAAGTTTAGAAGGCTATTCAAAAATCCATTGTACCTGTGACTGTTCCTGGTATTACAAATTAGCTATTCTAAGTGATGCTGAGTTGGGGAAGTCCTCCAGCTGTCTGACTTGTGTGACACTAACACTGATTTTGTAAGCTAACATATTTTGCTTCGGGCAAGTCATAGCTAAGTCTCAGGCTGGATATCTGCACAATGTTCCTGCTGATCTTCTTCCCAAATAGAGTATAAGTGGTTTCTCTGACCTCCATTGATTTATACCAGCTGGGGATCTGGCCCATAATTCATAAACATTGCTTTGCTCTTCACTGCAGTGCAAATGCCCTGTTGCACATTTAGGGACTACATGTTTTTGTAAAGGGCATGGCAGACATCCAGTTCTCATTGTTAATGGAATCATGACAGGACATTAAAAGCTCCTCGGTTTATATGCAATTCATTATTTAGTAATTTTAACAAAGGCGGTGTGATAAGCCACACCAACAAACAACTATTTCACCCTTTGAAAAAATACTGTTTTTTGTAAGTGTGAACGAGAATAGGTTCTACCCACAGATCAGTCAATAATTTTGCAATGAGATTAAGCCTTTTTAAATAAAAACCCTTTGAAGCTATTTATTGCTGAGATGTACACTTCTTAATTTCTAAGTCAAATTATTCATCTTTACAATTACTCACAGAAGACATCCTGCTGCATCATGGCAGGCTTAGCTGCAGAATGGAAAATAGATCCATACATAATAAGCTACAATTTGCTTTAAAAAGGTTATTTTGTATTGTTCCTATATTCTCTTTTCAAATTAAGATTGATGTTATTTTCCTTTTTCATTATATGTAGATATGATATAGAAGATGATCACATCTCACTTTAGACCTGCAGAAAAATATAAAATAACCTTTTAAACAACAAATATTATATGGCAACCTCAAATTGAATAAATAATGTATGACTAATTCAGTAGTTTTAAACTGTGAGCTGCAGGGTAAGCACTAGTTAATCAACCAAAGAGCAGCATTATGTGAAAGGGGAATCTCTAGAGGTTCAACTTAACCCTGAGGGGATGGGAATTAATTCTGGTCATGATCCAGTAAAGCATTTCGCTGTGTGCTTAACTTTAAGCATCAGGAATACACCACTCTTGTGTAATTTCATACCATAGGTGCTTAAATATTACATAGTCCTGCAAATGATAGAAACGAATGGAACAAAGAGTCTCTGATCTCATAAATTTCACAGTTAATATTTACCACATGGGAGTTCCAACCTATTACAGAGTGCAGCAGGTTACTTACCAAGTGACGGGGGGACATTTATATGTTAATACCAGTGATCCATGAAATCATAAACTTTGGACTCATTTGGATTCATCTGCCTTCATCTATGAACATTGCAGGAAAGAAAATTTTGGATTGAAAATGGGTATAGTTGAATTCTAACAGTGTATGTAAAAACATTCATATAAAATGCCTGAGAAGTCTATTAAATGGAAAGAGTCATGAAGTTATGACTTTTATCTCTTGTATTTGAGCACTTCTAATTAGATCAGATGTTAATAACCCAGTGCTGATTACCTGCAGGCAAATTGTGCCCATCAAACAATATTGCTAGAATATAATGTATACGCTACTTTGCACACAGAGTCAAAATGTTTCTTAAACATTTAATTTCAGATTTTTACACTAGTAATATGTAATGTCAATTTTATTTTTCAGAAGCCAGTAGCAACTAGAGATGGATCAGACCTAGCAGCCATCTTTTCTATCCCCATGTGATGGATTTTCAAATGGGCATTTTCTGATCTACTATTAAATGTCCTAAGTGAGCAGTCTTTTACTGCCTCTTTTGGGAGATTATTACAATTTCCACAACATAGCCATACTGTTAGAAATTTTTCCTTTACTCAACAACATCCCATTACTCTTACTTATACTTTCTTGGACCATGCTAAAAATGATCTTCTCTTTTGTTTACTTCTTTGATATTTGTATATGCCCATGGTTATCACATCACCTTTAATCATTGCTTTGCCAAGTGACACCTGATTCATAGATTAATATTCTTTATGGCCAGAAAGGACCACCATGATTAAGGCTGCGAGTTTGTCATGAAGGTCACGGAAGTCACAGATTCCATAACGTTCCGGGACTTCTGCAGCGGCCAATGAGGCTGGCCCAGGGGCCACCTGAGCAGCTGGTGGGGCATTGGAGGGAGTGAGGGCTCTGGGTGGTGCTTACCTTGAGGGGGCTCCCCAGACATGGCAACATCCCCCTCCCTCAGCTCCTAGCAGCCGGTTCTGCGCACCACCTCCTCCCACAGGCACTGTCCCTGCAGCTCCCATTGGCCATGGTTCCCAGCCAATGGGAGCTGCGGAGCTGGCACTCGGGGCAGAGGCAGCACACACAGCCAGGTAGGGAGCCCGCCAACCCCTCCCTCCAGCACCTGCGGGGTTCCTGGGCCACGCGCCGCCCCTCTCCCCCAGCACCCGTGGGGTTCCTGGGCCGCATGCCGCTCCCTCCATCACTAGCAGGAGTCCCAGGCAGCGGGCCACTGCCCACCACCCCCACGAGGACCCCTGGCGCCCCCAGGCTGCTCCCGCCATGAGCACCTGCAGCCCCCCCAGGGTACGCCTCCAGCACCCGCGGCACCCTGGGCCGCTCCTCCCCTCCAAGATTTAGTCAGGTGTATATAGTAAAGTCATGGACAGGTCATGGGCAGAAAACAAAAATTCATGGCCCGTGACCTGTCCATGAATTTTACTAAAAATACCCGTGACTAAAACGTAGCCTTAATCATGATCATCTACGCTAACCTCTTGCCTTGCACAGGTCTTAGAACATCACTTTGTAATTCGAGCATCAAGCTGACCTTCCTTTGCAACCTAACCCTGATTCACCTGGTGTGCTACTTTCTACTCATACAAAGAGTACAATTAGGCCCATATGGTTAGGAACAATTAAATGTGTTTAGTATATAGCCTAAAATTGCACTGGCTATTTTCCCCTCTTATCACTATATAAGTAATGGATTTTTCATGGAGGACCAAAACCAAGGATTTACCAGCATTTTTTAGCTTTTGAGACTAAATGAGATCACAGCCTTGATGGTATGGCTGCAGACGTACATAAATCCAATATAAATTCCATGGTCACATAAAAGAGATTCCATTTACAGCTGAAATAAGATTGGGCTCACAAGTGCATTTCAACATCAAAGGGCAAACACTGACTGGAAAATAAAATTTTCTTTGTAAGTGTTGAACTTAAATTGAGTATTTTAGAAGAAAAGCATTTGCTGGAGGCGGAAGTCTTCAGAGAGCAGATGATGACATTGACTCCATTTCTTGAGTCAAGGAAGTTCTAATGCACAGGGCTTATTATTTTTAAAATGTGACATCTGTTTTGAAAATAATACAAAATGTGATTTTGTAAAACTGGGATTTTACATATGGTTTTACAAATCATCACTCAGTAACTTCTCTTTCCCGCTGGATACAACAGAATTTAAAGCAGCTTTTATCACCCCAACTTAGCATCTGGTATGTGATCTCTGATCACACTTCTAGTTTCTGTGATTTTCATGTCTGTCATAATGCATTTCATCAAAGTCCTCTTCCACTGCTATTGTCTGTCCTTATGAAAAATGTTAAAAGAATATGTCCCTCATTTAAAGAAATGGGAAGAGGTTTTGGTCACATAGAACATTATTTTATCTGTTTAATCGAGTGAAAATTGTAGCTCCTAAACCCAAGATATTTTTTTTCTTTTTGCACATATGGCACAAGCTATTTATGTCTGGAAGGTTTGTATGTGATGATCTCCAGAGAAGCACAACTTTAGCACAGTCAAGCTGTCCCTGGTTCACTAGCTTAAGAACAGTTATGAAAGATGAAAATCACATGTCATATTGTAACAAGTAGGCATATGAACAATGTCCTCTTAAAGAACTTGTAATTATTTAATAAACTTGATTTTTATTTTTTAATTTGGGGCTCTCTAAATATCATAAAATGATACCAAAGTGGCTTCAATTACATTCTTAGGGTCTAGTCTCCCTCCAGTACATGCACATTTTCTGTTAACATTAATGGGAGTTATACATGCATGATGCATATCAAGGAAAAATGGGTCCATTAGTCATGTTAGCATTATCAGATTAGTTGGATTGCAGTTTATGCACAGTAGGGACTAAAATCCAAGATAATGTAATGTCAGTGTAGGTTTCATATGAGATGTATGTTGGTCAGAAAAGATAAGTGACAAATAACAAGATAGACTGTTTAAAGGGGACTGTACTATGGACCAGATTTTTAAAAATTACTGTTGTTGACAGTGACCATTTAAAAGATTAATAGCCCACCGGTGTAGGATCATGCAGTGTTCCAAGTATCCCTGCTTCTTATAGAGATGCTCTAGCAACATTGGGAAAAAAGGCAAAAATCTTGTTGCTTACCAAGCACTACATGTTTACAGACACATGCGTCTAACACTTCACTTTCCCTAGGAAGCGATAACATATTGAAGAAATGTGGGCGTTAAAGCAAAGTGTCAGGTGAGTAGAGTAGGAAGCAAAAATCCTTCAATTGCCCATTTTACTGTTGATTGACTCAGTCCTTTATTTGTAAGTAAGAAAAGAATGGAAGACCTGCTGGTTAAAAATTCCCATGTGCAGTAGTAAAGGTGATTTCTCGGTTTAATGGCATCTCCATCAGGCTTCTTCTAGTCAGAGCTGGCCAAATTATTAATTATGAATAATATTAATTGAAAATATAGCTAATTTTTCCTGTTTGCAGTTTGATCCATATTTCTACTAATGTATTTGTTATTCACATCTATCCATTTGATAGTTCAGATGAACAATTATCAGCTTATGGTTTTGGCCATTCATTATTTCTGTGTGATGGTCACTTAAATCACATGGTAAATAATAATAGGATGACTTAAACATTGTAAAATTCAAATGATGAGTAGTGAATAACAAATAGTGATACCAGTTCATTCATATAATATAATGTGTGTGTGTGTGTGTGTGTGTGTGTGTGTGTGTGTGTGTGTGTGTGTAAATGTGAACATTGTTGTTTGCTTGGAGATTTTCTCCCATCATTCAAACAGATAAAGCCCTTTCATGTGGGTGTTCCCAAATAGTGAATTACAAAGGAACAAAACATGATCCAATTGAATAGGAGTTTCAACAAGTGGTCACAAATACTGTTTTGTAATATTTACCTAGCTCTGATAGTTAAGAGTCTGTTGGCATCAATACTGGGCCAGATCCTGGCCCCTGCTACATTCCCTTTCCATCATCTTGGCAACAGAAAGGGAATGGAAAGTTGCCCTGTCATAAGTTTGCATAAGGGAATCCCTGGATGGCATAGAAAACTACCTGCTTCTGCTCACACCTTATGTAGTGATTGCAAAAGGAATGCTTTATGAAAGATATATAGATATTGTGACGGTGTTGAGACTCACCACCTGGCGCCTTCTACTGGTTGTCTCGGGAATTAGCTCTGTCCAGTGGAGCGCCCCCTCCTGGTGGTGTCCCGTCCATCGTCTCGCACTCAGTTGGCGTGTCCGGACCCGCGTTGCTCCCAAGCTCGCGGCGTCCTCTTCGAGCCACTGCCCTCCGGCAGTGCCCCTTAGTCCATCCTTGCTCCCTTCCGGGGAAGGATCAATCAGCTGCCTCTCTGCGTTCTGGCCGATGTGTCCAACTGCATCCTCAAAGTCACTCCCCTCTTGGCAGGGGGTTGGTGCAGCTCTAGATGGCTGCTCCGTCGGCTGGGTGCAAGGCAAGGGGGAAAGGGGGGGGACCCAGGCCCGCCCACTGCTCTGGGTCCCAACCCAGGGACCCTCTAGTGGCAGCCGTCCTGCCCTCCTTCTGTCCACGTCCCTGGGCTGCTTCCCCTTCGGCCCCTCACACCGGCTAGGCCCTTCCCTTCAGGGCCTGCAGCCTGACAGACTCCGGGCTGGAGTTACCCTCTGCTCCCCCGGGCCTGCACAGTACTGCGCTGTCCCAGGTGCTAGTCTCCCAGCCTGGAGACAGACCTTCCTCTGTGAAAGGCCTGGGACAGACCCCCTGCTCCTTTCCTGAGCACCCTTATAGGGCTGAGCCTGGCCCTGATTGGCTCCCTCTAATCTGGGCCCTGATTGCTCCCTGTCTGCAGTCGCCCCACTACAGATATACACAATTGATACATAAGATGACAGTATGTAGCACTCAAAAATCTACAACAGTGTTCCTAGGTTTTGTAGGCTAATAAAGCCTCTGCTTGTTGTGCATGGCAAATGGCTTCTTGTGTGCAGCTCTTTACATGAAGCTCTTAACAGTGGTCATTTCAGAGGTATAGGAAAGAGCAGAAGCGGGAACTTCTGGAGTATACTGTGTGACGGACTGACAATTTCCTGCAATATCCTGAATGAAATTAACTCAATTAAGTTAAATTTTATTGAATTAAGTTAATCATTTGGGGGCAAATTGTAATAAAATGCAATTGTGTATATGGTATTGTGGAATTGTATGTATTTCTATGGGAAGGGTAAATAGGAGAACAGCAGGAAGTGATTAAGCAAATTCATTCAAGTTGCAGCATCGCCAAAGAAGCCACCCCATGGAAAGATATGCATAAATAGTTCAAACTGGATTCCCCAGAGATCAACAGACAAAGAGAAGACTTTTGGATAAAAAGCCTGAGTTTAGACAGACTCAAGGCCTTCTTCCTGATCCAGCAAATGGAGGGCCCCAATCCTTAGGGTAGGGTTGGAAGGACTGGGCCTGCCAGAATCCATGTTTGGGAAGCTTATTAGGATGTGTGTAGGTTTTTTTCTATTATTTTTAATATGTTTTTGCTGTATTGCTTTTACCTTCAGAATAAAGTAGGGCTTGCTTAGAAAGAAAGTACCTTATATCTGTAGCAATCACTAGTCTCTGAAGAGAAATCAGACAGGTCTGTTTAGACAAACTCTGTTTTCTGGGAAATACACGGAGAAGGAAGGGTACTGTGCAGCCTGGACATATCCTGACCAGAAGGGAGAGAGAAGCAGGTCTCTACCCATGCGTGGGAACAGCTAGAAACCTGTGAGTGGGTGCCCTTGCTGGACCATTGAGGGGAAATACAGGTGCATTTGCCCCGATTTGTAACACTCTGTGCTCCAGCTCTTCTGGGCCAGTGGATTCTTCTAATAAGAAGACTGCATTCCAGCCAATTCTAGTTAGAACTGACCAAAGGCTGCCCCTAACTTGTGCCTGAGGGTGAACCATCATTTACTGTGATATGCCACAAATGTTGTAGAAAAACTGTTTTTACAAATGTTTCAGACAGTTTTAAGAACAATGTTATTAAAGTTTTATTTTTCATATCCCTCCTCCTGTAAAGCCAGCCTTAGCTACAATGAGTCAACCGCACAGGGTTCCTAAATCCCATAAAACTTCTAAAACGGGCCTAATGTTGCTTTTCTGCATATAAAAATATCACTGTGTTACAGTCTGTTACCTTTAGACCATATAGGGGTAGCGCTGGCTCCTGTTGGAAGATGAGTATCTCTTCGTGTCATTGATGAAAAGCTCCCATTTCTAGAGCTGCAGGCTGTGTGATAATTGCAAGTTGTGACATGTATATGCACAGAAAAGCTGTTACTGGTGTAGGACTCCATTCTCCCGGGTACAGGTGGAAAAAAACTACATGTAGGAAGCAAAGATTGATGAAAAAATACTGGCTGCTGGTTGAAGCTGCTCTGTAGTTCAGAATGTTAGAACAAGGCATGGAGGTGGATTAGTGAGCAGACTACTGGTGAAGTGGTCAAAGGCACATGATAAATTCACTTATCACAATGCTCTGGAATTTATCACCTAGCAAGCACCTTCACATATGTGATATACAACATCAGAGATCGGCAACCTATGGCACGCGGCTCGCCAGGGTAAGCCCCCTGGCGGGCCAGGCCAGTTTACCTGCCGCGTCCGCAGGTTCGGCCGATCGCAGCTCCCACTGGCTGCAGTTCGCCGCTCCAGGCCAATGGGGGCTGCGGGAAGTGGCGGCCAGCATATCCCTCAGCCCACGCTGCTTCCCTTAGCCCCCATTGGCCTGGAGTGCCGAACCGCAGCCAGTGGGAGCTGCGATTGGCCGAACCTGCGGACACGGCAGAGAAACAAACCAGCCCGGCCCACCAGGGTGCTTACCCTGGCGGGCCACGTGCCAAAGGTTGCCGATCCCTGTACTACATGTATAAAAATATTCCCCAAGGACCCAAATACGTAAGGCAATCTTTTTTTTCCCCTTCTCTTTCTGAATAAGAGTTAAATTCTGCTTTACAAAATTATTTTTTCTGTAAATACATTGTTATATTTTAAAAAGTAAAATGTTAGTTGATTTTATTACAAATTCAGACTAAACTTTAGCATTTAGGGCCACATGTTTAAAGTGGGCTTTATCTTGCCCTCTTCATCAGTGCCTGTAATTCTGCACACAGAAGGCCATATCCTCAAATGGTGTAAATTGGACTCAGCTTCGATGAATCTAATGAAGATATGTCAATTCAGTTTTGAGAATCTGGCCCACAGATTTTTGTGCATACACAGGAAAAACTATCCCTTGTATTTATGTATGCAAATGGGCTTTCCACATGTGCATGGACAAATGTAGGGTTTTAGGCATGAAAGATTCTCCACCCCCAAGGTTGTCTTTATTGCAGTTGAAGTATGCCACATTTAACAGGTTGTGGGAGAGCCGGCTGTCGTTGCTCTCCCCATGGTCATGGAGAGCCTGGCTTCAAGCAGACAGGTGGCCTTTCATTTTTCTGCTATCTGTGCTGACTGCAGCATGGAGCCTTCAGGGAGCAAGAGGAGGTGGCGATGGCTGGTAGGGAAATGAGTGGGAGAGTGAGGGACAGGCTTGGAGTAGGGGCAGAGAGGAATAGAATGGGGGAGCAGGGGCTGGAAAGGGACAAAATTTCAGAGGCCAATAGGCATAGGGGCAGAATAAGAGGCTGCCCATAGTTCTCCCAACAATCATAGTATGCTTCTGTTTCTGTGATGGTAACACCAAGAGGCCCCTGCTGTGATCAGAGACCCATTGTGCTATGTACTATATAAACATTGGAAGAACAGTTCCAGCCTGGAAGAGCTTACAATCAAAATCGATGAGAGAATGGAGGGATTATTATCCCCATTTTACAGGGAAGTGAGACACCAAGAAAGTTGGCCCAGGGCTCACAGAACTAGCAGAACTGGGAACCCAGATCACCCAAGTCCCAGTCCAGTGCCTTAATCATTACTACCTTGGTCATCCCTGGTTTCCCCAGCATACGTGTCTGCCCCTTGTTCTCCCCAACTCCCCCTGGCTTCTGAAGTCTGCAGGCAATATGCTCCTGCCTCCCGCAAGCCTGCTGCTATTGATAGGGGCACCTGGGAGGGAAATCTGACATTTTTCACTGTTGAGAAATGTCACATACGAAGATGCACAAAACTTAGCAGCTGTGAATTGCAGGCACAAATTTAGTCTGTTTTATAAAGTGTAACCTATGATGTTTGAGTGCTTTTGCTCACATTCCCCAGATGTGCACTTCAGGGATAGTAGGCAGAGTGTTTCTGGTAAACTTTCATTAGAAATTTACTCACCTTGAGAGTGAACTTTGTCCATTTGGCATTTGCTTGCCCATGGACCAGTTCTGAGTTACATATGATTGGTTAGGCAGTTGAGGAAGGGGTGCTGTTCATCCAGCACCAGTTTGATTTAATTCAATTTTGCTTTAACATATGGATTGTGTGCACATGCTACATGGATGGATGCCAGGCAAAATAAATACATATGAAAAATGAAATCAGTAAACAGAGACTATAGTTCTTTTTGTTGTTTTTGTATTGGATCTGGAGTGTGAATTTTTCAAGCTATTTAGGAAGATGGAAGGATATTTCATTATCAACAACAACAACATAATCACCCTTTCACTGCTTGTCTTCCACTGCATCTGCTGTGTTGCTATCATCTATTCATAAGTGAATGGACTGAATGACTGAAATCAATGTTGGGTTGATACAGCACATATGCTCAGCTTAGATGTGCTTAG
Organism: Terrapene triunguis; assembly: GCF_002925995.2. NCBI lineage: Eukaryota > Metazoa > Chordata > Testudines > Emydidae > Terrapene > Terrapene triunguis. The sequence goes on from NW_020664446.1 coordinate 26,969,496, forward strand.
AATATTTAGCAGGAGTTAATTGACATTTTGGACTTTGACTAGTTGACAGTATCCCTTCACTGGGAGACCTCATACCCAATCAATTTATAAAATATAAAACATAGTATACAATTGTGTAATACTGGTACAATGTTCTGAGTTATTCCCTCCAGTGCAATTAGTTTGCCAAGGACACAAAGTGGTTAGCTACTCCTCTGTAGTGACAAACATTAGAAAAGATCCAAAGAGGCAAATATATTAATGTATTTCAAAACACTGAGAAAATCTTCATGCTGAAAGAAGGAATATGAAGGAAAATTGAATGAGGGTAAGTGCTATTGCATATAGAGACGTTCCCTGGGTCTCTCCTTCTGTCAGAGTGCAAGTGCGCATCCCCAAAAGGTCAGAGAGACTGACTTGAGAAGAGATCCCCTTTCTTTTAGTTACCATTCCACTAATAAATGATTGACAGCTCATTTACCGGAACTTCTGAAACTGATCGCTAATGCAGATTATTTTAAACATTCTAATTGCTTGCTCTGACATGCTGCCTATGGGGAAATGTTTATGTCATGTAACAGCCTCTTCTTTGGCAAGGATTTTCTCATTTGCAATTAAAACCTTTTTCTGGGAATAGCTTTGGCTTTTTGAGCATAGACATACGAACCTTCAAAAGCAGATTTCTGCTGTTTACAGTCATGTTAATGATGTTTATGGAGACTGCAGAGCTATAAATGCCCTGTGAACATTATAAGAGGAAATTTCTACAGCATTGAAGCTTACATATTGATTTTTATATTGCCCTAGAGATCATGTCATAGGGTTTGAAATCAGTTTGATGAAAAATATTAGAAATTTTATTTGCTAGCACAAGGGATGGGGGGACCCAACTTTTCATGCCTTTACATTTGCATAATTGGCAGTAGCTATGCGCACTGGCTGTTTATTAATTAGCACTTCAGCATAAAAATTCATTCTAGGTGGAGACAGCCTGCTAAAAATAAAGTGGGAATATCCACACTGGTAAGCAAGACATTCTCCTTTAGACGATTGGATACTGTGCTCATATATATTCATTGACATTGTTTCACAAGTAGTCCTGTTATCTAAAGCAACCATATACAAATATAAGGAAGGTAGCCACATTAATCGAAGGCACTTCATTGTTTCTATGTAGAGTAATGAAACAACTGTGTGCAATATCTTTGTTTTGGACACACACCTGGAAATTCACAAAGATCTTTCAGTGAGTGGCAAATAATTTTCTTTTTTAACAGCACCTTAATGTTATTAATGCTGTGAAGAAAAAAACCCTGTAAAATAATCTTTTAAAAATGCTTTCTTCATTTATTCAATGCATTTTGCTGCTATAAAATTATATGAATATATTTATGTTTAACAATATATTTATGTTTAACTGTAAATATAAGAACATTGTATTTAATCCATAACTATGAACTTAAACAGATAGGAAAGATGTGAATATTAATGTTTTCTTATTTCCTCACTAAGCTAAGATTTAGTCTTTTTTTTTTTTGCAGAAATCAAAAGCTTACTAGAATATAATTATTTTGTTGAATCTTTTTCATGTTTTTCTTAATTGAAAATGTTGTCTGTGTTACAGAATTTCTTTGTGTTCACATAAGTGAGACTTTGGCTATATAGATATTTTTCATTTAAAGTCTCTTAGTTTACTGTTTGATAATGCATGCCATGAGAAGAGTTCATCAGACATCTCTTTGTTATGAGGCAAACTTTAGTAGATTGCTGCATTCCTAGGAATTCACTATTTTAAAGCATCTTTAATAAAGTAGTACACAAAATGTATTTTATTTCCTCAGTTTTCTAAGGAGACTAACTTTTGCATAGAAAAATATCATACATGCACGTATTTAATTTTTACATGTCCTTTTCACAAAGGTAGTTTACAAACAATACTTGTTTTTCTTCAATTAGACTCTGTATTTACTTCCTATAATATTGTAGATCCCACTTATGGGTTTATTGTTTTTATTTTAGGATGTGCAAAGCCGGTGAGGAATTGTGAATACTTTAGCTAGAGCACATATCCCTCCATTGTTACTGCAGGTGTTGCTAGTACTTTCAGATAATGAAAATTGAGTGTTGTGTACTTTGCTGCTCTTATCCCAGAGTCTGCACAATAGGAGGGCTCTGTATTTTGAAAATAATCAGTGGACAAGATGATTGCCATTGCAAAACTAATAGATATATATTCCTCTCCTCTCATCATAGATACCTTTACTGGGGCTTTTGAGGAAGGAGAGCAGCTAGGGGAGGGATTGTGCTCAGCTTCCCAACTGAATTTTCAAATACTGGACTGAGATTCTCAAACACATAGGGTGGAATCCTGACTCCACTGAAGTCATTGGCAAAACTTCAGTGGGGCCAGAATTTCACATGTAGCATCTCTAGCCCCAGGCTCAATGCAAGTAGATTTGCAGTTTTGTGTACATATTACACACAGCTCTGCTAAACAATGACCAGACAGTAGATATTCCCTACACAGTATGAAAAGTCTGGAAGTAGGAGTTAGGTCCCTAAATACCTTTAAAAATCTAGCCCTTAGGTCATAGTGTGATCTTAGGTACTAGGGATGGTGTGCCATATGTGGTGTTATGTATTGCATCAGCTACAGTATTTAGACACAACAGGATTGCTATGAAGGGAATGTCAGCCTTGACTCTGAATTTCCTTATTTGCATCAATCTGTTTCACAATCTTAAATGTCTGATACTATCTTTGTGTGGATACTGGTGCTAAGGATTGTAAAACTGAGTCCAGTACTAATCAGTCTTATGAACAAGAATCACTTTGAAACAGATATAACTTAAGAAAAACTGTGGGGTTTTTTTGTCTCTTAGTCCTGTGTTTGACCATGATATTAATAATTTAAAGCAAATTAATTCAATGAAATATTCGGCTAATTAATTCCTCCATTTTTATCTGTGTTTGGGAACAATCCTATAAAAAACAAAACAACCAAAAACCAGTAGACTGCCCAGTTCTTACTGTCTGTCCCATTAAGGGGAAAGCATTCTGTCTATGAACAGCTCACTGTTAAAAAAGCTGCTTGTTTCATTTAAATGTGTAGTGTTTCAGGAGTATTTAAAGTACTACAAAGATTATATATACACACACACACACACATATAATATGGTGTCTGAAGTTAGGAACAATATGGTTGCTTTAGGAAGTTGACATGATTAATTTTTCCCACACTGATTCATTATCTGCAAGTATATTTGACAACCATGTAACTTGTGAGTGTAGTATCTTGTATTTCCATATGTACTGGATATTGGTGTAACCTAACTGGTGAAGATGCTGTAGTTCTATTACAGTAGTGTATATTATCACAATCACAAAAGGACTATTTAGGCTCTTGGAGAATTATTATTTATTAAGCAATACATGGTTGGTCTTCTGCACAAAGGTAAAATTCAGATCCTTAAAGTAAATAAGACTGTAACTGTCAAAATTCCAAATTTTGGGGTTTTAATCTTTTGGCCTCCCTCCAATCCCAAAATTTGGTTGTTTCATGTCCAGGGTCAGCCCAGCATTCAGGTAGGGTCCCGCTCTTAAATTAGCAACCAGATATAAATTCCAAACCATTTGCTCTGCAAAGTTTGGGTGGGTTCTTGAGCATTGATTTGGACCCATCTCTAATTCAAAGCTCCTGGGACCTGATACTAATAATTCAATAACAATAAATAGATACAGTAGCTGAGAAACTCTTGGTGCAAAATGATCATTTCTGCTGGGTGGCTCCCAAAGTAGTTAAAAATATAGAAATAATTACTGAAGCAATTAAGCAATTCCGTTCATATGGCCATTGTCAAACACTCATTGCTATTTTATTTTCCAAAGGGTGTTTTTTGTGTTAAGGAATGTCAAATCTGTGAAACTGACTGTGATATGGTTGCCACTGGGTACAGTCCAAGATGCTGTGCTAGTGTGATGCTGCCAGTTTCCATGGTAACCAGAGACCTGTAACATGCATGCTTGTGTGATTGTATTTTGTTCTCCTTGTAGATGGAGGAGATAAAATTTAAAGACAGAGCAGTCTACGTGCTGGAAAGAGAGTTAGGGGTTCAAGCCGGGCATGCTCAGAGACTTCAGCTCCAAAAGGAGGCTTTAGATGAACAACTTTCCCAGATCAAAGAGTCTGATCGGCATCTGAGCAGCCCCAAACGGGAACTTCCTTATGCAAGTGGTGCAGGAGACGCTTCAGATCATTCAGGAAGCCCCGTAAGCACTTTCACGTGGTTTCACCTAAACAAGCAAACAACAAATGACAAAATCTTGATGAGTGCACATTTTAAGCAACAGCTTTCCCATAGCAGTACAGAGCAAACCAAGGAGATTTCCTTTAATGCGGCAATTCAATAGTGGGATCTTTAAAACTAGAATCAAATCTGATCATGGGAAAGCTTTTGCTTTTTCGGTTTAGTTTGGTTTTTGTTAGTAAGGTGAAATATTCAATTTTTTAAAATGTATCATACTTCAAACACCTGCTTTAATTTGACAGTGTGACATAGTATCTGCTGACAAATTATGCAAATGCTTTTCTAGTAATGTGTGTGTGTGCTAGTTTTCCAGTCTACTAACACTATGTGTTGTAAGCAAATGTAAAAGAACAATTTACAAAGGGAAATCAGTAAAGGTAGTGTGTGTAACCAACAGCATTCAAGCTTACAGGGTACTGCAGTCCGACTAGAACATCTCTATTATTAATATTTACATGCTGCTAAGTGCTTTTGCTTTCAACCAGTGGTCTAGGAAGTGAACTAAATACCTACTAACCTATTCTCCACTGTTTCTTTCATATTATGCAATATCCTATGGCATTAAACTTTAGTCACCTTTTTATATTGGCTTTCTATGTAACTATGCCACCTTCCTGCTTCTGCATTAATTTGCTAATAGTAAAAATGTTCAGTTAACTGACTTCATATGTCTGCGACATATGTTAACTTTTTTCATTGTTGATTCTCATCAAGATTTATTTTGCAGTGGTTCTTAATTTTCTCAGTAAAAGTATAGATAATAGAAAACACAAACAAAAAATCTTTTTTATTCTTTATTCTGAGCCTCTCCTGCACCTGTTGAATGAGGAATCCTAGAACTTCTGAAAGTTCCATTAGGATCATGGACTTTAATTTGCTTGCTCTGATTAAAGTTCTGTACTTAAGTTTTATCAAACATTAGAATAATGCTAGTGAAAGAAAAAATCCTATAACTTTTGTAAATATAATGTAACTGCTTTCTGATTTAGAAGAATAAAAACATGTCTTCTTATATTTGTATTCATTTACAATTTGATTTAAACATTTTCACTTTTTGGTCGATTAAACCATAAACCTTTATAACTGACCCATTAGAAGCTAAAGTAGGGCCACAACTTCATAGAAGAGAAACTTATGCAATGGTATCATTGCATGGATTTCCTACATTTATTTTTCAGTATTTATAAATATAATTTCCCTTTAACAGACTACTTAGAGTGAGTCACATGTCTGAAATACTCAGTTCAACAGTGGCATATATTGGAAACATTGCCTTAGTTTTCAATTTTTGTCTTTCATGTTTCCAAGTTTAACATTTGTGATTCTGTATTTGCATATATACTTTTGCATTTGCATACTTTCTTACATTTCTGCTCCTTCAATCTTCTGTTGGTCTCATCTTGCAGTTTTCAGTTCTAAGGCAGCGGTTCTCAACCAGGGGCCCGGGGCACCTGGCAGGTTTCAGGAGGGCTGCCAAGCAGGGCCAGTGTTAGACTTGCTGGGGCCCAGGGGAGAAAGCTGAATCCCCGCTGTGTGGGGCTGAAGCCCAGGGCTCCCAGCCCTGCCACCTGGGGCTGAAGCCAGAGCCTGAGCACCTTAGCTTTGCGGAGACCCCTGTGGTGTGGAGTCCGGGGAATTGTCCTGCTTGCTATCCCTTAATGCTGGTCCTGGCTTTTATATGCAGAAAAGCAGTTGTTGTAGCACTGGTGGGCTGTAGAGTTTTTATAGCATGTTGAGGGGCCTCAGGAAGAAAACAGTTGAGAACCCCCATACTAAGGCACAGATTACATTCTCCTGTGTAATAGGTTAGAAATAGTTGGATTCAGACAAGAACAAAGTTGGTGTCTTTGAAAAAGTTTGATCTTATGAACAGTTATTTGCAGTTGGTCTTTGTTTTAGGAACAGCAGCTGGATGAAAAAGATGCCCGGCGTTTCCAACTTAAAATTGCTGAGCTAAGTGCAATCATCCGGAAACTGGAAGATCGGAATGCATTGCTGTCAGAAGAAAGAAATGAGCTTGTAAGTAAGAACTACCATTACATTTTAGGAAATGAATGCATATCAGAATTTGCACTGGCAGGTGGACACTCACTAGAGACAACATTAAACTCCTTTATCGTGGTTCACATGGTAACTGTTGCAGAACATATTCACAGAGTAAGAGAAGAACATCTGCTTTGGAAGATTCATTATGTAGTATCAGCTCTCAGTTGATCCCCAGAGAGTGAATGGGGACATTATCCAGGCAGCATGGAAGACCTGAAGAGCAGAATGGAGGCTCTTGAATTTGTGAAAGTGGGAGCAAAAATGCACAGCTTCTTGGAGGTGCTTCCCACCTGACAGAAAACACCATGAGAAACATTTATCACCATAAAATTCACTATTAGGAGGGTCACAGAATCAAGTACTCTAGCTTGATATAAAGGGGTAATTTTAAAACCAACCATTCAGCTGTAGCCATGCCTGTCTCCTGTAAAGAGCTAATCAAATCTCATATCCTGGTCAGCTCGCCCCACCCCACACTGTCCTATCCCTTTGTATGACATGGCAAAATTGGTCAGGTGTATTATGGATTTCCCTCCCTTCTTCTGAAGCATCAGGCATTTGCCACTGTCATAGTTTGGATTTCAGAGATGATGAACCAATGCCCCGATCCTGTAGAGTAGATGCCATGCTCCTGTTTTGGCACTTCCACTGCTCTTTCCAGGCAATTAAGTGACATACAAAATTGATGGGCGGAGGGCAGATATGAAAGCCTAAAAAAGAACAACTTTGGATTCAGGATTACGTTTGGTTCAGGTTTTGGGAGAAGATTGATATAGGCCCTTATTACCTAAAACTATTTGCTCCGTCTTATTGGTTGCCCATACTTGTAGAATCTAATCTCTATTGAGTTAAAAATACACAGTGCACAACATGGAACATATTAGGTTTACTGAAATTGAGAACACCGTGTATAGAACATCGTGTGTCATCTCTGGTACGACTTTATAGGCTGCAATGGAATTACAGTAGGGCTGAATTTGGTCCGCTGTGTGTTTGAAATGCAAGAATGCTGTTTAAAGATTTGCTAGTTAATGGTATGTATGCTGTCAAACACAGAATGTATTTTACAGTACTGGTGCCATGCAGGAAAACTCCATATAGACTGAATTATGGAGAATATTAGACCAGCAATTCAAAAGTGTAATCTGGGGTTACATATAGCGTCCATATTAGATTAGAAAATTGCTAACCCTGCTTCTCTCTTTCCTTTATGCCTGGTAGTATTCCATACAATAACATAACATTGTCCACAATATGATTAGTTCATAAAACAATTTTATTTTTAAGTAAATATTGGTTGGCATTTTTTTTCAGTGGAACCTTTAATTAGGTAGGGGTATATTTTTTTCTGCAGTGTGCTCACACTATGCCCTTTAAAGAGACTCAGCCTTCCATTGGGCTTTTACTCATGAAGGATTGACAGTTTTAGAGTTAGAAAAAGTCTCAGGTTGCTACAGGTTTTGTTGTTGTTTTTTTAACTTCTAATGAACTTATTAAAACTCTTGGAAGAGGCATTGTCAAAGAGTCACCTTGTTATAATTTAGTTATAACTTAGTGCCCAACATGGGCTTCTGGGCTGAGCCTGAACTGATATGGGCTCAGCTTGTTCTGTATGCTCCAGTACTAGAAGTGGCACATCAAGCAGAGTGCAGATCCTGCCTCCTGTTCACTCTCCCAAGCATCCAATGCCCAGAGTTGCCAGGCTGAGCCACTCCCTGCCCGCTGAGGGGAGGGAGTGCAATCCTATGATGACATCCTCTCCAATGACCTCTGATATGAGGAGGGGAAAGAAGAATTTCTGAACCCTTCCTGCCCCTGCCCTCCCCACTCCACCCCGGTGGGCGAAAGTTGACATCTCTAACCCAGGTTTCTCTCCTCTGGCCTGTTGGGGGACAGAGAGAAGAACTGTCCCACAATAACAACACAAAGGAACAAACAAAATATACCTAAAGTCCAGAAGGAGAGGGAAATGAAAATGATTTATGCCTGTATTCATAATGTTGAGTGACAGGTGCCATGTAAGAACCTAGACAGGTAAATCGAATTGACAGATACAGTTGAATCCCTGCACCTTCATGTGATCAGCAGAAGACAGTTTGATGGAGTGCCTTGAGGACATGATCTAAAGTTCACTGATATCAATGGTAGTTTTTCCATTGATTTCAGTAGGCTTTGGATCAGACCCCAAGTTAGCAGAAATTGGAGGGGATCTGATTTTAAAAACTGCTGCTGTTATATCGCCCCTGGCCCTGTTGCATGTTTTTTTCCTGTACCCCCAGTACTTGATTGGATATGTGAATGAAGGGTTTGTGTGTGTAGGCAAGGGAGAGGGTTGGGTATATGGGTGAAGGGTCAAAGAGGTCAAGCGTCTTGCCCAAGGTCACACAGTGAGTCAATGGCAGAGACAGGAACATAACCTAGGAATCCAAGATGACACTGCTTTGCATTTTTCAAAATTGGAAGTGAATTATATTACTCTGGTAGTAAAATTACTTTAGTTGTAATAAATTCTATCAATATGTCTTAAAGTGATAAATGGAAATAGTTATACTGTGTAATGCATTTTTTTAATATTTTAGTTAAAACGTCTAAGAGAAGCAGAAAGTCAATATAAACCTCTCCTGGACAAAAATAAGCGTCTCAGTAGGAAGAATGAAGATTTATCCCATGCCTTACGTCGAATGGAAAATAAATTAAAATTTGTAACTCAAGAGAACATAGAAATGGTAGGTTTCCCCCTTGCCATTGTCATCTATAAGAAGAGCAAATAACTTAATATATACAGGTTTGAGGAAATCAGATATTTAACAAAAATATCATCACAAGCTTGCAGGATATTAAACAAGTGTTTTCATTTTTCTAAGTGTTTTTTCTGGTATTATGTTATATATAATAAGTGACTTATGGCTTTTGCTTATTAACAGATGACGTTCCAGTTATACAGTGAGAAAGTGATCAAGAAAGAGTTTGTTTTTGAGGCATTGATATCCTAGTTCAGCAAATGTTTTACTTTTGCTTTTTATTTATTTATTTATTTTCCAAATTCTGAGCTATAGTAAAATGCCTATATTTTGATCCAGCTGAATGCTCAGTAGTGCTCAGGAGAATATGGATGCAAATTATCTTGCTTAAATTGTGATTTTCGTATCACAATTGCCTTGCGGTGATTTGGAAATTTGCACCGGTGACTCAATATTTTTATTTGTTTATGTTTAAAGTTGAACATTAATGGAAATTGAGTAAGTGAGAGATGACATGCATTCAGCAGGACCAAAAACACTTTAATAAAAAAGTTCAGTTGCTCTCACACTCTCTAGATCCAGTCTTGCTGAAGATAATGGGAACAATCCAGAAAGAATTAACCTCCATTTAGGATTCCTTTTGCCACATCTTTACATTCCTCCTTCAGCAATATAAAGCTGAACAGACTGTCTTTTCCAAGACTGATGTTAATCAAAGTCCTCAGTGGGCTACCAGATGGTGCACGAGATTGACTTTCCTCTCTGGTGACTATGAGCATGATGCCTTCCTGATGTCCTAGCTTCTAGCTTTTTCTAGCCTGAGGAGCTAAAATCCCAACCTAGATTTATTGTTTGATGGGGGGCAGGCAGAGCGGGAGATATAGAGAGAGAATCACCATCAGTTTAGCAAATAGCCTAGATGAATTACTGGTTGTAAAAGGGAAGGATTATATGCTGTGCTTTGTCAAAGACTTTTAATCATTTGCAATTTTGTTCTGTGGGGTTTTTTTTTCAGAGACAAAGGGCTGGGATAATAAGGAGACCAAGCTCTTTAAATGACCTTGACCAGAGTCAAGAAGAAAGAGAAGTTGAATTTCTGAGGCTACAAATTATTGAACAGCAAAATATCATAGATGAACTCTCTAAGGTAATCAAATAGCACAGCCTTCCTAGTGCTCTTGGTCATAGCAAAAGAAAAGAAAACACCAAGCAAACAGGAAAAGCTTGTGTTGTCAACAAACATACGGTGATGATTTCCGTGGGCTTCCCTTTATAACGAAACTGAACTTAAAGTAAAATGTGGAACATTTTTTGAAAGATCCCCTTCACTCAGCTCAGCATTTGTATGAAGGAGCTTCTTTCAGATTTTCTGAGCTTTCTTGGAAACACACTAATGGCCAGATCCTATTCCCATTAAAGTCAATGGGAAAACTCTCTCTGATTTCAATGGGAACAAGATCAGGCCTAAAAACAGGAAGCTTATGAAAGGGAATATTTTCCAATGTTTCGGGCTTATTTTAAGATGCTTAAATCTTTTAAATTTTGTTTTCCTTTTAATAATGCTTCTTGTGATCAGTTAAGTTGAGGCTGCAGACCACAGGTGTTTGGTGTAGAAAATGAAATCATGAATGGATCCTTAAGCAAGCTTCATAGTAATTTAAAAAAAAAATACTATGCAGATTTTTCTTAAGCATCCCAAAGCCAGTTCTATAACAACTGTGGACCATAGGTCATCTACATGAGCTAATGCTGCTTTGGGGATTGTAAATTCAGTGAGTTTTTACTCAGTTTTTCACTTTGGGCAGGGACATTAGGGAATTTCAAGTCAATATAAATTTCACATGAGGAATCCCGCTGGGTTGAGGAGTGTTTATTCCATAGACAACGAGTGTTTTCCTGGCTCAGCCCCTCCTCCTCAGGGAAAAAGCAGTATGATGTTGTAAAGGCAGCACTCCTCCACACTTCCACATCCCTCCTCCTGGATCCACCAGGTTTTATCCCCTCTACAGGCAGTATTGAAGGGGATGATTTGGCTTTAAAAGATCCCAGTCCTTAGTCCTTACTATGGTAAAATTCCAGTTACAGCGAATGAGCGTTAAATCTAGGTATGGACTGCAGAATCCAGTTAAATAACATTCTATTGCAATACTGATTACAGCTTTAAAGTGGCACCACCACAGTATGTTAGCCACACAGAATGGAATGTTCTAACTTGCCAGCATTGTCACATCCACTGTGGGGGGGTTTCCTGAATAAATGAAAGATTTCTTGTGTCTTGTATTACAACTAAAATAATTCAGACTTTTTTTTTTAAAAAGGGTGGAAACAGGCTGTGCAATTAAGTAGAAAGCAAACAAAATGTATATACCCTTGCACTTAATGACATTCTCTAATTATTTTGATTAGACTCTTGAAACTGCTGGCTATGTGAAGAGCGTAATAGTAAGTAAGGCATATATTTAATTTCACTATGTTCCTTTCTGTGTATTTTAGGCAGTGGTTCTTTGAGATCATGCAGGCCAGCTGCAACATCTCATATTTTCTTGTACTAATGAAGTGTTTCAAAGTAATATTTGTTATGAATTTACTTTATATTCAGAGGCTAGATTTAACCCAGGGACTCTATCAATGAGGACCCTAGCAGCAGAAATTCCTTTGGGTGGGAGCAGGATTGTGATACTGGAAAACAGTTTCAACTTCCCTTTCACCAGTGGGATATATGGAAAGACAGCACAGCCTAAAAAGTCAGCATGGGCAGTTGCCCAGACAATGCACCAATTAGTGCATCCACTTGGCAGCCTCAACACTGGGGTCCTGTCGCCCCCTAAAATACAGAGCTGCTTCCTGAGCTGAAAACCCAGAGGGACAGTTTCCACTAAGCTGCAGTCATGCTTTCTACAATGGGCCTGAAAATCGTTTTGTCCTATCCATACTGGTGTATTGAGAACCTGTGCAGTGGGACCCATTGCTATCAGATAAGGATCCCTTTTGCTGTTGTAGATGAGCATTTATTGCGTGCAAGTCACATCTGCTAACTTTTATTGACGAAAGTCTGTTTTCACTGCTGTCAGCACAACAAAGCCAATGAAGCTAAGGAAAGGTGATTTATATTCTATTCTGCCATTCACAAAACTATTAGCACTAGTTTTCTGATTGGACAATCTCCATTAGTGGTGATGATGTCAGCAGCAATAAGAATATGTGATCAATCTATCCCATAATATGTTTTGAATCCTGTTAGGAAATGAATGAGCTGGAGGATAATGTTTTATCAATATTGGGGCTTTTCTTTGTTAACCACCCAGAACAAAACGTTTTTCATATTGTGTTAAAATTCAGTACCACTAGTATTAGATCTTTGATAATAGCCACTGATTAAAAATACTTCCTGATAACAGAAAAAGCTGAACCCTGATCTTCAGAGGTGCTGAGCACCCATAGTTCCTGTTAAGGTCAACTGAAGTTACGTAAGCTCAGCACTTTTGAAAATCAGGCCTGAATTTTCTACAGTTGGGGCAGATGACAAGTGCCCACGGTTTCTTTTGGAAATAATAGAAGCCATGCGCACATCCACGAACAGTATTTACCCCTGCATCTCAATACTGCCAGGATATTCCATCTATTAGAAGAGCACTATAACACAGAATTCAATGAGTGTTCTGCCCATGGAGCCCCCTACTACAGTGTGTAGGATGGAGCAATCAGTTCTCCTTAGTTGTCAGGATTTTCATCTATATACTCAAGCAACTGATATGTTCTTACTGCAAACTTGCAACATTTTGGAGAGCAGTTAGCACTTGATTGATGAAAAATTGCCTATTCCTCATTGCATTACTGTGCAATGGCTGATACTGAAACTACTTTTTCAAATTTTTCTCAATTTGAAGGATAATGCAAACATTTACACAGAGCAATTAAAAGATAAAACACTGACATTAGCTAACAAATGTATCTAATTCATTTTTCCAGGAACGGGATAAGCTTTTAAGGTATAGGAAACAAAGGAAGAAAATGACAAAACTCCCTAAGGTAAAAAAAAAAGTTTAAATCTATATTTATTTGTATAGAGCTGATGAGCACAACGTCTTGCTTAGTGACATCAATGGTCCATACAAATGGTCATCAACTCTCAAAGTCTGGCAGCAAGGGTACATGCTGGCTCTACTGAGGGCAATGGGAAAACTCCCATTGACTTCAATGGAGACAGGATTTCACCTTAAGGATCTAGGGTTCAGCAAGCAAACATTGACTCTCCAAATTAGAAGTGACTTTTGAGTCTTAGGTTTAGATCAAGCAGTTTAAGAGCAATCCTAAATAGATTTTTGTGGTCATCTAAAACAGGGCTGCCCGGGGGGGGGGGGCAAGTGGGGCAATTTGCCCCAGGCCCCGCAAGGGCCCCCACGAGAGTTTTTCGGGGCCCCTGGAGCAGGGTCCTTCACTTGCTCCGGGGGCCCCGGAAAACTCTCGCGGGGCCCAGGCCCCCGGAGCTTCTTCCTCTCCGGGTCTTCAGCGGCAATTCGGTGGCGGGGGGTCCCTCCGCTCCGGGACCTGCCGCCGAGGTGCCCCGAAGACCCGCGGCGGGGGGTCCTTCCGCCCTGGGACCCACCACCGAAGTGCCAGGTCTTCGGCGGCGGGGGCCCCCTGCCGTCGAAGACCCCAGGCCCCCGGAATCCTCTGGGCGGCCCTGATCTAAAACAAGAATGTGTGGATTGATTTTGTGGGTGGAGCATGGAAGAACAACATCACCTTTCTCACCCCCAATTTCACCCTTGATGTCGGTAATATTCATTAGTGATATATAATGCATGTGCTATAGGAAGTGAACTGTTTAAACTACACATTGTTTGCTTTTCAATATGTGTGCTTTAATATGTAAACTGTACTGTGTATCGTGTGAGCATCCCTCAGGAACTCAATAACAAGTGACAATTTGTGTAAAGAGTAGACAGCTCCTGTGAATTAGAAAATCCTGAAGTTAACTCATTTTTTTACAACAGTGCCTAAAAATGTATGTAAGATGTAACTAATTCATTATAAAATTTAGCAAAATGGGCAAAAATTATTGGTCAGAAGCAGTAGCAGCATTACAATTAGTGCTCAGTGAGCTGGAAGAAGGAAATGTTAATTACAGAGTCTGTCTGAGGGATAATTAATGTACTTGTGCAGTGGTTGGAGAGGGTGAAATGTCAAGGAGCTGAATTAGTAGTAAACTATACTCTACGTGAAGGATCAAAGCTTCAGTGGGGTTACAGAAGGTGTAAGTCAGAGCAGTGGCCCTTGTGTTTTATCCCTAACTACTGTGGGCCAAACAAATCCCAGACTAATTGTATGAGGCTACGTATGTGCTGGTGTGTATCCATACAGATGGATCAGGGAATGGATGATGTGGCTAAAGAACTGCCTCCTGCCTAAAATTTGAAGCAAACTAAATAAAATAAATATGACAAAATACTTGTAAGAGAGAACTCCATGCTTCCAAATAACAAATAAAATAATCCACTCAGCAAATTAAAGCAACATACAGTTTTACTAGAACATTATGGATGGTCTGAAAAAAGTTTAACATAAATTTATAAAGAAGCAACTTCTGTATTTAGAAATAAGTAACACATTGGAAACTCTCCTGATATTTTGTATGAGAACAATTCATTTTCCCCTGAGAGAGTTCATTAAAACAAATAGAGGGAAACCACACTTTGAAAAGCATATCACTGTATGCTGAAACAGAGTACAAAGTTTAGAATACAAATTTTCTGTTTAAGACAAACTCTGCTTCAGAATTACTGGAGATACCAATCAGAGGGTTTTTCAGACATTTCAAGGGGCTCAGCTGGCTATGCCATATTGTAAGGTTTATTTGCATTGTTCATCTGCACTTACACATTGTCATTTGGTCAGAAGCCGGTTGTGGAGACATTTTTTGGCTATGATGAAGAAGCTTCTCTGGAGTCTGATGGTTCTTCTATCTCGTATCAAACTGACAGAACAGATCAAACTCCTTGCACTCCTGATGATGACTTGGAAGAGGTATTTTCCATTAATCTAGAATATGTAATGACACTTAAATTTATCCTGTGTATTCTTATATCTAACTCAGAATTGTTGATCATATTATTAAGACAATTATCCTGCCCTTGTTTTTGGAGAACTCCACATTGATATACCCTTTGACTGGAAAACTAAAATCTGGTGTAGTCAAATGATCATGAGCTTAATCCTATGCATGGAGGCTGATCATTTTGGGGCAAGTCACCCCACTATTGTTGGCAAAAACCTGAAACTTTATGTAATTCCTATCCCTAAAAGTGTGGGAGTTAGCAGATTTTTAGGGGTGGGAATACTGAAAAGGCTGTGCGGACCTTATGGCTGGGAAGATTCATATTGGGATTGAATGCATATTTAGCTTCACATATAAACTGAGCTCAACATTCATCTTATCCAATGACTTCACATTTTGACCTAAGTGTTTGTCTACATGACAAGCAAAACAGTGCCACAGCTGCAGCTTTGCTGCTACACCGCTGTAACACTGTAACATTCTCATGATCGTGACAGAAGGTGAGTTTTTTTGTAATTGTAGTAAATTCACGCTCTCGAGAGGAAGTAGCTAAGTTGATTAAATAATTTTTCTATCCACTCAGCTGCGACTATAGTGCAGGTTAGGTCAACCTAATTGTGTTGCATAGGGTGTGAAATTTTTCACTGCCTTGAGCAATATAACTAGGCCAACCTAAGTTTTAGGTGTATTCCAGGCCTAAGTACAGAGCACAGCCCGAATCCATATTGAATTGAATTGTCCAAATCCATGGTGTGAGCCAAGGCCGAAGAAAGACTCTGTAAGTACTTCTATCTTTTCACCAGCCCCTCAACAGAGTTCGCCATTCTGCAGCTTCTGATGTCAGAATAAGAAGAGGCAGCTGTTAAGAAATACTGCAGGAAGGCACCGGTGGCCAAATACCACCTGTATTTTGAAGACTATTCCCAAAAGTACATTCAGATAAAGTCAGTGAGTGTTTTCAGAATCTCATGTCAGATCTATGTACCATTACCTGTCTCTAGGCTCCAGCAAGAAACTTGCTATAGAAAAAAATAAGCCCCATGATAGTGAACTATGTTTTTACAGCATCCGATTCTTTAATAGCTGCATCATTTCAGTCAGCCCTTCACCATATGTTTCACAGTTTAATTGCAGATTTCTAAAGAAGGGAGTGTAATAATTCATATCTGTGTCATAGCTGGCTACATAATTTAAGAGTGTGTGTGTGTGTGTGTGTGAGAGAGAGAGAGAGAGAGAGAGAGAGAGAAACATGAATCTGTTGATTCATTTTTAATACACACATTGAGCAAATACTTCTCCCTGTTCCTATAGCATGAAATTCACTCATGTGCAGACAGTTGGCTCAAGTTCTGTGCACCATTGAAGTTGGATATAAGCCTTCAAAATAGCCGTGGCTGTTGCATAGAGTGAATTTCATTCATATCGAATTCATTATATTAATGAACCATACTAATGTATTACAGCATTAAAGCAGGATAGGTAAAGAAGATCAACGAGAGGCGCTGAAGATCCACATCTCTCATTTGGTACATCTACACTGAAATAAAAGACCAGCAGCATAGCCAAGGTTGCCCCGGATCAGCTGACTTAGTCTTGCAGGGTTCAGACTGTGGGGCTAAAAATTGCAGTGTAGGTGTTCGACTCGTGCTGGAGCTTGGGCTCTGTAACTCCATGATGGGGGTGGGTCTCAGAGCCCGGGCTCCAGCCCAACTCCAAACATCTGCACCGTATTTTTTAACCTCACAGCCCAAGCCCCGTGGGCATAAGTCAGTTGACTCCGGCTCTGAGACTCAGTGCCATGGGCTTTTTTTTATTGCAATGTAGTCGTAGCCATTGACTTCTGTGGTAGTTGTGGATGCTCAGTGTCTCTGAAAATCAGGTCATCCATTCACTATTCACTCCTTGGTCTTTGTCTCATTTGAAGAACATAGTACCAATGCAAATGTCATATATTAATTCAGAAATGCCATTGGCACATCACCAGTGGTGACTGTATGTGGTGCAATGATTGAGGGTCAGTTCAACCGTCATAGTGCTTCATGGATGATATACTCTGCATCTTTCTGCAAAAAGGAGGAACTTTTCTTCATAATGGCTGTGATCAGCAGTGCTGGCAAGTAGTGCCAACTCTGAAAGAAAGACACATCTTTCATTTCAGTGAAGTGTGTCTATGTGATATTTTCCTGGAAAGACTGAAATAACTAGAGAGCACTTAAACAAGACCTTATGAACAGCACTTGCTAACTTGTATTTTAAAAGTACTATAAATTATTGGCTCTAATGCCACCAACTTCCTTCTTCAGAGAAAATAATATAGGTTTCTGTGAGGCTTTCTTTACTTTCAGTTTTGGAAGAATCCTTTTTTTTTTTTCCATTTCAGGGCATGGCCAAAGAAGAAACAGAACTGAGATTTCGGCAGTTGACAATGGAATATCAGGCTTTGCAACGAGCATACGCTTTGTTGCAAGAACAGGTCGGAGGAACATTGGATGCAGAACGAGAAGTTAAGGTCTAAATGGCTTATATTACATGAAAATAAAGGATTGCAATGATGTACATTTTTCTAATTTTACTTGCTCAGGTTGTTGTGATAACTAATAGGCCAGATCTTTGGCTGGTGTAAATCGGGGTAGTGCCATTGAAGGTCAAGAAGCTATGTCAATTTACACCAGCTGAGGATCTGGTCTGTAGTAGTTTAATATGCATGTATATATGATATAATCATAGGTTTATAAAGCACCTTTCATGATGATAGGTTCCAAAGTGCTTTTGGATAAAGTAATACACAGGCTAAACTTAGAGATTTTGCCACCAACCATTTCTGGGCCAAAACACAGCAACAGTATACAGAAGTTTAGGAGAGGAAGTGAAAATGACCTTCCAAATAAAATTGCAGATATACTGTAGATTGAATGAAAGTAATTACTCAGATTGGAATTTGACCAGGATGTCAGGGTGTACTGCACAGACAATTGTATGTTAGCAGTAGTTGAAAAAGAGTTAAACTGGGTTTCAACATTTTTCAGGAGGCTTCTCTCCCCCCCGCCCCCCTTTATTTTCCTTTAATCCTCCTTTAATACCTGTTTGATATTCCTCATGGTAGGGTCTGTCCATAATATTGTCTGCTGTGAATAACTAATGCGTCTACACTGCTATCTCAAATGCAGTGTTGTAATTTATGGTCTCTAAAAGCAGTCAGATTTCCATTCTCTTACACTGAAGTGCTGATTGCTGAAGAAACCATGGCTAATGCATTTATATTTTTATACCACTGATCAGCTTACAAGAGTGTCAAGCAGAATATTTTATGGAAAATTAAGCTCCCCGTCAGTAAAAATCTATTACCAATATTCGTAAATAGTTAATGCCCAAAATTCAAACCTGGATTTACTGAGATTACTTGATTCTGAATAACGTTTTTAAAAGGCTTATAGTTCAAAACGAGATTCATTTTCTTAATTGAATTGCACTATTCCATTGTGCCTTCCTATCTTCCTCCAATGTCCCCTTAGAAAGGCAGTTGCAGCTATCTAATTATCTTGCTTTAATTTACATTATAAATACATATATGTTCTGTAATATGAATAAATTATACATTATAAAGTGCTGGAAGGACAATTAAATAATACAGTCACATTTAATTTTACTATTTGAAAATTGATGGAAAGGATTAGAATATATCCGGTTTGGACAAAGAACAAAATATGTACATATTAATTCTGTCCTGACCTCCACTCTATGCAATCTCATTGATGGAGGTGTGCCTACAAGCTCTCAATTTGGCCCTAAATCTATTATGTAAGTGATGGATCAGTCACTTTCACTTTTCATAAGCACATTGTTCCAGGAGAATCCAACACAGTCTTAGGGTAAAATGGCCACATTAGCAACAACTTTATTAAAATTATAAAAAGTTTCAAATATTAGTACAACCATGAATATTTCCTACAGCAGTGTGGTAGTCTGATTGCATTCCCAACCCATAGGCAATCCCTTGAGACAAATTAAACATGAAACACGTTCCCCTGCTTGAGTTCTAAGATTGAATCAATATTTTGGCTTTCCAGACCTGGTCATCTAGCTAATGTTTCATTTCCACTGAATAACTTAAAGTAATGTGTAGGTAACTCCACAGCAGCCTACACTGCTGGGTTTCTCTAATGTTCTTGCAAGTAGACTAATCCCTTGTCTCTCAGATAGCCAGATTGAGAGATAGGTATTGTCTCACTCTATTTGATCTGTGAAACAGTTTTAGAAATTACTCTTCTTTAAGGCTTGCCTGCTATCTGCTCTGACATGGTAGAAGTTGCAAACATTAAGAAAGTGATGGTGAAACAAGAAGCAATTACAAACATGAAATAATTCAATGTTTCCCAGTTCAAAACAAACAAGAAGGAAAGTTCACCCAGATAATGCAAACAATTAAATAAGGCAATTTATACTGACAACAAAATATAATTATAAGATTTCGATGTTAACTGGCTAACTACCTGCCCAGGTGGATTTATAGGTGGGAAAAGCTTCCTGGGGTGTCAGGTGCAAAAGGAGCAGAACTGGTCTTTTCCTCATGCTGCTACTGCTGTCTGCAACCTGCCCAAACACATTTATAGGCCACCAATCTACCCTTGTTCTCATCAGAGCAATCACCTGATCCAAAAGGTACCTTGTCTGAAGTAGAGGTTGAGGGTACAATGACAACCCTCAATGGCTTTACAATTGAGTTCCTCTTAATGGTAAACTTTTTTTAACACAGATTCTGTTCCAGTTAAACAATATATTCTCAGTTTATACTTGGGTAATTTTGCTATTGCCTTGGGAAGAAGCAGTACAATATCCATGGAGATAAGTGCTTTCCAGAATTCTGTTCCAAGTAAAATGGGCAACTTTTCTTTAAAACATAAACTGAAAAACTTTTTGCCAACCAGTATTTCAGTTCTGGGTTCTCTGTTGTGCCTGCAAGACCTGATGGCAATGCTAGTATTTAGTGTAAGCAGCAATAGTCCTTGCTTTATTTTTTAACTGTTAGTGGAGACATCAGCTGAGTAGGAAGAAGTGAACCCTGAACTCAGGTCTTGGCATGAAAGCAGAGGAGGAGTTGAATTTGGATCATTTTGTTTTCAGATGTGTTTGTTTATAGTTTTTAAATCTACATATGCTCTAAAATTCACTTACTCTGAAAATATATATTCTCAACCAAACTGAGTGCAGGAATAAACAAAAGAGTTGCCTTCATGTATGTTGAGAAGCTAGCAAAAAGCCAACTACAAGCTCATCTAATTAAAACTAATGTTCTAGACTTGGCACAATCTGGATTCAGGCCAGGACACAGAACTGAAACCATTTTAGTGGCACTGATGGATGATTTCCTCTTGTCAATGGTTAGAGGACAGATATGCATTGTCATCCTGCTGGACCTCTCTGCAGCATTCTACACTGTTGACCATGAGAGTCCGTTGTCTCACCTAAGAGAGGTGATAGGGATCCAAGGTAATGTACTAAAATGGGTTGTGTCCTTCCTGGAAGGATGGTGCTAACAAATAGTGATGGGAAACTGCAGCTCCACTGCTAAATCCCGCACTTGTGGAGTTCCACAATGATCAATTCTCTCTCCAGTCTTTCTCAACATCTGCATGCAACCATTAGGTGAACTGGTCAGATGGCACAAAGACTCAAGTGTCGGCAATATGCAGAGGATACACAATTCTGTCTATCCTTCACCACATATGACCACTACCACCAAGATGGCCCAGTGCTTGGATGAGATCAGCACTTGGATAAAGTACAGCTGCTTGAAGCTGAACCCAAGCAAGAGAGAGGAGATGCTGATAGGCAAAGTGAAGTATTTTGAAGAGCTTGCAACCACAAAGCAGTCTCCTTTGGTTGAAGATACACACCCACAATTGGTCAATTCAGTCCATAGTCTAGGAATATTCTTGGATTCCTCACTGACACCGAGCTCTCACATATCAGCATTTGCAAGTAATGCTTTCTACCATCTCTGCTTGACTAGGAAACTCTGTCCCCTCCTGGTGGACGAAGACCTGGTCTCAGTTATACATGAATTTGTCACCTCTCAGATGGATTTCAGCAATACAATATAAACTGCGCATGAAGCCTTCAGTATTTAGGAAACTCCAAATAGTTCAGAATGTTGTAGTGCATCTTTTGAGCAATACAGGCTACCAAGAACATATCAAATCTGTGTTCTGCTCCCTACCTTGGCTTCCCATAGACTAGGGTTTCAGTCCTTATCTTCAAAGCACTCACTGGTATGGACCCAGAGTATCTAAAAGATCATCTAAAGCTCCAAGACAAAGAATGTGGTCAACAGCTTCACTCCTCAGACACAATGGAATTCTCAACAATAAGAGTAAAGCTCACTCTCACCTCTGCAGGAGACTGAACTTTTTCTGGGGGCAGTCCAAGATTGTGTAATGAACTCCCCTCAAAACTAAGGACTGTCACAATCCTCGCCTCTTTCCATTTCAAGTACAAAAAGCATTTCTTTGGTCTTGCCTTCTCTAATATAAACACAGCAATGGATCTATTAAAAAAGACACACCTACCAAAAGAAGACACTCAACTACGTATGCTTTTTCCCCTGGAAAGAGGATGAGAGAACAAATAATGTGACAGATGTGTAGTCATGTTGCTTAAGGCACTACTGCAAGCGCTCAGATACTATGGTGATGAGCACAGTATAAAAATCTATATAGAATAGAATAGAATGCCATTGTGGTAGAATACACCCCTGTATTCATACCATATACACTATTGTAATTGTACAAAATATGGCTTGTAAGGTATCATTTGAAAACTTATAATTTGCTGGTCAAGATTGTTCTGGTAAAATATGTGTGGCAACATTGTATGTGAAGTTATAAGATTCCCCGGTATGATGTTATTAATTAATACATGTTCCAAATGCCATAGCCCTGGCCAGGCAGAAGTCAGGTCTGTCCTAAACAAAGGAAGGAATGTGTGCTTGCCTTAATTTGCATTTCAGCAGTAAACAGAGTCATCAAGCAGGAAGGGAAATCAAAGGAAGTTCTAAGAGGTGAAAAAAGCCATCCGGGAATATTCTTCCACGTAGACTCTTTGTCTCCTGGGTCTCAGTTGGAAATGTTTTTCAAGAGGGGGACTGAAACTATAAAAAAGAAGGGACAATCACACAAGATATCCCTCTCTCTCTCCCTGCCCATCACATTCACTGCGCTTGAAGAGACAAAGGAAGCAGCTGTTGGATTTTGGGGGAGGGGATCTGACCTAAAGAGTTTGGTCAGTAAGACTGCTGACAGTGTGTGGCGAGAGAACTTTTGCTTTGAATCTAATGTAGTTTGTTAAGTTAGGCTTCAGTAAGTGTTTTATCTTTATTTTTCTTGTAATCATTTCTGACTTTGATGCCTCATTTCTTATTTAAAATCTATCTCTTTGTAGTTAATAAACTTGTTTTATCTAATCCAGTATGTTCAAGTTGGTATCTGTGTAACTCCAGTTGTGGTAACAAATTGTGTGTGTATTTTTCCCTTAAAGGAATAATGGACTAAATATATTATTACTGTCCAGGAGAGGGCTGGGTGGTACAGGAAATATGTTTCTGGGGCAAAATCCAGGACTGAGGTGTGTGTTGGGGTCACTCTGTAGCATAACCAAGGCAGGTAAGAGCCAAGGTGTGGCTGGCTGGTTGCAACACACACACACAGAGACATAGCAGGGCGTGATTTACGTTTTGAAAGGGATCACGCAGCTACTCATTAGCCTGGATTGTACCCTGGTATGTCACACCCATACATCCATATTTTATGTATAAAGATAGTTAAGAATTAGAATTAGCTTTATTCTCCATAAAATATATACATCACATTTACAGAAAGGTGTTGGACTGTGAACTAGCTTTCCATTAGCCTTTGTGATTGAAATCTACGTATAGTACAGTTAAACATTTGTGTACTCAAAATTATGGTCATAAAGGTAGAGGCTGCTTTTGACAATTTGTGCCATCATATTTGTTGGTCTCTTTTAAATCAGTTTAAAACTACAAAAATACAGGTAGAAATCAAGCATGCCCCTCAGCCTATTAATGTATCTTTCCTCCCATTCTTATGGGAAGACAAATCTCTGTTACTCCATTTGCTTTTTTAAACATCCTGTTTTGATAGAACTGGATACGGGCAAAACTCTTCTGATCTATGAACAAAGAGTGTAACAAATATTCTAATGTAAGAAGCAATTAATCTTTTGCTGTTTAAGTGGCTAGTTAACTGGATGATGTTCATTTTAATCTTAAATTGTATCTTAAAATTGCTATCCCATCATATAAGTTTTCCTTTTAAAATTTTTAATGATTGGCCCTGTCATAAGTACTTCACTGCAAATTAATTCCCCCAAATGTCTTTAATAAGTATTTGATATATTTTAAGTGTTTGATGTATCTACATTAGCATTTTGGCTTTTAGAGAAAGTTTGATGTATCTTTTCTCACATCCTACAGACGCGTGAGCAGCTCCAAGCAGAAATACACAGATCACAAGCTCAAATAGAGGACCTAGAAAAGGCACTTGCTGAGCAGGGACAGGTAATGTACTCTGAGAAAAATATTCATTACTGCAGTCTCTAACGATAACTAGCTGTTCTGTAAATTTTCTGCAAAAGAAAAATATACTCACATTATAAAGTTTGTCATATATGATAAAAGACAGTAGTGTAGTTCAGTTTTTTATATATATATATATATATATATATATATCAAATATTATCACTTTGATAATACTTCCTAAAATATTTGGCCCTTTATTAATTACAAAACACATCTATCAAGCAGCAGTTATGTGTCGTTATTGACACTCTTAAATCCATTTAACTGCCCTTGCATAATTATGGAATTCCCCTTCAAACTGTGTACCATTGGATTAGGAGAGATTAATATCACATTATTCAACAAATGAGTTGAATAATTCATTAGAACTGACCATTAAATCCATGCTATCTAGGGCTGAGTGAATACTGAAAGAAAAATGTGTGAATGTACATTCATTTGCATAAAGAGAACTTTAAATTTGCGAATGTGAAAATTATACACTAAAAACCTGAATCAAAGAGTTATGCTCATCCACGCATGGAATACACTGTGTTACCTGGGGGCTAGACTCTCAGTTGGTGTAAATCTGCATATCTCTATTGAAGTCAATAAAACTACACAGATTTACTTACCTATATGAGTATCTGGTCCATAAGTGCCTAATCAAACCTACTGAGCTTGCATTTTGATATTGAATATTCACAATAAATGAGCAATCCCTAGATAGAACGAGAATAATTCACAAAGATATTTGGCAAAGAACTTTGAATAATTAATACATTTTGAGAAAATTGCCATGTATTACTGGACAGTTCATGAAGAGAAAAAGAAGCAAAGTTCATTGAAGAAATTATATTTTAAGGATTATTTGTCAAACCTCATTTTTATAACCATGAAGAACAACTTCTTTGCTCGGAATTTTAAAAATATTTTAGTCTCATACACAAGACAAACTCTACAACATTCAGATATACATCATTCAGAGATAAGAAGCAGAAAGATGGTCCAGTAGCTAGAACATTAGTCTAGAGACCCTGGGTCAGTTCCTACTTTGCCACAGACTTCCTATGTGACTTTGAGCAAGTTGGTTAGGGCCAGGTATTTAAGTACCTAAAGATTCAGACAGGCATCTAGTGGCACCTACTTGCCTTTGAAAATCCTATTAGGTACCTATCTCTGTTTTTAGTAACCTAAGTATCTTTAAAAATCTGGCCCTTCGTTCTTCAGGTCCCCATCAGTAACATGGGGATAATAGCACTTCTCTACCTCACAGAGCTGTTGTGAGGCGCTCAGATACTACAGTAATGGGGGCTATATAAGTGCCTAAAATAGATAGGTAAAATTTCAGAAGAGATACATAGCATATATGGAACATTCTAGCATTTAACCATGGAGCTGCGTGGGCAGTAGAACTAGCATGTGCATTCAATGTCACTGGTGGTGCTTAAAAGCAAGGAAACTGTTGTGCACCTAACTGAGGGCTCCATTCTGAAGTCCTCAGGCAGCATAATCAGTCATATAATTATGGGTCCAAATTTATTTTTATAACTGTTTATTTTTATTTTAAAAGGTATTTATGGGAAAGTGCACAGGTAAACTTACAACTAAGCACACAGGGTAAAATTCACCCCTGAGCAGCAGACCAGCACAGGGGCTGAATACCACTTGAGTCCCACCAAGAACTATTAAATATGATTTATTTTAAAGCACTCTCTACTGCTTTTATCCTTTATCTCTTACAAAGCAAACTACTGAGGGATAGATTTGGTTCTGATATCTATTTGAAAATGTGTTTGTTATATGTACTGAAAAAGTCCTGTAGCAAAGTCCAGATTATATCTTGGCAATAAGGAATACAGGAAAATAGTCCATGTTTTAAACTCATCATTTCAAAAAATAAGTATTTTAGAGATTTTACATCTACCAGATTACCAGCATGCACAATGACTGTGAAAAAAAATTCAGAAGACATTTGAAGGAAAAATGTTCACTTCAATGCAAAGTAATGTTCTAACTTAACATGAGTAAAAATACGCTTTTGCCTCTAATGGTTTTCTCTGCAGAGATTGTTGTTTTGTTAAATGAAGGAGAAAAGTGGATATTACATTAGAAAAGCAGTTCCTAGGCTGTTTAACAGGAGCAGTGAGCACACATGTTGGTACAGACTACGTGCATTATCAAGCAAAGAGATGACCATTAGTGTGCAAAAGCTTTTTCTCTTTTTTTTTTTCAAAATCTTACATGAATTTGTTCATGCAATGGAGCTGATTTAGAATGCCTATTGTGCAACTATGTCTAGTTAATTGCACAAAATGTCTGTGTTTTCAGTTCAAATAATCAATTAAGTAGCTTTTACAAAAAGAGTAAATTAACATACAATTTTATTTTATATACACAAAGTTCCCTCTTGAAAATTTACCCCCAAATGATTTGCATATTCTTCTTCTAGGATTTCATCAAGCTCTCATTGAAATCAGTCTTAATATTGCCATTGACTTTAATGGGACTTTAATGTAGAGTCAAAACATGTTTTAAAATGTGTTATTTCTCTCTTTGATTTGCCAATGGGTACACTTAAACAATTTTCACTTCTTGAATAGCTGCTGAATGTCTGGCCTTGCATGATTGACTTATTTAAGGGGAGGTTCTGTACTTACTATCTTTAGTCTAGCCTGGTGATTTCATCCTGCCACACCCTCCACGATGCTTGGGCTTGGGTCTAATATTATTTCCATTGATTGTTGACATTCTAGTGCCTGGCCTATTCTGCATTATTAAATGAGCAGGTCCAGATAGAGTTTAAAAAGGGCTGGCTGAGTAACTCCCTGGACTGTTAATGCTGATTTTCAATAAGTCTTGGTGCACTGTGGAAGTTCCGGAAAACTGGAAGACAGCTAAGGGGTAAGGGGTAAACAGGATGACTTGGGTAATTATAGGTCTGTCAGCCTGACTGATTCCTGGCAAGGTAAAGGAGCAGCTAATACGGGACTTGATTAAGAAAGAATTAAAGGAGGGTAATGTAATTAACACAAATCAACTTGGGTTTATGGGCTAGATCCTGTCAAACTAACTTGATATCTTTTTTTGATGAGATTACAAGTTTGATTGATACAGTGTTGACATAATATACTTAGACTTTACTAAGACATTTGACCTGGTACTACATGACATTTTGTTTAAAAAATAAGAATGGTATAAAATTAACAGGACATACTGTTATGGGATGATTTGTTTCGTCAGCAGGCCTATTGGTCTGGGCCTCTAACTCCAGTCCTTCTGTCAGTGTTTAGCGGGGACGTTTGGGTGGTCAGCAGGCCCCTCAATAGAAGCTTCCTCTTCTGTTACTGTAGAGTGGTGCTCCTCCAGGAAATGGCTTCTTTCTTCCCACCCTTCTCACCCCCTGCCTGGGGGTCCTGGTCTTCTCCCAGGAGCATGCTGGGCAGTGCCTGAGGGTGGGGACTACATGGCCCACTACTGCTCCAGCCCTTACCCTGTCTCTGCCTTAGTGTGGAGTTTGTAAACCCCATCATACACATGTTAAATGAGTTAAAAACTGGGTAAGTGATAGGTCTCAAAATGTAATTGTAAATGGGGAATTTTCATCGAGCAGGGGTTTCTCCAAGGAGTCCTGCAGGGATAGGTTCTTGGCCCTATGCTATTTAACATTTTTATCAATGACTCGGAAGAAAATATTAAATCATCACTGATCAAGTTTGCAGATGACACGAAAATAAAGGAAGTGGTAAATAATGAAGAGGACATGACAGGTCACTGATACAGAGTGCTTGCATTTTAATATGGCTAAATGTAAATGTATACATCTAGAAACAAAGCATGTAGCCCATACTTATAGAATGGGGGCTCTATCCTGGGAAACAGTGACTCTGAAAAAGATTTGGGGGTCATGGTGGATAATCAGCTGAACATGAGTTCCCAGTGTGACTCTGTGGCCAAAAGAGCTGATGCGATCCTGGGATGTATAACACAATCCAATGGCTGGAAGCTGAAGCTAGATAAATTCAGACTGGAAATAAAGCATACATTTTTAAGAGTAAGGGTAATTAATCATTGAAGCAATTTAGCCAGGGTCATGGTTAGGGCTCTGTGTTTGTCATGGAGGGTTGCGGAAGTCTCGGATTCCATGACTTTCCGCGACCTCCATGACTTCTGCAGCGGCCAGTGCGGCTGACCCCAGGGCCGCCCAAGCAGCTGGCTCCAGGACCAGCTGCTCAGGTGGCTCTGGCAACAGCCACACTAGCCGCTGCTGGAGCAGCCCTGGGGCTAGCAGCGGCTGGTGTGGCTGGCCCTGGGGACTGCCCGAGCAGCGGTCCTTGGGGCGGCTGGAGCAGTTGCTGTTGGCGGCCCCTGGCAGTGTTCCCTGGGCGGCCAGAGCCTCGACAGCTCCCAGCAGCTGTTGCCGCTAGCCTCGTTCCCCCTCCCATCAGCAGCCCCCCGGGGACTCCTCCCCAGCAGCGGATCCTCCAGCTCCTCCTTAGCAGTGGCCCCCAGAGCACCCCCCAGCAGCGCCCCCCCCAAGACTTAGGGGTATTTATAATATAAATCATGGACAGGTCACAAGCCATGAATTTTTGGCCATTGCCCGTGACCTGTCCATGACTTTTACTAAAAATACCCGTGACTAAATCATAGCCTTAGTCATGGTGGATTCTCCATCACTGACCTATTTTTAAATCAACGTTGGATGTTTTTCTAAAATCTCTGCTCTAGGAATTATTGTGAGAAAGTTCTCTGGCCTGTGTTATACAGAAGGTCAGACTATATAATCATAATGGTCTCTTCTGGCCTTGGAATCTATTAATTATGTCCTTGCCTCTGCATGCCGTTCTGATCCCTTCTGACAGCAGTGTTGATGTCTGAAGGCTTGGCATCTGTAAATGTTTACATAACTAATATTAGCCAATAACCTCAAAGGTAACATCCCTAAAATAGAAATGGAACATGCTATCATGAGCTTTCTAATTCATTTCTTACAGAGTGTGAGTGGCTTTGTATTTTTGCAGCTAGCCTTGCTATCTGTTGGATACCAAGTTAAATTAATAGTTTATGACGACCCCAACCATGAACCAAAGAAGTCAATAGATATTTTAACAATGGATTCTATCTGAACATTATAACAATAAATTCCTTTTAAGGCTTTTACTGAACTAGCTTGAATCCCAAGGCTGGTACAGAATCTGCATGCTTAGTGTTGCCATTGCCTGTTGAGCTGTGAAAAAGAGAACCCAAAGGCAGCTAAAATTGGAGATGTGCTGGATTCAAAATACATTCCACTCACTTGTATCCATAGGCAGTGAAAAATATACCTGCATTTATAGAATACAAATATCTTCATATCTAGAATTCTTGCAGATAACAAACGCCCATACTTCCTTTGGATGGATTGCTAGATCCATTGAAAATATAAAAAATGCCGCCTTTATAGCACATTAGTTATTTACATTTCCAATCCAGAAGATGATACACAAAATTATTTTTCACAACTTTCTTTTTAAAACCTCAAAAAGGGGAGAAAAATCTAGTGGACTATTAATGGAAGTAGAAGCCAGGAGCATCTGAGTCAGAATATGGCAAATCATTTGATTTCAATGTGAGCTGAGGCTGTTCTACTTTTACTTGAAGCTGCCCAGCAATTTTTAGGCTCAAACCCATACCTGTTTACCCATTGGTAAAACGAGGCTGCTAATATTTACATAAATCACAGGCAGGCACGGCTCTATGTATTTTGCCTCCCCAAGCCTGGCAGTCAGGCAGCCTTCAGCAGTATGCCTGCGGGAGGTCCACCGGTCCCGCGCCTTCGGCGTACCCGCCGCTGAATTGCCGCCAAAACCGCGGGACCGGCGGACCTCCCGCAGGCATGTCGCCGAAGGCAGCCTGACTGCCGCCCTCATGGCAACCGGCAGGCCGCCCCCCGGGGCTTGCCACCTCAGGCACGCGCTTGCTGCGCTGGTGCCTGGAGCCGCCCCTGATCACAGGCATTGCAAGGGTTCATTAGAGAATGGGCTTGATTAATCTAGTGTTACAGTAGCATGGGGATAGGCTCCACAACCTCAATTCTACCAGGGTGCCCACACGTCAGTGATGGCTGAAGAGGAGGATGGGTAAGGCAGATGGGTGATGTCTTCACTTCAATTTCCACTGGGGCCTTGACATGGTCATCTAGTTGTCTCTCCTGGTGGAAACCCTAAAGGCGTTTAGGTGGGGGTGTGCTGGCTGCCTTCCTCCCTGCACCAGCTGTGACCTGGTCCAATGTTTGTGTGGCACTTTGAAAATGAAAAGTGCAACATACTTTGAGCACTAAATATTATTATAATTCTGTGTAAAATTCTATTTTTGGTCCCAGTTGAAATGGGTGACATCTACAGAATGTGGGGGTAAATGTGACCCGAAAGGTGAAATACGTCTGTTTGTTCTTAGCTGAATTTTCTTTTATCAGCAAATGGCTAAATAAGTGAGAGTCCTAAAAGTCACATTAAAAATCAATATACAATTTTTTCAGAAGTTCTTTTATCAGCTCAGGTTTGGCTTTTACAGCCTTTATTCCCTTCTTACATCCCTGGAGCTTTCACAGGTTTTAAACCCCTCTCCATATGAAATAACCTGGAGAAACCTTCAATAAACTGGAAATTCCACCCCCTAAAGCTCCCTCATCAATATCCTGGCACACCTTTAGTGTGTGATTCTCCTCCATGTGGACTACCCAATGAGAATAGGTTCTCCATGTTCTGGCCCTTTAAAAGGTGCCTATGGGAAAAAAGATAAATTACCCACTCCCCATTTTCTCCCCCTGCTGTTCAGCTTTTGGAATCCTATCTGCCTGCATTTCTCCCTGTAAATGTTTCTGCTGGATCTTCCAAAATTGGAGGACTCAGCAAACTACTGCCATGCCTTCCGACAGGGAAGGGAAAAGAGAACTGACTACACCAGCCTAGGAGTAGAATTTCCATAGTAGCTCTCTATTCAATAGCCCCCACCCCTTCAGGAAGGGCCAGAGGAGGGTCCCCCTAGATCTTAAAAGTGATGGAATATAGTGGGTCCTCCATCATTATCATTCAGTTACAAACGTCTTCAAGAGATGGAATGAATTCATTACACAGAACTGAATTTTGTAGGAAAAAGACATTTTGATTTCTATTTTCAGCAGAGTGAAAAATTGATTGTTCAAAACATGCTCTATATATGGTGTCTTCAGAGAATAATTGTGAAGATATTTATTATTATTATTAATCACTCACATAGCACTTTCCAAAGGGATTTACAAACTTTAACTATGTGATCACTTGCTTGCCAGCTCAGCCCAAAGCATCAGTGATCTCAGTGAGCAACTTATGTTCCAATTGTTTTCCCCCCATTTCAATCTAATAAATCTTATTTTTTAGATGGATGAATTATTTTATCTTTGTTAATCTTGGGAAGCATGGAAATCAAAATACAATAATTGCTATTATCTGTTTATTAAATTGTTGTAATGGAGGTGCCTAACATCTCACTTTTATTGCAATCATCATTCATTTCATTGACTGACAGGATTTTTCATGTTTATTTTTGTTAAATTGGAGTATTTATATTCCAATTACATTTAAAAAAACAAAATACTATGTTAAAAGAACTTTAAGATGCAAAGTCAAGCACTCAAAAAAGTAAGGAAATGTCAGAATTAAGGTTGTCTGTTAAATTTTAATTCAGCCCACTTCTGTGTATGCATTATGATACAGTCTTTAATTACATGATCATATACTATGGCAGCACTGTCAGTTTCTCCTATAATATTAATCATTTATATTTTAAGGACATGAAGTGGATTGAGGAGAAGCAAGCATTATATAGAAGAAATCAAGAACTTGTAGAAAAGGTATTTATTCTCAGCATTTCTATTCCTACATTTAATATATTTTTAGTTATATAAATAAAAAGAGATTAAGGAAGGGTGGGGTTGGGCTGCCATGTACTGTGGCTGGGAAGGAGATTAAAGATAATCTAGATGTGGTTCAAAAACTATAAATGAATGCTTTGCCTCGGTTTTCAGTAAAGATGCTAATATGGTACATGTGCATTAAGGCAGTACGGTTGGTGTAAATGAGTGTCTAGAAATCAAAATGATCACATCTGAGATGGAAGAAAAGAGCATAATGTGCTCAGATCAAGGGGAACAGATCATTTCCATCCCAGAATACTGAAAGAACTGACTCAAGAGATTGCTGGTCTGTAGCAACAATCTTTAATAAATCTGTCTGTCTGTGATCTGGGCAGTTACAGACCTGTTAGTCTGCGGTGTGCAAGCTTTTAGAACAAATTGTGAAGGAAAGAATAATTAAATCATAGAGGTAAGTGGTAAAAGGGATGCAATTCAACATGGGTTTGCCAAAGGTAGATAATGCCAGGCTAACCTGATTTCCTTCTTTGAGAAAACACTGATTTTTTTAGATAAGGAAATTGCAATAGATCAAATATACTTGAACTTCATTAAAGCATTTGACATGGTACCATATGGGAAATTATTTGTTCAGTTAGGGAAGATGGGAATCAATATGTAATTGTAAGGTGGATAAGGAATTGGCTAAAGGAGAGAAGGCAATGGGTTGTGCTAAAAGGTGAATTATCAGACTGGAAAGAGGTTACTAGTGGAGTTCCTTGAAGATTGGTCTTGCGACCATCCTTAGTCAATATTTTTGCACAAAAGGTAGGATGAGCTAATGAAATTTGGTGGTGATACAAAGTTGGGAGGCATTGTCAATACAGAGGAGGATCGGAATATTGTACAGGAAGATCTGGATGATTAAATTAATTAGTACAAAGTGAAAGGTCATGCACTAAGGGCCTAATAATAAGAATTTCTGTTGCAAGCTGGGGGCTCATCAGTTGGAAGCGACAGAGGAGGAGAGAGACCTGGATGTGTGGGTCAGTCACAGGATGACTGAGCCACCATTGTCATGTTGTTATGAAAAAAGCAAATGCAATCCTAAAATGTACTAGGTGAGGCAATTCTAGTACAGATAGAGACGCATTAATGCCATTGTACAAGGCACTGATAAAACCGCATTTGGAATACTGGGTACAATTCTGGTCCCCCATGTTCAAGAAAGAGTAAATTAAATAGGAACAGGGGAATGGAGGACCTATCTTATGAGAGGATACTGGAAGAGCTTGGCTTGTTTAGCCTAGCAAAAAGAAAGCTTAGACGGGATATGACTGCTTTCTATAAATACATTAAGGGAGTAAATACCAAGAAGGCTAAGGAGTTATTTAAGCTAAAAGAAAATGTGGGCACAAGAACAAATGGATACAAACTGGCCACAAACAAATTCAGGCTGGAAATTAGGAAAAAGGTTTCTAACCAGCAGAAGGGTGAGGTGCTGGAACACCCTCCCAATAGGAGCTGGGTGCAGGAATGGGGGCAAACAACTAGATTAGTTTTAAAAGAGAGCTGGACAAATGTAGGAATGCAATTGTATGATGGGATTGATTGTGATGGTAAAAGACAGGGGTCCAAAGCCCTGCGCGCACTTCTGCTTTATGTCTTATGTTCCTAAAGCTCATGCTTCAGGGTTTCAGACAGCCACTGGTGGGGTCAGGAAGGGATCCCCCCAGTGTATTCTGGGAGGGTTTTTTATCTCCTTCCTCTGAGCATCAGGGGTGGCCACACCTGAAGATAAGACATTGGACAGGGTGGGCCAGGACTCTGAATGACATCAGTCATTCTCTCTCTCAGGTGCTTGGCTGGCTGGTTCTTGCTCACATGTTCAGAATCTAATTGGAATTTTACCCTGGTCAGATTGGCAATGACCTTGGGGAGTTTTTGCCTTCCTCTGCAGCATGTGGGTGTGGGTTGTTGCCAGGATTATCTGTAAAAAGCAACAGAGGGTCCTGTGGCACCTTTAAGACTAACAGAAGTATTGGGAGCATAAGCTTTCGTGGGTAAGAAAGCTTCTTCAGATGCAAGTAATGGAAATCTCCAGAGGCAGGTATAAATCAGTATAGAGATAACGAGGTTAGTTCAATCAGGGAGGGTGAGGTGCTGTGCTAGCAGTTGAGGTGTGAACACCAAGGGAGGAGAAACTGCTTCTGTAGTTGGATAGCCATTCACAGTCTTTGTTTAATCCTGATCTGATGGTGTCAAATTTGCAAATGAACTGGAGCTCAGCAGTTTCTCTTTGGAGTCTGGTCCTGAAGTTTTTTTGCTGTAAGATGGCTACCTTTACATCTGCTATTGTGTGGCCAGGGAGGTTGAAGAATTATCTGGATTATCTCTGCCTGTGACAAATAATAGTCTAGTTTCCTGTGGGTTGTAATACTTTGGCCTCATTTCAGTTGTTGGATTTAGTGTGTGGGTGTTGGTAGCCTGTGATATACAGGAGGTCAGACCAGATGATCTAGTGGTCCCTTCTGGCCTTAAACTCTATATTTGTAGAAGCTTAAGGAATGCATGTGGTTTGTTAGTATTATTTAAGTACCACTATAAAATGTTTAAAAAGTATTCCACACAGCTCTAATCAGAACAATTCTCATACAGTAATAATATCTTCATCATGCCACAATTCAGAAGGATGGATAAGGTCATTTTATGCAGCTCTTCACCCACCTTAGAACTCCTTGATAAGGGGAACTAAGGGGATGGTCACTCTGTGGCTTCTGAATTTCCCACACCCCTGGTCTATTTACTCAGCAATCCCTTCATTTCATTCAGTGTATCAGGCTGTGCAGAGAATATTCCTACTGTGGACTTGTAATACACATATAGGTCTTGAGTCTGCATCCGTACCCACTTTGGCCTGGTCTACACTGGGAGGGGGGGATCGATCTAAGATACGCAACTTCAGCTACAAGAATAGCGTAGCTGAAGTCGACATATCTTAGATCAACTTAAAATCACTTACTTCGCGTCCTCGCGGCGTGGGATCGACGGCCGCTGCTCCCCCGTCAACTCCGCTTCCGCCTCTCGCCGTGGTGGAGTTCCAGAGTCGACGGCAGAGCGATCGGGGATCAATTTATCACGTCTACATTAGACGTGATAAATCGATCCCCAATAGATCGATCACTATCCGATCCGGTGGGTAGTGTAGACGTAGCCTTTGAGTAGTCATCTAATTAAAAACAGTGTAAGGGTTGGAGAATTAAGCCCTTACTGATCAATCCTGTTCCTCTGTGTCTAGGATCTAAGCAGAATGCTATCAGAGCTGTGAAATACAGAATCACACCTTGGGCCCAGAAGATTTGTACAGTGACCTTGAAGTGTCACTGAATCCAGAATGTTTGCTTTTAAGCCACGAGCATTGCCCAGAGAAGCTGAATTCTTAACAGATTTAGGTTTTATATAAAAGTGAAATGAACCATCATTTTTTTTTAATCTTTAATTTTATTTTTCAGATAAAACAAATGGAAACAGAAGAAGCTCGGTTAAAACATGATGTTCAGGATGCTAAAGATCAAAATGAACTCCTGGAGTTCAGAATATTAGAGCTTGAAGTAAGCAACAGTTATCTATACAACCGTTGTCACTCTTTCTGCATTTTGTTGTCTAAGGCTAGAAGGCAGCCAAACTCGAGGAACCCCTTTGCTTTTATACTGAAGATGAGCTCTTCATTAAAAGTGACATCAATGACTGGTACACAGTGATACTAAAAGAGGATTAAAAATACCCCAAAAGAACAGCATATCAAAATTGACTAATACGGATTTCTACCTGTCTTCCTACATAAGTTTTTTAAGATCTTAACCTTTAATCTCTAGTTAGAGCCCAATTTATGTCACAGATGACTTTTTACTCTGCTATTCTTCCACTATACCTGTTTTAAAATTTAACCAGTGAAGTAAAATCAAAAATTAACACACAGAACAATAATTATAATAATTAATGGAGATATCCCATCTCCTAGAACTGGAAGGGACCTTGAAAGGTCATTGAGGCCAGCCCCCTGCCTTCACTAGCAGGACCAAGTACTGATTTTGCCCCAGATCCCCAAGTGGCCCCCTCAAGGATTGAACTCCCAACCCTGGGTTTAAGCAGGCCAATGCTCAAACCACTGAGCTATCCCTCCCCCCTATTAAGGAGTTTTTAGTTGTGATTGCTAAAAACCATGCAGCAATATACTGTTATTGTTCAACATGCAGATCAAGGACAACCCTTCACATTGTACTCATTCTGGTGAGCTTTTTTTTTTGGTCACACAGACTTTTTGCAGAATTTATGGAGAGCATGGACCTTCAACGCTTGAACAACACTGCTGGTTTGCAGTATTTGTCAGACAGCACAGACAGTAATATCCCAAACAGATGTCATTTATATTCCTTTGGATTTAAACACATCCAGGCTACCCAAATGTAGCCCACTTACATAGCCAAAATAATGACTAGACAATCATGACTGGTGAAAATTGATGAAGCAGTGTGAAGAAAGCTTGTATTATTACTGTGTAAGCTTGATTTATTCTCTCTGTGGATAAACAGAGATCTTCAGTGCCTGTCAGTCTAGTGAAATCTTCCACAAGCATTACAACTTCTCAGATAAAGAGCACTTTTCCCTCTGCATCTTAGAATAAATAGCCATAAAAGGGAGAATGAAAGATTTCCCACCTTTTTGTACAGTAAATAAAGATTCTTATAGATAGTGCCACTCTGTAATTTACATATTTATGATGTATTACTTTTTCAGAGTACGATTTATGGAATGCCCATATTTATAACATATTCTTAATGAAGCTGAAACTTACAGTACAATATGATGGTTAATTTAAAATTAAATCTCCTTAAAT
This sequence comes from Terrapene triunguis, assembly GCF_002925995.2. Lineage (NCBI taxonomy): Eukaryota > Metazoa > Chordata > Testudines > Emydidae > Terrapene > Terrapene triunguis. The sequence continues at coordinate 27,005,972 of NW_020664446.1, forward strand.
ATAATTATTTTTATTTTAGGAGAGAGAAAGAAGATCACCTGCTATCAACTTTCATCACATTCCTTTTACTGAGGGGAAAAGTCCTCTCCAAGTTTACTGTGAGGCAGAAGGTGTAACGGTAAGTAATCCCCTTTCTTAGGATTGCTTCCTCTACATATCAGGTTATGCTATATTCTGACTCCTTCTTTTCTGTACGCTTTTCTCTTGTTGTTAGGATATACTAGTAGCGGAGCTAATGAAAAAGTTGGACATTTTAGGGGATAACGCCGTAAGTGTATGTTCCTTTAATAAATTGTGCATGTTTCTGTTAATTATTTGTGCTTTTATTATTGTAGCATTAAGACAATCTAGAGCATGGGCTTTTTTTTGGTTTGTTATTGAGGCACTGGGTTACAGGCAGAATGCTCGCTGCAACTTAACATAATGTGTTAATGGGCCTTTCAGATGTGGCACAAAGCATCTTAATGTTATAACATGGCTCTTTGATTTTCAATTTCAGAGGTTGGTAAAATTCTTTTTAAAAAACATGTTTTTTCATGGAAGATACTATATCTTTCCATTGTTCATGTGTTCTTTGCTTATTTGCTTACTTGTATTTATTTGGTTTTGCATTTTAATAACTGCATTTTAACTTTGTAAGGCACCTCAAGCCTTAGATATAGGCACTTCTAAACTGAAATAAATACATACATACATTAAATAGAAATAGTTTAAATAGCAGAAAGAAGAGAGGAGGTGGTACTTAATAGTTGGGGGGGAAAGCCTTTGCCCACCACTTTAAAATCCTTTTCATTTATTTTTTTTAAATATTGTTGTCAAACTCCTTTTTTGATATGTTTTTGGATTTTTACATAAAGCCTGAGGTACAGCCTTTATATGGGTTCAGAGTAAGGAGAATGGGAAGGTGAAATTCACCCCCTTAACCCAAGGGCCAAGCTACAGGGCAGTTGCACAGTCCCCCTGCCCATTTCTCCACCTGTTATTCCAGTTGGGCTGAAGTAGCAGCCACACACTCTCTGTTTGGTTGTGCTGGAAACTGGAGTCACTGGATCTGCATAAACATGGATGCATGGTTTCTCACCTGGCAGGTCCCCAGTTCTCTCTTCTACTAACATTCTACACCAGCCCTGCAGAGACAAGGTCCATGGTGCAAAGAGAGGGGTTTTCAACTGATCAACATCTAGTACAGCCTCTATGTGATGTTTAAATGATGTGTTTAAAGCTAACACATGTATGCCTGCCTATATTACAATCACACCTTCATTTGCAGTGTAGCCATATCTTTAGTGCTTGTAGCCAGCAGGACTGCAGTCCTTTCTTTTGCTGAAGCTGAGATAGGTTTGTTAAAGAAACCTCTATTTAGCTTTTGCAGTAGAAAGTGAGAGTTGAATAGGAGTACTTGTGGCACCTTAGAGACTAACAAATTTATTACAGCATAAGCTTTTGTGGGCTACAGCCCACTTCTTCGGATGCATATAGTGTGGAACATATATTGAGGAGATATATATACACACATACAGAGAGCATGAACAGGTGGGAGTTGTCTTACCAACTCTGAGAGGCCAATTAAGTAAGAGAAAAAAACTTTTGAAGTGATAATCAAGATAGCTCAGTACAGACAGTTTGATAAGAAGTGTGAGAATACTTACAAGGGGAGATAGATTCAATGTTTGTAATGGCTCAGCCATTCCCAGAGTTGAATGTTGCCAGCCAGCCACAAAGCTCCAGCCAGGCATACGTGGAGGCACTTTAAAATAGCCTCTCTTTTCCTGTGAGGTTCTAATTAGGCCATGTGGGTCATAATTTCTCCATGCGCTGTTGGATCATTCTCAGGCTACATATACATCGTGAGCTACGGACGTGATTCCCAGTTCACATACTCTCACTTTAAAGACTAACAGATTTATTTGGGCATAAGCTTTCGTGGGTAAAAATCCCACTTCTTCAGATGCATGGATCACGAAAGCTTATGCCGAAATAAATCTGTTAGTCTTTAAAGTGCCACCAGACTCCTCGTTGTTTTTGTGGATACAGACTAACATGGCTACCCCTCTGATACTTGATACTTGCACTAGCCCTTATCTGAGCTAGCATGCTAAAAATAGTAGGGTAGCCACATTAGCACGGGCAGCAGTAGCATGGGATAACCGCCCCAAGTACATATTCACTAGGTTCAGGCTGGTTTGTGTTGCCCAGATCCAGGATCACAGAACCAAACAGACAGCTGAGACGAGTCAGAAGAGGAATAAGAATGAGCATTATTAATAATAGAGTATCCAAGAGTATATAAACAACTTTACAGACATACAAAAGTTTGAGTTAACTATGTAAGTGCTGATCCTACAACCATGCATGTGAGTAATACTTCCATTGTCTTCAGTTGAACTACTCACATAAAGTTACTCACATACATAAATGTTTCCAAGGTAGGACCCTAGGTAGACATACACAGACAAGGGAGGAGACAGAAGGGAAAATACAAGCGAGATTTTTTTACCATTTTTTATTCTTACTCTTTCCTATTTTTCTTTATTTATTGTTAAACCCTGACTTATTTGTCACCTTTATTATTGTTTTTTAAGAGTACCTACTGATTCCTAGGCTGTTTTTATTTTGTTTTTTATTTCTTGTTGATTTTTTTTTAATTGGTTTTACTGTTACTGGTTTTCTTTTAATGCATAGAAGGGACTGCCAGATGTGAGCAGTCCCATTTAACTCAGTGAACTGCTTATGGGCATTGGAGTTTGCATTGGGCATTGGCATTGGAGCCTTTCCTGTTTTTTGTTCTTTCCTCCAGACATTTCACTTATATTATGAACATGTTGATATTCAGTGTGCAAATGAGTCCAGGCCCAAGATTAGATTGGTGACGTCATTCTTGTGCAATGCATGGCCTAATACATCAATGTGACATCACCAGAATGCTTAGCAAAGAACTGAGATGCTGCTTTCAGCACTGGGTGCCCTGTAGCCTTTCTATAATGCTAATGCCATAATGCTGCCCAGCTAACACTGACAAAGAATGTGGTCTGTTAAGGCTTGTGCAACAGAGGCAAAAGCATAAAAATAACATGCCAGCTGGATAATATGCAAAATTCTAACCATTTCAAATCTATGAATATTTTAGTTTTCATTTGCAGTTCATAAGTGTAGTTTTAATAATTTAAAGATTGCCAGCAATAAACACACACATGCATATTGACGGTGTGTTCACTTTTAATCAAAATCTGAAGTAAAAAGAAGGTTTTAATTAGACATTTTCAACAACCAACACTTTTGGGACTTTCACATTTGCTTCTTTTCTTTTCTTTACTATGTGTTGTCTTGTGTAATTGTGCGGTTATCCCCAGTTGGGAAAAGAAAGGAAACAGTGCCACTTAATAAAAATCAGCTGTTTTTTGATGTGCCAACAGTTTGTTGGTAAGTGTGAAGCTTTTAAGGAGAATTAGGTGTACTTACATTATTGTGTATGAGAACTTCTAGGAATACAGTTTTTTACTGTAACAACTCAGCATTAACTTTAAAAATTACAACCATATTCTCTATTAAAATACGAATTTTTATTTCATATTATTTAAGTTTGGATATATTTAATGCAAGCGCTGCCCAAAACCAATACCAAGGCATTGAGGTTTATTGTAATTATATTCTCCTTTTGGTGCAGAATCTGACCAACGAGGAGCAAGTAGTTGTCATACAAGCAAGGACAGTTCTGACACTGGCTGAAAAGGTAAAAACATATACATATACATATACATCCCTAGTAAGTGAAATCATGTTATACAAAGTTTTGCCCATCTCCGAATGGGTTGACTTGAGCACATTGGTAATGTAAATAATTGTTTCTTCACAAAATGATAGAATTTTTTAAGCACAATTATCCTTTTGTAAAGCTTAGTAATTTATGAGGGAAAAATATATAAAGATAATGTTCAGACAGTACCATAATTTATATTAATGCCATTTGAGTTATAAAAGATATATTGCAAGGCTTTGGGAAAGTGTCCATCCCCCAGTCATCAATGTATATAATAATTATCTAATGTGCTTGATACCTGCCCCCCTTAGTGGCTTTAAATTAAATGTATCTCATATGGTATGCTAGAGTTGTAATAAAAGTTTAGTAGAAGAACATGCTCTTTGGCAAAAACAACAAGGAGTCTGGTGGCACCTTAAAGGCTAACAGATTTATTTGGACATAAGCTTTCGTGGGTAAAAACCTCACTTCTTCTCTATGCATCTGAAGAAGTGAGGTTTTTACCCACGAAAGCTTATGCCCAAATAAATCTGTTAGTCTTTAAGGTGCCACCGGACTCCTTGTTGTTTTTGTAGATACAGACTAACACGGCTACCCCCGATGCTCTTTGGCAGAAGTTGTGTGCTATCATTTTGACTCTGGAAACTGATCTATTAAGATTTAGGACTTAATCTCTTGTTATCTTTTATATACAGTGGCTACAGCAGATCGAAGTGACAGAATCTGCACTACAGCAAAAGATGCTAGATCTTGAGAATGAAAAGGTACTATAGGGGGTGTTTTGACAATAAAAGAACAGTCATTCAAGTTGTTGCTAAAGTAATTGAGATAACCTAGTCTTCTTTACATCCTTAGGAGCTATTTAGTAAACAAAAGGGCTACTTGGATGATGAACTTGACTACAGGAAACAGTCTTTGGATCAAGCACACAAGGTAAGAAAAGTCAGTCTTGGTAGACCTATGCTACCTTTAATAAATTATCTTATATAATCCTACTGTCCTTCTGCATACAGAACTCCCATTGAGTTCCAGTGGCTGGAAGAGTAGGTAAATTGAATTGTAAGCAAATTATTTAGACCTTGATCCAGCATTGAGCTACATATGGGCAAACCTCATGCTTGCATGGTGCTCTTTGCAAAATCAGGGCCTTAGATATTCATGTGTTGTTATTATTTATTAGTTTGTATTGTACAAACAGTTTAACATAGCTGAGATTCTAGGTTGCAACTGATGGAACAATATTTTGTGAGTATTCTCTTTTCCCGCCAAAAATAAATCTTCTATCTCAGGATTTGTCCCAGGAACCTAGGCTACAACTCACCTAGCTAAAATAGGTGTACCCTGCATCTACATTAGGACAAATGTTGAGTTTACGTCAGGTTTACCTAGCATATATTAGCTAACCCTGACCCCTAAATTTGACCACTTTACTTACTCAGTAAACAGTTTCCTACAATTGTGGTCGTATTTACAGCTGTACCTATAGATTCGCACCACCAGAAAAGCTAGCTAAACATACTTATGACTTATTTATACCAATATTTTGCACGGTTATAGCTTTTTCCTGCGCTTTGGGAATTATTTGTATCTTGGACATGGTCATGTCTTCTAAGGGCTGAGAAGCATACTTCAGTCCTCCTTTTGAATGTCTAATACATGCTATGGTTTGAGAACATTTGGGGGAGCTTTTATTCAATACCCTTTTTAGTCCTCTGGGTTTTTTTAAGAGCTTGATCTTGCCAAGTACTCAGCTTTTCCTGGGACTAACTTCCATGCACAGCATCTCTGGTCAAGAACTGCATATAATAAGCAGTTATAAAACAGCTTCCTATTTCTGAAGTACTCTGAGAGTGGGCATAGCAGTAAAGGGGAAGATTGATTGGCATTGTCATAACTCCTTTCCCTTCACATATTCCTCAAACTTCCCACAGCATAAAACGAACTAAAGAAAGACTGTTGTTATGTTATCACAATGACACCACCCACATCAGCTGCAATAGGAAGAAAGTTAGTGTGCTGGTGCTATTTCTGAGCACAGTTGAGCATATTGTGAGTCAGCTATTGCATTCTCCCAATGCAATCTGTCATAATATTAGGGAAGGAATATCTCAGTGATGGAAGGTCTACAGAGGTCATGGAAGGCACTATAATATTGCAAGCCTGAGAAGTCTCTGTAGTCATCTCTGGAGAAAATACATGTAGTTCAGCAACTAATTTATCTGGTGTCCACTATCCAGCTGGTCAGAGCTCATCTTTGCTCACTCTTGTGCCATATGCAGAATGCTTTGTATCTGGGATTATATAAATGATGCATGAAATGAAAAATCCCTGCAGACTGAACCTAATGTACACAGAATGCAGTGCAGAATTTTCATAGACAAAACAATGTTGCTTCACTGTTTTATCTTCAGAGACTGATTTAAATATGGAAATCTTCCCAGATCAAGCATTTACCCATTTAACTTAGAGAATGAAGCTTTACCAGGGAGTCATAGAATACTTTTATTCCTGGTGAGTGCACCATTCCCTCTCCATTATCTGTGTATAATCCCACCAAAAAGTCTAGCAGTTGGTAGGCTGGCTACAGCAAAGTATTGTGTAGCTATTCAGTACTTCCAGCTTCCTAATACTGTGTGTTCAGCAGTTTATGTCCCATTGCTATTCATAAAAATATTGACAAATTAGTGGAAATTTAGGGAAGAGAAATAATAATAATTGGTGGGATGGAGAGATTGATTTATACTGAAAGCTTGCATGTTTATAGATAGATAGATAGATAGATATTAATCTATTTATCTATTAATATATTAATCTATCTATTGATTAAATTTAATCTATTAATCTATCTATCCTACGATATAACTGAGGGAGGACATAGATCTACAGGAATTTGGAGAGTATATATACTAAGGAGAGAGAGGCATTATTTATAATAGTAAAATGGAGCATAATATATAGCAATGGGATGAATCTGAGAAAAGGAAAAAGAAAAAATTTCCTGACAGTGAGATCTATTGGATTATATGATATTCTCCCAGACAAAGTGATGGAACACCGTCCCCACACCCGCATATGGGAGATTTAAAAGTAGGTGGGACAAAGCACTAGTAAATGTACAATAGGGAATAATTTTGCTTTGGCAGAGAGATGGACTAGATACCCTAATAGATCTTTCCCATAGCGAGGGGTGCTGGAACAATTTGTATAGCGGGGCTGCTGAGAGCCATTGAACCAAACTGTAAACCCTGGATATGATGGAATCCACTCTGCGGCAGCACCCCTAGTTCTAGCACTTATGCTCATAGCTAGATTCTCCAAACCTAGCTACACAATATATCCCATGCCAGCTACTTGGGGAAAGGATGAGCTGAGAAGATGAATCATTAGGGAGAAAAGGTTTATAATACAATTCAGAAATGAGACACTTTTCTCCTCATGTTTCTGGTCGCTTCCCTGATCTTTTCTGTGGCAGTAGTGTTATGGGGAGAGTTTCAAAGGCACAAATTGGAGTGTAATGGCCAACTCCCAGAGAAAGTCAACAGGATTCAAGCATCTAACTCTCTTTTTCTCTTTACAAATCCCCCACTGAAATACTAATGAGGCTACATTTGGACTAACCTCTCACAAATTCTTGGTTTTTGGATATATCTTTTAGTTTGGAACGAGGCTCCTGAATGGCGGTTGTGGAGGTCAAGAGGGGTCAATTCAGCTTTCTGCCTCGGCGGGATAGCCATTGTGGGCTCCCCACCCTTAGTTTATTGCGGGATCTGTAGTGATGTTGGGGTCAAGGGTGATTGCCAGTTTTGGTGTCTGGAAGAGATGTTTCCCATATGGCATGATTGGCAAACTGCTGTGTGGGTTTTTTCACCTTTCACCCAAAATCCAGTAGGTCTGGTTTGGGGATTTAAGTTACAGTTGTCTCAAATTTGTCAGTTGATAGGCCAGAAAGGATCCGATGTCAGGTCCCATAACCCAGTGGGCTGCCTGGGCCTTGAATCTGCACATAGCATTGCATGGTGACAGGATAAACCGCTATATCTTGTGCAACCCCTCATCTTAATTCTCCTGCCTCCAGTGACGAGGAGGGGAGCAGGTCAGGACGCTGGTTTCCAGGAAGGGTCCAATGGCAGGCCTGAGGGCATAAAGGGGCATGACCTTCACACTTACCCAGAGATTTATAGTCCACCGGGGCAGCTGGTGCCAGTTGAGAACTGCACCGGAACAACCCTGCTGGGTAGTTCCGGGTGCTTACCCTGGTTAGGTAATCATTTTTAAATAAAGTTTTACCCTCTGAAATTCATCATATTATGGTGTCTATGTCTCATTGTTTCTGTGTCCACACCAAATGTCTATGAATATGTTTTTCTGCTGGGATTTAAATAACTCCCTGCAACCAAAACATGGTGCAATTGTACTAGTGCAGCCATGAGAAAGTGAAAGTGACAAGAAATAGAGGAGAGAAAAAAATAAAACTGACCAGTCTATTTTCAGTCTTCAAGCTGAATGAAATATAAAATGAAAGCAAACAGTGGGTGAAAAGTGAATACGCCATCTCATGTGTTTATTAATTACACAAGTCAGGCCACTTGTTCTTTTTATATATTGCTCCTTTAAGAGAAACATTTTCTGCTAGAATCAGCAAAGGAAATATTTTCCTCACAATGTTGATAACCAAATCTGTATATGAACAACAAAAATTACATTTTAAAAATACATCGTCAAGGTAGCAGAATAGTTTTTACTGTTTAACACGGGGTCATTTCCCAACCTTGTTTGTAATATTAACAACCCCTTAGAACCTCAAAACTGAAATGGAGATTCCATACGTTTGTTGTTTTCATGATGTTACACTATGTTGTTAATATGGCTGTGAGGATGCAGACTTTTGTTTTGTTTGACAAAGTGTTGAAGCAATTATTTAAAAATCAAATATACTCATGAAAAGAATTAGATGAAAATTATATGAAGGAAAGTCAAAGTTTGGGTCTGTCTATGTGTCCTATAAAGGAAGATGTTACCATTGTTTATTACAATTCTGATCCAATCCTGCAGTACTTAAACAGTTCCTATTGACTTCAAGCATTGACATTAAGTGGAAGTTAGTTTTCATTATACATACAGTAATTTCCTTGTACTGGACTGTAACCTTGTGCCTTTCCTACTATATATTAGGGTTAAATTCTCCCTTAACTCTTTGTACCAAACTCTCATTGACATCAATGGGACATCTGTACATTGGAAGAGGATAGAATATACTCATTTAATATCTGGAAACCTTACAGTGTTAAGTAATTGAATGTTAATTCTTATTTCAGGAATATGCTGTGGGGCTGATTGTGCCCAAGTCCTGGCTCCTGTACACCACTCCAGCAGTGTATAGAGACATAGAGGAGAGAGAGAGTCAGGGACAATTCCGCGGGCTCAACAGTGTAAGGGGTATAGCAGTGGGTGCCCCAGTGTAAGAGATAGTGCATGCCTGTAGTGCTCAGTACTACCATGATTCTGGAATGCACAAAGGCAGGTGAGCAGAGGCTGCTGCAAATGAGAGCAGTCCTGGGGCTGCTCTAACTTACACTGAGGACCTCTTTGGCTGTCACTGCAGCCCAGAGTCCAGGCAACAAGAAGGCGGCTTAAAGGAATCTTTGCTCCCTTCCTGATGGGCTATGCTTCTCAGGTGGTTCAGCACCAAGTCTGCCAAGATCAATTCCAGTTGCGTCACTGCTTGGGACAAGCCATGCTCTCAATAACATTGACAAAATCCTCGGCCCACCTGTAAGAGAAAAGGATAAGCTAACCGCCTGATTTTGGTTTTGTCTAGCAAATTCTGGAATTAGAAGCCATGCTCTATGATGCCCTGCAGCAGGAAGCTGGAGCCAAAATGTCTGAAATTCTTTCAGAAGAGGAGAAAAGCAAGCTGAAGAATGCTGTAGAGCAATGGAAGCGACAAGTTATGAGTGAACTCCGAGAGAGAGATGCCCAGATTCTACGTGAAAGAATGGAGCTCATTCAACATGCACAGCAGGTACACATTGATACAAAGAGGTTTGTCTCCCTCATTTTTAAGCATAATGAACAGGTGAGCTCTGTCCCTTTCTTCTTGGCTATGCTGCTTCTTTTACTTCTATATAAGAGGTAAGTATTATTATTTTATTATACTGAATGAGGATCAGTGTATGTTTCAGCTTTGTGAATCAAATGTTTCCTTTAGTTCTTGTCCAGTTCCTTTGCCAGCAAGCCAATGTATCTGGGTGAAGTTAAAAGTAAGGGCTGAGATTTTCAATGTCACCTGGGGGATTTAGACACAAAGTTTCCCATTCATTTTAATCAGCATAGGGCATCCAAATCACTTAGGAAGTTTTGAAAACCTCATTCATAACCTTCAGCTTTTGGGCCAGATTCTTATTTGCCTGGGCTATATCCCCAATATGAGCCCTGTGTTTGTTTTTTCAATGTCTTTTTCATACAGTCATTGTATTGGATCAGGACACATCTACAAATGAAAACACAAATCAGTTTGCAACCACAGTATATCAGTTACAGTTTCCTTTTTTTAAAAAAGACTCTCTTCCCAGTTCAGAAAACTTTGTTACTAACACATTGTTTTATGTTTACATCTTACAGAGAATTAAGGAGCTAGAAGAAAGAATTGAAGGTCAAAAAAGGCAGATAAAAGAATTAGAAGAAAAGGTATGGTAATATAAATGAAACATCAATGATAAGATATACATATATGTGGCTATATATGCATATATCTTAAGAAAATAACCTTATCAAGAAAGTAAAGTTGCAAATAAATGTTCTTGTAATGTTGATTCACTCTTGCGCTGTTGGTGTAGATGGTATTATTGCAAAATCTCGTGTAAGAGATGGACAAACCTCTAAAGACTGAGGTTTGCTTCAGTTAAACATCTGAAATGGTGATGCATTTCTGAAGTTTATCCAAACTTAGCCATGGCTATTTGGTCTGGAAAGCCTATTCTCACCAGTTCTCTGTATTCTGATTGGATGGGAAGCACAATGACAGAGGCCTTTCCCCAGGTATTTCAATACTTGGGCTTCCAGTCTTGGCTGAAAACAGGAAGTGCGGAAACATATGAGGATAGAAACAAACAAGTTTACCAGACCTTTTCAGATACACCTCTACCTCGATATAATGCAACCCGACATAACACGAATTTGGATATAACGCAGTAAAGCAGTGCTCCGGGGGGGCGGGGCTATGCACTCCAGTGGATCAAAGCAAGTTCAATATAACGCGGTTTCACCTATAACGCGGTAAGTTTTTTTTGGCTCCCGAGGACAGTGTTATATCGAGGTAGAGGTGTATTGGGATGGTTTGAGTTTAGGGCAAAGTTTCAAATCAGTTGTCATTTTATTGGAACTTGTGCCAATGTGAGAGAGGTTTTAGATCATAAACTCTTTGTGGAAGACACTGTCTTTCTCTCTGTTTGGGAAGCACCTAGCAAATGCACATTTTGAGTGCTACTATAGTGCAAATAAATAATAAAAATTAATAATAATTTCAAATAAACTTGTGAGTTTAAAAAGCAAGAAGATATCTGAGGAGATGCATTAGCACAGTGTCTGGCATGTATCACGTCCAGGCTGACCTAATGCTGGAGCATGGAAGGGAGCATCTTGCATTTCAAAATAAACCCTTCTGGGAAAGAATGCTCCAAGATTGCAGTTTGATTTTTCCTCTCTTCACCTCTTTTCACACAGATGTCTAGTACATGGGCGTGGTGTTGCAGAACTATGCAGATTTGGGCAGGGGAACCTATGTAACTTGGAAGCAGGTCAGGGGATTGCAGAGCATCACCTTTACAGCCATTTCTCAAGCCTTTGGTGTGGCTGTCCATATCTCCTATGTGAAGGTCCCAAACACACTGCTCTCAGCCTGTCATCAGCACTTCCTCATCCTGACACATTTGAAGTTGGCATGAGGCTCATTTCCCAGCATATAAGGAGATTCAGAGGCTCCCCTGCTGACCACTTCACCTGTCACCCTTCCACTCCACTCAACACGGGAATATCAGGGGTTTCATGACATAGAGGGCCTTGCACCAACTGGTGAATTTTATCCTAAAAGTATAATAAACCACAGTAAAAGCATTTATTTCTAGGAATGGGTGAATCTGTTCATATATAATAGCAATTCATCTGAACTTTCACCCAAAACTAGAACCAAACCTAAAGAAAACCTTTTTTTGAAGGTTCAAAAGAGCTAATTGCTTTCCTCCCACCCCTCATTTATTCCTGCCCTTCTTGCTTCCAGCCTGGACAGGGTGCATATGTGCAGGAAATCTCATGAGATTCTGCTCAGTTTTTCAGACTCAAGAGGTTCAGTTGAGCAGTCAGAGACTCTGAACCTTTGGAAGTTCACCCATCACTACTTATTTCTCTTCCTTTCAAATGACAGTTTTGCCTTCCTCTTGTCTGTAACCGTGGGTTATTTCTCACTAGACACACTGTAAATTCTTTTTCTCTTTCTTTCTTTCCTTCCTTCCTTTTCTCCTTCCTCCCCTATTTCCTTTTCAGTTTTTATTTTTGTTTTTATTTTTCTCTTTAGCTTTCATTCTTTGGTCATAGTTCATCAGCCCACATACAGATGGTAAGTATTTTGTTTGCTGATTATCTCCTGTTTCTGGTCCAATTCTTGTCAACCTTCAGTGCTCTGCTATCACTATGCAGGCTGCATCTGTAGTGTTGTCAGGTCAGCAGGGAGTCACTTGATAATGGAAATATCTAAAGAATTTGAAATGTATGGAAAAGAATAAGGCATCCTTAAATGATCTCTGTATATAGGCTGAACAAACTCTAATTTAAGATTTCTCCATGCAAAGGGAAGGACAAGGAAGGCACTAACTACTATAGAAGTAAAAACAACCCCACTAAGCTGCTAGAAAATTGAAAAATAATGTCAGTTTATCAGTATTCCCATGATGGCAGATTATATTCTGGCATGAAGAAGTTGCTATAGCTAGCCATTATTCAGTAATCTTATTCAATATGAATCCATTATGTATTTTCAGTATCCAGCTAGGCTTGCATGATGCAGAGTTTGGTTTAGGCTGAGTCACTTCTGTAATCTTGTCATATTTTCAGATCTAATTGCCAGAAATTGTTTCCTTTAAAAGTATTATGTCTCAGGGAACCTTACATTGTTTGAATGTAAATTTCCCATTCTGTTGAGTGTGACCATGTCTTTAAGGAAATAATGGGAAATATTTGTTGGATACCATCATCTAATTGATGGCATTGTATGGGACAATTCCTGCTGTACATAACATTTCAATAGAACGTAATGCAAATCCTCTATTACATGAATAGTCTAGTTTAAGTTATCATAGATTGTGAATGTGAACCTTATAGATATTTTATGCATGTTATTTTTTTTTCCTGGATATACTTTCCTTTGATCCCATGTCTTTGAAAATTTTCTTGTTTCAGACTACTGAGGAAGCTAGAAATGCTTATATTCTTATTGAGCAAGACAGCATTGGTTACCAAGGTGAAATAAAAAAGAAGACATTACTATTTCTAGAAGCCCAAATATATATTTTGTCACTGAAGACTGAGGATATAATCTTTTTGACCCTTTTAGACAATGAATTAAGATGTATGGGAATTTCTTAAAGTGGAGTCTGCTCTTCTTATGTCTATGGCTGTACATTTTTATAAGCTAGAATTAGAACTGTCTAAGAAGAAAGCCAAAAAAATTAAAACAAAATTAACAATTACAGGCTTCTCTAAAGGAAGCCCCGTCTCTGCTGCTTGAAACAACTTTCAGCTTTACATAAAAAGCAGTATACTAATTCAGATAAAGTGAATATATTTTGGTTCCCTGCTAAGCAGGTAGTAAACTGCTTCTGTAAAGAAGTGATCATGTCCTGTTTTATACGTCACTCATGTATATGTGTTACTCGTAGTTATTTAAATACATGTCTTAAAGGAAGATTTTAAAAAGAGTTCCAGACTAGTCTATGATGAAAACATAAATGTGAATGAAATGAAGCATTGTATTCCAAGATGTTTTTCCTTCAGTTGAAATGGGAAGTAGAACTAATTCATCTGATAATTTCAGAAGAATGTATTTCTTTTCCATAGCACAGGGTATGTATAATGATTTGTTGAATATCCCAAGCACTTAATGATGGTGGGGAGGTGTGTCTACAAAGTTCTAAACCTTCAGAATGTGAAGGTTTCATTTTATTCTGAAGTTTCAGCAAACTATGCTCTGTAACACTAAGAGAAAAATGGCACAATAATGTATAATGCACTTAAGTTCCTCAATGAAGATGAAGCATTCAACAGTGTCTCATGGAAACTTTGAACCTGTAAAGGGAATAGAAGTGAAAATGTGTCGTCACTGATCTGAATGTCCAGAATGCTGGAAGGTGGGAATGTGTGTAAAAAAGAAGATTTGATTAATTTGAGAAAAGAAAGCACAAGCAAGGAAGGTGGGAATCCCTGATTGTATCTCTTGGATTTAAATGTCAGAAAAATGAAAAAAAAAATGTCTTCTGTAGAAAGATACACAAAGGAAAGACTCTGAAAGAAAGCACACAAATGTACTTCACCAAAAAGTAACAAGAGAAATTGAAACAAAGTGCCAAAATCTGGATTTACCAATGAATATATAAAAAGCATCTCATCTGGCCTTTTCCACAACTGCTGTGTATCTAAAATAGGGAGCAGAGAGATGATGAAGAAACTGTACCTATTCTTTGGGAAGCATAACCGAGAAAGCAAAACTAAAGAAGTTACTGAAAGGTAAGAAGAAATGTCTAGCAGATCATTGATTTGCTTACACTTTTGTAAATACAAGAATAGGGTTTGATCCTGCAGTCCTCACTCAAGCCAACATTGTTTTAAGTACAGTATAGAGGAAACTCTGACCTGATCAGTATTTGTTGTAAATGTTATGTATCCACTTTTCATTTTAGGCAGTGGCCTCATGTATTATATTTCAGTATAATAAATAACAAATGATCATTTTATTCTCTAGATCCATGTTTCCTCTTAATCAAAAATACTTTTAAACTTATCAAAGACTATCAAATTTGTACAAACCCACAGACAATCATATACATGTAACGGATGTGAATAGTTGTTTCCTTTTGGGATAAAAGACTGAAAACTTTCCTAAATAATGCATATCTGTTTAACACTTTCACACAGCTTTTCTTTAGTGGAGTAATTTATGCTCGTGCTTAGTTATCTGTATGCTTATCAAGAAGAGAACTGTGCCTGTTGTTTAAATTCAACCACAAAACTATTTGAAATTGGTTTTGTTTCAAGTCTGTGCTGCATGATTCAGAGGAGGGACTTGAGGGGGTGTCCCACATCTCAGGTGAGTGCCTTAACCAGTGGGCTCTAGAAGTCAGTCTCTCTCTCTCTCTCTCTCTCTCTCTCTCACTTTGTCCCTGGCCCAATGAATATTTAATTATTTATACACAGCATAGATTGAGAGAGACAGAGACTGACTCTAGAGCCTTGAAAAAATTTTACTGTTTTTTGGCCAGCTCTACAGTTCATTGGTGTGACGAAGTAGTAGTAAGCAGAGTAATTACAATAATGCCTACATACTTCTTTTGCAGTTCCTACTTTAGTGGGAATTGACTCATTATTGTTTTATATCTAGCTCACATCATTGTATTCCAGTTCTACAAGGTGAAATTTGTTTTCGTGAGTTCAGAGTTCAGTCATTGCATTAGAGCTAGTCCCCAGATTTTGGTTCTGCTACACCATTTAGGATGCATCTGAGTGAATATGCGCCACTCAAAACAAAACCTTGCTTTTGGGTTCATAATGGGGAAAGTCATGCTAATTCACACCCAATCTATTTAGAACTTTGGATCCTGTGAACCGTGCAAACCAGGTTTCATGCAAAACGTTGTGAACCCATTTTGCACTGAGCTTGTCAGTTTGTACAACTGTTATCAGATGGTCAGGAATTTTCTGATGAAACTTATTTAATCAGAAAAAATGCTGATTCATTAAACCAAAATTGTCTGAGAAAGGGTCAGTTTCAGTCACTCTCCTGATTCAAAACATTTCTAAAAAAAAAGTTTTGAAATTGTGAAAACATCCTGTTTGACACTTTCATATATCAATTTTGTTTTAAAAATTAGGTTGATTTATGCTAAAAAGGGTTTTGGTTAAAAAAAAAGTAAAAATCTGAATGAAATGTTCCACAATTATCAAACAAAATATTTTGATTGACCCAAACCAGAAATGTGTTCAAGATTATCAGTTTGCAAACATTTTGAGATTTTTTACTTTTTGTCCAGCTTTGGGATGGGAAATTTTTTTGCCATCTCAAAAAGTCTTTCAAAATGGGAAAAATATTTGCCACCCAGCTCCAAACAGAAGCATTAGAAGAAACTATTGCCTAATTATCATTGTTTCCAATGAGATTATCATGATAGATTATAACTCAATTACTGTGCAATCCATCATATCACCATTAGCAGAAGAGGACTGAAAATATAAGCATTTTCTCTTTCCATTTCACCCATGAGTCCCTCCTCTTGTAATTTTTTTCAATTACTTTTAGTTTTTTAATAAGAGTTGGAATCCAGGCAGAAAGATCAGATCTTGATTTGAATTTCCCCAAAGTTTAAAGGTGTTTGGATGCAGGGTATTGGTTTGTCCCATTTATTTAACATTTTTAAAAATTTAAACAGATAAGGGAGTGTAAAGACAGTTTGCATGGGATATATAGGAAGTGTTATAAATGATCATTCTGAATTGGTACTGTCAGATTTAGTAACGCATATTGTTCTCATATAGTTACAGGTACATAAATTGTGGTCATGTTCATTCTTATGAATAAAGAGCAGGAGTACTTGTGGCACCTTAGAGACTAACAAATTTAATGGATTTCCACTCCATACGGCTAAATGCAGTGTCTTCCATAATGACAGGTTTCTGAAACCATTCTTATGAATGTACCCTTCTTTGTATCATTTTCTTTGAACCCACAACCCAGTCCAGTTGTCCCAAAGGAGCTGATATGTCTCAAATTTAGCAGTCTAACATCTTAAAGACAGGGAGAGCACAACTGCTAAATTATGCTCAACCAGCCAATGAGAGCAATGTGATTTATATGCTTGGCAGCACATGACGAGAAGCTCAATGAAATAAGATAAGGAAAAAAATTCAGATCTAGTGTAATCAGATTAGAACTACAGCTAACCAGGAAACGTGGGGTGACTGAGGTAAAAGGTGACAATGGAAAAAAACAACCACCACAAAGACTCCTAAAGACAGCAAAGATAAACTGGTTCCAGTCAACCCAAAACTTTGCATATCCCTCAAACTTTTCTGAGGTTTGTGCACTGTTATGCTTTCTAGTTATTGCTGGCATGGGAAATGGATTACAGTGGAGAGAACTTGAAACTAATGGACGGTAAGAGCATTTATAATCCACTATATATTTAACAAGCACTACTGTATAAGGATGTTAACATAAGTGGCTCTGGTGCTAAAGGAAAAAATGAAGGCTTCAGCCATAAAGTAACCTCAGCAAAAAAGTCTCTCTACCAATCTAGATTAACAACAGTGAATATTCTCAAATCATACATCTCCTCATTTATACATTTATATGCATTCCCATTTACATACTTATGGTTGGTGATAAATATACAGTAAAAGCTGTGTTGTCCGGCACTTTATCAACCAGAAAGCTCTATTAACCGGCATTTCTGGTATCTCCCAATACAAATCTTCAATCTAGTAACTGGGACTAGTATCCTGCCCGGGAAGTTATGCAATTGCACATTCTGCACTCTACTTTTATGCAAAAGAGGCAGAAGACAACTAAGCAAGCTGATAGCAGGGATTTATTCAAAAAAGCAGCTTCCAGGGTGTGTCATAGGGTCATTACAGATTCAGTCCAATCTCTTATTCCTTCTAAATCTACAATGATAATTAATGTTGATAATGATGACCCCGAGGCACTGCAAGATCCTGAAGTGCTTTCTGAATCATCAAAGAAAGATTAAATTATGCTCAGTATTGTTTGTGGTAAGTGTATTTTTAGTGATCTGGGTGTATGCCATGCGCTGCCCATAGTGATATGTAGTGTCATAAGATAACCTATTGTATAGAAAACTTTACCTGTATACACCTAAGTGCTTCAAGAAACCAACCACTCTACAGTGCAGTACTACTATTGGATTGGTGAGTATCTGTATACTATTTTATACTTTATTCATTTTATTGTATTCTAATTCTTGGAAAATTGGTATTCCATTGGTAAGTATAACTCTTAATTAACTGGAATTTTTGACTAACCGGCACCCCCCATTCCTCCAACATGCTGGATAACAAAGCTTTTACTGTACATTGTATATCTATAACCATAAAATGTGTACTATTCTATCATCTCATTAGATTTGCATCTGTTACAAATACAAAAGGTAATTAGGGCTTCTTGAAAATTTTTGTTTGAAACTATTTTTCAACAAAAAGTTGGGTTTTCAAAACTCAATTATTTTTTCTCCGAAAAGTGTTTGTTCTTCATCAAAAACCCAAGTATCCCAAACTAAAATGTTCTCAGATTTCTGCTGAAAACTGAAAAATTACTATCTGAAATGCTGCCACTCTACTTGGTTATCTAGATTGATTTCCTAATATGTGTTCGCTACCACATTTTCACTTTGGTAGAGAGCTTTGGTGAATAGGGCTTTTATGAGCTGAAATGAGCCTTTAACCACACATCATTTCTAAATTTCAGGGCACCGCTCAAATGCAGCCCTTTTGGTTATTGAATTTAAATGAGGCCAGACAATTCTCCACAAACAGTGAGACATGTTTGGTAGCTGGAAAGGGTGAGTGTCATTGGAGTAGTTTCCGAGACGTAGAACTGATCATCAGAATCAGCCACAGGAGGGAGCTACAACCAAAAAATAAATAAGCTGTACAATATTTTTTGCTTTTGTGTTTTGTCAGGCTGCTTGCATTGTTACATAGTTTGGAGTTGTAGGATGATTGTGTTGTCTTAATTATTTTGTATAATATGTATTTTAAATTATACTTGAGATCTTAGAACTGTAAGAATAGGTATTGTTTGCACAAGTCAAAATAAGTAAATACCTTCAAGTAATACTACTCAAAAATCTAGCCATTGTAGTTCAGCCATAGAAAAACAATCATTCATTTTCCTACATTTCAATCTTATAAACCAGTGTATCTGTTGAAGTACCAGTTGGCTGACAAAAATGAATTACTTAGGGATACCTTTTCACTGTGATGTGCAAGTAGTTACAGTCCATTCTTGTTAATAGTGAAAGGAAGTATACAGCTCAGTGGAAACTTGGCCTTAAACACACTAAGCTGTGTGTGTATGTGCATACCTGCGCCTGTGTATTTATGTACAGAGCTCTGTGTAGCTTGAAATCTTGTCTCTTTCACCAATAGAAGTTGGTCCAATCAAATGTATTACCTTACCCACCTTGTCCTTCTATTATATATAACACACACAAAGACACAGACACCCACCCACACATGCTTTATGAAATAAGACTTTCAGAGCTAAACCTCAGCAGTTGCCAGTAAGGTGAAATTACACACACACACAACGCAAGTTTACATGACCAAAATAGTACCTTCACATACAATCATCTACCTGCAGGCATATGTTTTGTGAGTGCAGTTTCATATTTATGCATATCCACACATTCAGCAAAATCCTAAGAGGTGCTGAGCCCATTGATGTCAATGGGGATTGCAGATACTCACAACTTCTCAGAATTAGGCCCATATTTTGTACAGCATAGCCCAGGGGTGGGCATACTACGGCCCACAGGCCACATCCGGCCCTTCAGACATTTTAATCCAGCCCTTGAGCTCCTGCCGGGGAGTGGGGTCTGGGGCTTGCGTGGCTCCCGGAAGCAACAGCATGTCCCCTTTCTGGCTCCTACACATAGGGGCAGCCAGGGGGCTCTGCGCGCTGCCCCTGCACCAAGCGCCACCCCCCCAGCTCCCATTGGCTGGGAACCGCAGCCAATGGGAGCTGCAGGGGCGGCGCCTGCAAATGGGGCAGCGCGCAGAGCCGCCTGACTGCACCTCTGCATAGGAGCCAGAGGGAGGACATGCTGCTGCTTCCATGAGTTGTTTGAGGTAAGTGCCGCCTGGAGCCTGCATCCCTGACCCTCTTCTGCACCCCAGCCTCCTGCCCTAGCCCTGATCCCCTTCCTGCCATCTGAGTCCCTCGGTCCCAGCCCAGAGCACCCTCCTGCACCCCCAACCACTCATCCCAGCCCCACCCCAGAGCCCACACCCCCAGCTGGAGCCCTCACCTCCCCCCCCCGCACCCCAACCCTCTGCCCCAGTCCAGAGCTCCCTCCCACATCCTGAACTCTTCATTTCTGGACCCACCCCAGAGCCCTCACTCCCCCTCCCGCACCCCAACCCCCAATTTTGTGAGCATTCATGGCCCACCATACAATTTCAATACCCAGATGTGACCCTCGGGCCAAAAGGTTTGCCCACCCCTGGGGTAGCCAATAAGCTTTAACAATGTAAGGTGAAATTTGTGAGACTCTATACACTACTGAATACCCATTTAAACCTTAACATGAAGTTTAAGAGGGGCGTAATTGATGCATAGGACCACATTATAGTCTGCATTGAGGGATGTGGATGGAGAAGCAGACCCTGAGGTGGGCCTCAGGGCCTGAAATTGGACCTGCTTGGGAATGGATGTTGCAGAGGACTGGTGAGATGTGATCTCTACAACTAGTCCTGTTTAGAAGGCAGGCTGCCATGTGCTGGACAAGCTGGAATTTCTGCTTAACCATGATGAATAATCTTGGTAGAGAGAGTTATAGCAGTCCAGTCTTTAGGTAACAAATATGGGGGTAGTAATTGCTTAGCTCTCACAGCCAATGAGATTTCTGTGTAATGATGTTGGTCACATCTGCTCAGCACAGGCCAGTGTATTTCAACATAGTGATGACAATGAAGTCCTTGGTATAGAATGATTTCTCTTGAGGTCTTATGTATATATATATAGAACAGGAAGTGGGAGAAGATTGACCCCCGTGGGAGTCTATATACATGTGCTCTTCAGAAAGAACAACTGCTCATCACTACTCTCCAAGATCTGCTGGAGATAAATTACTGCAGACAGTTTAGAGCTCTGTGTCATCCACCTACCAGGCCAAAGATGGTTGTTCTACTTTCTGGTAGCCTATGTCAAAGATTGACTTAAGAGAAGTTGTAAAGGCATAGAGATATGTCCTCGTTCCACAGCTGAATTATGATTATGGAGGCTTCATGACATTGATGGGGTTAGTTCCAGCTGGAGCAAAGCTGTGAACACTTTTTCAATGATTTTTGCCTAGAAATGGGAGGTTGGAGACATCACAGTAATTTTCAAGCTCATTGGCATTCCTTGTTGGTTTCTTGAGAAGTGACTGCACTATTGCATGCTTCAGGAATATGGTTAGCTGACTTTCCCCAAAAGAATCATTAATAATTTTGATCAGTAGAGGTCCTAATTGGGTCCTGTCATGGGCAGGAATCCTACATGGCAGACTGCATGTTCCTCAGAGCTTCTAGTCCTTGTATTTGTTAGATGGGTCTACATTCTATTAGGGATGTTGGTATGGACTCAGCTTTAACATTTAAGAAAGGATTTGACAAGAATCTATTTCATACAATGTCTCTAAATGGATCTTGGGCATAATACATTTTGCTATTTAAATTATGATCATTATAGTGAATATTGTACACTATTATTAAATGAGGT
The DNA here is from genome assembly GCF_002925995.2 of Terrapene triunguis. Classification (NCBI taxonomy): domain Eukaryota; kingdom Metazoa; phylum Chordata; order Testudines; family Emydidae; genus Terrapene; species Terrapene triunguis. The sequence continues at coordinate 27,027,490 of NW_020664446.1, forward strand.
GTATTACACGAAAGGTGATCTGAAAGCCAATGGATTGCACTCAGTCCTAGTGAACACAGATGTGGCTACCATTACAGGGGATCCTGGCCATTTACACTGGGGCTTCGTTTGTCCCTATGACCCTATTTCTTTTTGTAGATAATTAGCTTTCTTTAGATTGGTTTGTTTAGTAGACAATCAAATTGCTTCTTTTTATTGTTGTGCCTTAATTTCCAGCAGTGATTATTTTGTTGTTGTTTTTAGGAAGCCAGGAAGAAAAATGTTCCATAGCAGCTCCATGGGGGCACAGGCACTGATTTTTGTTTTTGCTGATGGGTGCTCCTGTCTGCCCCCTCCCCTCTTTGTGAGTGGCAGGTGGGGCCTTGGGGGGAAGAGGCCAAGTGGGGGCGGGGTCACGGGGGAAGACACCAAGCGGGGGCAGAGCCTCGGGGCTGAGTTCAGGCAGAGCAGGAGGTGGGGCCATTGTCTGGGCGCTAGGGCCCACAAAAGAATAATCCAACCCGTACACCCCTTATTTTTTTCTGTGGGTGCTTGAATCCCGGAGCACCACAGAGTCAGTGCCTATGCATTGGGAATTTCTGAACTACAAGTGCTTGAGTTTCACTTTATTATCTTATCAGTTGCACTCTTTATATACATTTCCATACATTTTGTTTTTAAAAATAGCTGTAACTGGCTTATTTTACAGGGGCAAATTCTGCTCACCTTTGCACTGGTGTAAATCTTGAGTAACTTTTTTGACCTCAACAGAGAGCAGAATTTGGCTCAAAGTATGTGAACTGTATTACTCTGAAAGCATTTTCCTACAGATAAAAAAAAACTGCCGATGTGTATAAAAGCAGAGGATGTCTGGCTGCACAATACTTCTGCTTCAGTGTTTCAGCCGTTTTAAACAAACGGAAATGCATTGAGATGACAATGCCGACCTGAATTTACAACATCTAGAGATGAGATTAGATAAAGGTCCTGAGGCGGGAATAATGACATTATTGCTTGAGGACAGTTAAAGCACAGTGCAGAATTGAAGCACAGCTGGGGAAGCTATTTGGTCATGGAGAGGTTTCAGTTCATAAAATAAGAGGCTGCGATTTACTATTTTAGTGATTTCTACTGGCAGACAATTTGAAAAAGATCCTGCTGCATTTCTCCTTGTAATTTAAGCATTTGTTTTATTACTGTCATCATTTAAGATGCTATCTCAGTACCAAACAAACCCTCATGACAGGACAGTTTGTTAAATTGAACTTGACATATGTAAAAACAAAATAGAACATTTAAATGGCTACTGCATGATTTGAAAGTTGAAAAATATGCCATTTCATACTTTAATTGACTATGAACTATAGTACTTAAAATGTTAAGAAGCCAAGACCAAAAATATTTTATTGAGGGCCTCTCTCAAAAACAATACAATCCTATGCTATTCTTTAGAATTGTTGGTGTCTATATACCCAGATCATTAATGTATCCTACACTGATTATATGTAACTGTCTGGGAATTAACGCTTTGAAGTCTGTGCTTGGGTAGTACATTATGTGGCTAATGGATAATATTTCTACTAGCTGTTGTCATGTAGCTGTACTTCCAACTGATTTTTTTTAAAATAATCAAATTGCATAGAATGCTGAATGCAACCAGACAAAAGTCACCATGTGAAATAAACCCGAGGTGCGGGGACAGAGGCTTGTTTCAGACCAGTACAGAGGAGATGAGCATACGTCTAAATAAATTACAGAACATGTGCATGTATTTCTCAGCACCCCGCTTGGAAAGCACGGCCCTGGGAGTTCTAATAACACTCATTCAATTAGAAACAAAGATGAAAATGGCAGCACATACTTTGCCTCGACGCTCAGTATGTGCTGTGTCCAGTAGTATGCACATTCTGCAGCGGATACTACTAAATGAAGCTACTGGAAACCCAGTGATGTCACTACAGAGAGGCCAGTTCAGACATTTTCTTTGGGTTTTATCTGTTCAGTTTCTCATTCCATGGTGAGTTTTGCTTTGAACTCCAGAGTTAAATGAGCCCAAAACATAAATGTAAAACTCAGTCTAAATGGTGCTGAGTTTCACCTGTTTTCCTATGAAAGGCACATGACACCATGAACTTCACACAGTTACAACACAAAACCAATATTCAATCCAGGGTTTTGCAAAACATTGTCTGAATTCACTCAGAAAGAATCGCAAATATTTTCATAATCTTAGTCTGAGTTTTGAATTGGTAACAAAACTTGAAACCAGGGAAAAATTCATGTCAGTGTCCAGTCACACTGTAAAGGTTTTGGGAGGTTCTTCTACTAGACTATTTTCAGCATTATTTCCTGAGTGTGAAAGTAAGATTGTGGCAAGATCATTCTTGCCTCATCTCTTTGGAAACTAAGCTGTCTAGACTAGAATAAAATATCTGGAAAACTATTGTTACTTTATCTTACCTGAGATACAGTACTTTGAGATCCACACCGGAAAAAAGCACAACAAGAGAGGTATTATTATTGCTAGAATTAAAGATGGACCTGGACTCTCCTGAAGTTCATTGGTGCTCACATCGGATATTTGGTTCAGGCCCATTTCTTCTTGTTACAGTGCTTGGGCAGATTAAGAACTACTAGACAATCCCCGGTACAGTGTTTTATTTGTTTAAACATCTCAGTAGTCACATAGATATCCATTCTAATTTGTTGCTAAGACTGTTTTGTATAAGACCAGTTTATAAATGTCCTTTCACTTATGATGGCATTAAATTCACCAATAAAAGCTTCCCTCCATATTTAAAGTTCTGTAAAACGTTGTGCATATTAATGGCACAGATTCTTTGCAGTGCCTACTTACCCTGTCACAGCACAATGAGCTCCTATTGCTATCCCTCCTCTCGAAAGACTCAATTTCGGGTGTGTCAGGCCTTCATAAAATACAGGGTTAAAACCTCAATTACCATTTAAAAGGGTCCTTACATCTGTTAAGCTTCTTCACAGCTGTTGCATTTGAGGCAGTTACAGTATTTATTGGTAAAGAATTGATTGTTCCCATCTGCCAGTGATTCTCTGTGATGTCCTTGGTATGAGGCACATAACAGACTATTGTTTATTCTGTTTAGTCATATTTGTGTTTGTAGTCCAGAAAGCTTTAAATGTCTTCAGGATAGAGATTGTCATCTGAAGAAGAAAACTTAGCTGGTGGAGACATTTTAGCATACCAAGAGACTAGATAACGTCTACATGACATGATTGATTCTTGACATGCTTTGTTGGTTAAACAAATGCTGCAGCAGTGGAAAAAAGTTTCCAAATAATAATAGAAGGGTTAAGGAGAATGGGTTTCCAGAGTTGTGTCGGAGAACAATAAAAGAGGAAAGTGTTCTGATCAGCCTGATAGTGACTCAGTTTTCAATGAGTCACTTTTTAAAAAAAGCTACAGTGTAATTAGATATGTGTCCCATCTGTCTCAGCAGGTGGGGGGAACTTGATGGGGCCAACTGTGATGGGGGACAGTCACTAAGGGACACTAGGTAGCGCCTCTCCCTGGGAGTCTCTGGCACGCATTGGCCAGCTGGGGGGAGGAGTGCTGATTGGTCAGTATTCCCCAGCTCCCAGGACTTAACCTTGCATGGGGGCCAGGTAGAGCCTCTTTCAGCTCCATTCCAACAGTCCCGCCTTTCCCACCCAAGCTAGGAATGGAAACCCGGACAGACAGATCCTGCAGGACTAACCAATTGCCCGTTTGGGGGTCAGGAAAGAATTTTTCTCTCATGGGCCAATTGGCAGAGGACAGGGGAGTTTTTTGCCTTCCTTGCAGCACCTTCAAGCCACTGTGGATTAAGTAGGAATGTGCTTAGTACCTAACTGAGGTACTGGGCTGATTTTGTTTATTCATCACAACCTGTGGCCAGTTTCCAGTGTGGTTAAGAGAGCAAAATGAACAGTTTCCAGAGGTAAAAGACCTGGGATTTTGGTGATGGGTTAGAGTGAGACCTTGCAGCCTTTGCATGCTGAGGTCAGACCTTGTGGCCCTTGCAGGCCAAGGTCCCCACCCTTCTGCACTCTCTCTTCCCCTAGTCGGGGGGGGAGTGGTGCTTGGACTCAGAGAGAGCAGAGTCCTGAGGGGTAGGCTAAAGAGAACCTACCCGGCATTATTTATATGGTAAAGTGACCTGTAATGCTAATTAAATGCCTGGTATAGGAGAGTGTGGGTGATGGGCGGATAGCGCCTCTCCTCTGTGTTAAAGTTGAATAAAAGTTGTGGCCTGCCACTTAATTCCATGTATGTGTCTGTCCTTGTTTTGCTGCTGCGTCTGCCTCAAACAGTTTTCCTTCATGTGGGTGTTATTTTAGGGGAAGGGGTATATGGTATTCTTTTCTGTAGGATAAAATCAACGGGTTATCATTTCGTAAATGGAATCCAAACTCATTCTTAGCTAAATACTGAACTGAGATGTGCTCCTCATGAATCTAGGCCAGTGAATATATTTTAGAATAAGTACAGGCTTTTTACTGAATTCTTTTAAAAAATAACCGTTGGCCCACAAGTCTTTTTAATATTTCAAGCTTTAAAAAGATTCTGCTTCTTAGCACTGGCAGTTCCCAGTGACATAACAAGTAAAACCAGCATATTTTATGATTTAACTACTATCATTATGCAGATGAAGGCCATACAGAACACAGCAAACTCAGTATTAGCCTGAAGTAAAGGTTTAATTAGCTATTAAAGCTGTTGTGTTTAACATCATACTATGACTTAATTTTAAAAACATTACATTTGTGAATCACTAATGATATATTACTTATTATTTCTCAGTAACTCCAATTTTTATCCTTTTTGCTGAATATTATATTTTTTTCCAAGCCTTGTAACAATCAAAAGAAGGTTATTAAATTGACATCTTATAACAATGAATAGTAAAAAAAATGCATAGATTATTGAGGGCTTTTTATCTGGTTCCTGACAGTGGCCTTGGTCATCTAAGTAGCATTTTGCATTGCACCCTCTAATCAGAACCAGCATTTCTACATTCCATTAGAGTCCAATTGGAGTGATCTTCAGCTTTCACTGATCTCTTCATCACACTGATATCCCTCTTCACAGAGCAACTATCACATGTTACATTTGCACTACAAACAACTCTTGCAAGGAAGCATATTTCACGTCAAGTTCTGAAAGGCCATGCATATTTTAAAGCTTTAACTCCCAGTGCTCCCTGGGACATTAGAAGTGTCAAACACACAATACTGTCCACTTCTAGCAACCTCAAGAGAAGATCCTCAAAATGAGGATCCTGCATTTTCTACAACAAAACAAACTATAAGTATCTCTATATTGCCCCCAATGCTAACAGAATTCTACATTTTGTAGAAATTAGAAACACTTCTACAGGGACAGACATCTTATCTACTACATGGACACTTAATCCACCCCTTTTCTAAGAAGATATAATCATGTTTGATTCTCCTGTCCTGTTTTTTGGGTATTAAAACTTTTAGGGAACCTGTTTGTATGGCTATTGTTTAAAAAAATCATTGTAGTCCATATGAAACAGAAAAAGCCAGGGGCCAAATCATCAGCAAATATTTGAAATATATGGATATTAACTTACATTGTACTTAAACTTTTTTTAAAATAGGAAATAATATTCATCTCTATAAATAAGAAGGAAGTGTGGTCAATGGTTAGATCACATAACTTTGATGCATCTTATTTTCCTTATCTGTAAATTGGAATATTAATGCACATTGGTACTCACTTTTTAAAGCACTTTGAGATTTATTATTGATTTTATATTATTGCCTGCTACTCACTGAATGCCGGATTCAAACAAATATTTATATGGCTTCTAACCCTAAAGTATTGTGGCTGTGTTGGTATTATGTGGGTAAGAGGAATTCAAGGGTACACCTCAAGCTAATCTCTTTGGATTTATACCAGTATAACTGACATCAGAATCTGACCCTAATGAAAATACAGGCCCAAATTCCAATTTCAGTTACAGGTATAAATCCAAACCATGCACTTCTTAATTATATTCATTTATAATCATCTTGTAGCAGCATTTTCTTTTTCTTTTCTTTTCCCCCAACACATTAGCCACCTCATGCTGAGTGCGTGAGAGAATATGTCTATATTTACAAATAAATATACCCTTTAACTCTTCATTCACCTAGTACCTGATCCAAAGCCAGCTGAAGTGAATAGGAGTCTTCCATTGACTGTAGTGGATATTGGATCAGGCCCTGAGTTCACAAATTAAAATACTAAAAGACATTGTTTTAAACTACATATTTCCACATAAAAATAGGTAAAAATACCTATTTCCAGAGGACCAGATCTGATATATTGGTGGGTTGGGAAACCTAGCCACATTGAAGTCAATGCCAAAACTCCTATTGATTTTAGTGGAACCAGGATTTCACCCCTTTACTCACATCAAATAATGTCTTACTCCATGAATAGTTCCATTGACTTAACTGGGACTACTTGTAGAGTAAGGTACAATTCAGTGTGAGTAAGGATATCACTAACTGGCCTTGAGTTTAGGTGCTTTTTCTAATCTAGGCAAGTCTCCAGTACTTTAGAATCTGTAATTGCAATGTCTTTAATATTTGCTTGTGACAGGTTTGTAGTGTCCTGTCTTCCTCCTCTTGTTAGCTCTCCTGCAATTGATTCTTACTCCTTTCAGATCTTAGCAGAAATCCTTTAAAAAGCTTATACAGTGGTCAGTCAAAACAAACTATTTACATAGCCCCCGCCCCCCTTTATTTGCATTTAGTGGTTATGTCAAGGTTGTTGTTTTTTTTAAATGAATTACTGAACTTCTAATTTCCCCTGAATCATTTTAAGGGTCAAAGATGAAAGAGATTTGAAATCTCATTTATAATCTAATCAGTTTTGTCTCACTTTTGTGCTGGGAATGGAAAAATATAATTTGTCAGTTTGCTGAGCCCTTTAATTCTATTTATTGTTATTGCATATGTCATAACTATGCATAACTAATGAGTTTATTTTAAAATCATATTTGTTTTTTCAGTAGACTCATCTGTTTAAAGAGTGTCATTTCTTTTTCAGTGCAAGACATATTTAAAATAAATTCCATAGTGGGGCAGACATTCTGAGTTAGCAAATATAAATAAGAATCTCCTTAAACAATTTAGTATATCTGATAAACCTTAGGGGCATTTTTTTTTAAGAAAAAGCATAAATTATACATGCAGTGAAATGAGAAAATTGCTTTAGAGGAAGTTCAAACACTGGTCTATCTTAATGGGCGTCCATAGGACTTCAGAGCTTGGGAGATTTGTGTATGATTCTCTAAAGTATTAGCTCTGCCTGTTCATTCAAATGCAGATTATAATGAACAAATCCAATTTACTTTAACACAAACCACGAAGAAATAAATAATTAAACTGATACCTACATTTCAATCACTTTGTGGGTTGTTTCTTTGTTTGTTTTGGAATGTTAACCATGTTTGCTGAGCAATCTCTGATCTCTCTCTTTTTTTGTTTGCTTTGATTCTTTTGTTGGGAAGTACAATTAGTTTGTTCATATGAACATACATAGTTGAACTCTGAAGTGCAATTACAGTCAATGTTCTGATACTTTCTAATATAAATGTGATTTGGATACATTACCTCAGGGCCTGACTCTATAAACCTAACTCATGCGACTAGTCCCATTTAGCTCAACAGGACTAATTGTGTGACTAATTAGTACTCATCATGAGTAAGGGTTGCAAATTCAGGGCTTTATACATTAACAGGTTACTTATGGTGGATATAATGCTTTTGGACATATTAAAGATAATTCTGGCAATGCTATTCATTAGACCTGTCATATGATACATTTACAAACTGCTGCTAATATACTGAAGGAGCTTATGTATGGCTGCCCCAACATGGTTCACCATGGAGCAGTAGGGGTTAGGAAACTCCTTCCCTAACACCTTCCAGAGGATAAGCTAGACTAAACATTTTAGAGACGCTGAGTCTGTGAAAGGAGTTCCCCAGTTATATACATAGGAAGAGATGTGTTGCATGCATGAATTATTGTTTGCACACCAGGTGTTTTAAAATACACTATATGTTAAACCAAATTCCCAAATATTGGGTTAACTCATTGATTCCTAATGTATTTCCTTTTAGAAATTGGAAGAACAAAACTCAGCTTGTCACAGACTCCCTTTGTGAGCACCTGAATGTAAATGGCATCATGGCTGATCCTTTAAATCCCATGTGTGTAGGCTCTGCCAATCAGAAACTTAGAAAATCTAGCATGTGACTTGCCACATGATTTGTTGCAATGAAACTGGATGAAATCTGAAATAAACCAGTGTAATTGGTCTCAGCAAAGAGAGAAGAATATATTCCTGCCAATTTTGATGAAAGGATTGAGAGCTTAACAATAACCTTGAATGAAACCTTACTGGTTTGAATTTTGAATGTAAATCCAAAACCAAACAGATTCACCTGGTTTAGGGTTTTGCAATGAATAGATCACATAGCTCTATTCAAATCTTTTTTGTGAATTCAACCCTGTTTTTTTAAACATACCCAATAAACAACAAAATTGGAAAGAATATGGTATCTGTAATAATATAGTAAGATGATATTTTTACTGTATTTTAGCATCTTTTATCACAGTCACAACATACTGCATGTTTTCTAATACTATTTTAAAATATATCCATAATGGGAATGCTTTTTTGAGAAATATCGAAAGTTACTGTTAATTCTCAAGATTTTTAGATCCTGCTAATTTTTGTTTGAATCCTGATTTGACAGATGTCATTGTAAGAAGGATTTGGCCTACCATCTGCTATTACTGTTTGTTGCAATTTTAGGTGATCAGATTCTTAAACTTTTAGAAGGCTATTTTTCTTTTAGAGGCAGTGTTCAAACTTAATTTAATTCTAGGACAACTTTTAACCTTACAATGACTATAAATCCCATGATTAAAGGCATAGACTTTGTAACATTTAAATTGGACTTTACAAATATAACAGAGGGGAGCAAACTAGCATTTAAGCAGGCCAGAGAGTATGTGTGTGAGGTGAAGACAGCATGTTCTCTCTATCTACTTCACTTCAACAACACCTACAAGCCAGCAGAAGACCATCCATATGAGCTCTGCATAGTCAGGGTTCTGCAGATTTCTGGGGATTAACACAGAACAGAAGTTGTCTCCACTGAGTATCTGTTTTCTGTGGCTCACTTCTACTGGACTCAGCAGATTTCTCAATGGAAATCTGTGCAACAGTCAAGTCTGCTAGAATCAGCTTTCAGACTCCTCTCTGGCTATTAACTACCCAGAGTGAGTGCAAAGGGAAAGACTATTCCAAATATGGTCCAATATCCTTTGGGGAAAGCAGAGTACTTCCCGCTAGAACCCTGGTCTTCACACAGTTTTCAGACTATAAGTGAAATGCTGGCCCCACTGAAGCCAATGGGAGTTTTGCCATTGTCTTCAATGGGACCAGTTTTTCATCCTGTGTCTACTTCTCCCTCCCCAAATCCCTCCACTGTGAAGGAAGCATGCAGCTCCACCAGAGATTTTGGAGAAGTTTTGCTTCTTCGTGGGTTTTTCCAAAGTTTATAGTTAATTTTACTCTTAAATTGTTGTAAGTACGAAAACACATTTGAGATTTAGAGAATGGATAAAGAGAGAGTTAGAATGAACAGCATGAACTACAGGATACTAACATGTACTAGTAAAACTACTATGGTCACTGAGTTAGGAGCATTGTAAAATGGATGAAATTCATCAGGCCAGAGTAAATATCATGTTTCCCAGAATTAATTTCTGGAAATCTAATAATAAAGTTTTTAAAGGATGTAATAATTATAAGTATATATTCTAAAAAGCTACCCTTAAAAGGTCAACTACAAAAGAGAACTACATATAAGTAAGATTAAGCACTTGTCTAGAGGAGGAAGGGAATTCCATGTTATGGCTGAAAATCAAGGCTGACACTTAGCCAAATGGCAAGAATAAGGGCAATTTTTTCCCAAAAGAAGAGTGAATTATGGACAGAGTGTCAGTCTGGATTTTCTGCATTTGCTCTACATTTCTGGCTCGAGTAAGCTCTTTGCTGATTTACAGTGTAAGTATGGTTGCTTTAAATGCCATACTTTAAGGCAGCAAATGTTCCTGTAGTAGTGACCTGGAGATCTGTAATAAAAAGTAATACGTGTCAGCAGCAAGATTCTTGAAAAGGATTGCCTTGCTTCTATTGTTTCATGCCTCACTGTACTTGCAGATCAGTTTAGACTGTGTATTTTTATTTTCATTCAGGATCAACACAATATACAAGAATCAGGTTTATTTTTATGCCATTGAGCCAGAATCCCACTATAGTAGGTACTTTTTTCAAAGCAGTGCCGGGTATTTAGCCACACATCCTCCATTAAAATTTAATGGAAGTGGTGACATCTGCTGCACTGTTTAGAAATTTAAACTTGTATGTCCACTACGAAAATGCCCAGAGAATGAGTGATGAGTGTATTCAGTTCCAGTTTTTCAAAGCTGATGCCTAAAATACACATACAGATCCCTCATTTACACATGCAAATGCACACTTAGATGTGAAATTACTCATTGTTGTCACCAAAGGGCTCATTGTGCTCTACAGAAAGTTAATTTTGAAAGTTGGGCCCTTCATGAAATATACCAGAAATCACACTTTTTACACTGATCCAGTGCTACATATCTAAGCAGGCTTGACCTCAGGGATTCCCTATCCAGAGTTTTCACAGAGTTTCCATAATGTGGTTTCCTAACCCATGAATTTTCAGCATGTCAAAATGTAATATTCATTTTGTGCTATCTGTCAAAACTCTGTGCAGTTAGACTTGAGTGCCCTTTGGATTGGGGCAGCATAGGCAGCCATGTGTGCTACATGTACATATTGCACATACATTAAAAATGGATGTTTCTGTAGAGCAGAGAAGTTAAGAATTGATTATAGAGTCTCATAAAAGCCCCACAACCTCAATAATTATAATAGATAAACATTTAAACTACTTTTTCTTTGCTGAGGAAACAGACTAATGTAATGTATTCTACATATTACCAGAAATATGCAATAAATTGTGAAGTAACATCATAAATTGCTTTCTATACACAATACCATTACCTTTCCCAAATACCATTACAAAGTCAATATCTTTGTTTCCTAGCAGAATTTTTTTCTTCTAAAAAATCTATAACTCATTCCAAACTGATTTCATTCCAAAAAGGAATGAAGCCCCCATTATAATGACTCACCACATCATAACAATCAGCACCCATAAAAATGTTCAAAAATATTGTGTTGGTTATTAATTTTGATTTAAAAATATTGCATAATAAGCTTCCATTTATCATTTTTGCAGTCCATATGTGGAGTATTTCAATTGATCCATCACCACGGAATTTTGGTTATGGGGTAATGGCATCTGGGATACTGTGAAATGTCTCAACAAAATTCAATGAAATTTTGAGTCCGATACCTGGGGTGGTGGGGAATTGTCTCAAAATTGAGCAAAATATGGAAGAAAGCTGAAGATGAGCAGCTGGTGAGAAAAAGGAAGGTGAAAGATAAACCAGGCTGAATAGAAAGACCTTGCCCCTGATTTTTTTCCTAGAAATGCTGAGTTATTCTCATTACGCCCTGATGGCCACCTCTTGAGTATTCATGAAGCTCATAGCCATAGATTCCCCAGTTTGAGTGGGTGGGATCCTTGACCAGTTTGTTTCTGTGTGGGACCTCATATCATCTAGTAAATCACAAGCCTGCTAGGTATCAGCTGGCTACCTGAAATTGAGCCATCTCCTTCTTTGAACTGCAAATATGGCCTTTAGCTATGAGGGGCCAGCTCAACAAGGAGCCAGATCAGACGCAGACTGATGGCAAAGGAGGGAAGAGAAACCCAGGCATAATTAGCAAAGTGATTATAATGATTGCTGAAAGTTCCAGTTATTTTCTCACCATAACCCTACTTTAGGGTTGTTAACTGTGACTGTGGTTTGACACAGACTTTCTGAGTATTCCTATTAAGCATACATAGTAGTCCAGATTTACCCCTGATATAATACCACTGACTTCAGGGGAGTTACAACAGGGATGAATTTGGGCCAGTGTTTTCTAAGCTGCAAAATTGCTGTCTCAGTACAGAATTAGTCATTATTCTTGGAATGAAACATGATGAAGATGAACAGATCCAGTGAATCATGCTCTGGTACAAGCATAACAATCCAAAACCATATTGTTATATTGCTGCTGTTTTGATGATGTATGATCCTCCAACAGTTTTAGCCACAATTCTTTTTTCTGTTCCATCTTGCATCACTGCGAGACAGGATTATAAGTAGTATGACTGCTAAAAATATTCTTTAAAAGAAAATGTTACATGCTCCCTTTCTAAAAAAAATTAATGATATCCAGTGTTAATTACTGAACGATTTTAACTTTTTTTTTAAAAAATGTTAATAGAACAAAAATCGCTGTTAAAAATGCTGCTGATGAGCATCAATGAATCAGCATTATGTCATCTTACCGAAAGCATTTTTATAGCATGTCTGCATTAGATTTTCTCAAGACACTATTAAAAAGAGACAGGTAGATTGAACGATGCTGCAAGGTCCTATGTCGTTTTGCAGCTGTACTTTTCCTGATGGTTTTGCTCATTTCAGAAACCCAAAGGAGTTGAAATGTATTGTCTTCATTTATACATGGGTCCATTTATGGTATAAAGCCTTAAGGATGACTGAATAACAATAGTCAAAAAGCAGATATCTTCATCATCACCCTTATTAGTAATCTCCGCAAAGTGCACAGTGATTGAACCTGGAGACAAAATTGCCCTCTCATCTACATCAGTATCTCATCTGTGGATTACAGAGAGGCAAGTGGCTTTCATTATAAAGCTCCATAGCCCCGATCCTGCAATCTAATGTGAGTGGCAGAAACTTGTCCCCATGTAGAGCCCTGTTGAATTTGATGGCACTCCATTAGTATTAAATCTCCTTTAAAAATTAGTGTGCCAACTATATATGAGAAAAATAGACTGACTTCAATGGGGTTCGGAGCTTGCATTTGACATTTAAACTCTGATCCTACAGGTATGCATGTGAATGGTAAACTTTTATGCACAAGTTGTCCCACTGACTTCAATGTGAGTAGCCATGTGTGAAAGTATTTACAAGATTAATTGATAATGTAATAGTATTTTCCTATTGAAAGAAATATAAAAATATTTTCAAGCAGCAACAATTATAAGGAATTTACCAAAAAAACGCTATAAATTGATAAACATATTCAATGACATTTTTCATGTAACAGTATCCCTTAAAAGAAAATATTTAAATACCAAAGTCAAGATAATAAAAATACATTCCAAACACCAATTCAATGGAGATTTAGAAGAGTTGTGTTGTGATGATACCTTTCTTTATATTTGAAAATAATAATGTTAGTTCATTATGTGGGTAACATAAGATCTATTATGTCCTTAATTACTGATTGCCTTGCTCTTAGCTGTTTGGGTTTTGTAACTGATATTATCACATAGCATCCTTAACTGCTTTTTGAAACTATTTTTGTTTTGGGAATTAGCAGAGGACTTCAATCTTCACATATGTCAATCTGCAAGCTCTGAATTGCAGAAATTTTCATGACAAAATCATTTTCAGTATCTGCAGAGTTGGTTTGGTTTGATGTGGTATATTTTGGTCTATCCATAATCTTTGATTTGTGACTTCCATAGGACCAAATTCTGCTCTCATTTACAGATATGCAAACTCTCCCCTCTCCATCTACCCTGATTTAGACCACAAACCTCTGACTGAAGGCAATGGGAACATTATCATTATAATCTACAGGATCAGTATCTGATTTTGTTATAAACTAAATAAATTCAAAAATGCTCATCATTGGACTAATTTTGCACCCACTGAAGTTATTGGGAGTTTCATCATTGTCTTTAATGAGAGCAGTTAGGCCAAGTGTAGGTGCTTTTGAAAATTTCATCCTAAACACCTTATTTATGAGAGTAAATATTAACAGACACTATTTAGAAGATACATAACTCTGGCTTAGTTATTCATTTATTTACTTTAGTGCAGCATTGGCCAAAATATACAAGACAGTCTGCAGCCATATCATATGTGGCCCCTGCTACTACAAGCATATACTTATGTTAGTTTAAATGTGCAATATTTAGAACAAGATTGTGCCCTGGTCCTACATAGCAGTGCAAGGGAGTAAGGCCATGAACCTTACCCACTGCATGTCCATGTAGGATTTTCTCCAACTGTAGCTGGAGTCCAAGGATAAGAGCAAGAGTGATGTGTCCAGTACTCATCCCCCCGCCCATGAGTGAGTGGGGAACAAGTAGATTCATGGCTCTACTCCCCATGTGTCATCCAGCAGAGCTGGCAGTCAAAGATAGGAGGGAGTAAGCTGCACCTCAGAAGAGGTTGTAGTAACCTACTAAGTGCCCTCCTCCTTCCCCCAAAGAGCAACAGGAAACAGGAGAAGCTCCAGATCGCCTCCTGGGTGACACAGGTATACCCCACCCTGTGCTTGGGGCTGAGCTCTGAAGGTCAATCTATCCCTTAATGTATATGATCAAAAGAAAAAACCTCTCTAGAGGGTGGGATCATGAAGGGATGGGGCTACAACACAGTCCAAATAGTTTTCTATTGTAAAAAATATCCCCCTGAAAATGGCTTGCTTTCGGCGCAGCCCATTCCTATCTCAAAGAAGTTCTACTGCCAATGACCTATATATTTTTTCTATGATTCCATTAGCTATATTTCAAACTTGGAATATAGTTAAACCTCTCTGACATCAGAGCTATCCAATACATCATTTTGTGTAAGTATCAGAGGAATATTTTTTCCCTGACTATAGATGCCCTCTGTAGAATATCCATATAATAGTGTTTCAGTCTTTCAGTTCCTCTCCCTAGATTTTCTTTTGGTCTAGCTCGTATGCCTGAGATGCAGAAAGTGCTCTACCCATTAGTGTTTATAAAGGTGTGAAAGATTTATTTTCTCTAGAAAAATCTTAGACCAAATCCGCAATAACTGGGCCCATTTACTTCACCTTGTCTGGCCCCTTATTTCACCATAAGATTAAGTAATGTGCAAATTAAAGTTTTTAATAAAAAAGAAAAAGTGAACCAAATTCTGCTCTTGAGAATGCATGCACAGGCACTAATTTCATCAGGTCACATGTAAACATCAAGGGGCAGAATGTAGCTCAGAGTTCTTAAATCTGAAAAATATTTGTCATTAGTAATCAATTGTGTTTTAGACCTGAACAGGATGATGCCCCAGGGCAGTTTCTTAATTTTCTATAGCTTTGTTTTGTTTAATTGGGCACGAATCCAGCAAAGCATTTAATTATGGGCTTAACTTTAAGCGTGTGAATAGTCTTCTAGTGCTCAGAAGGCTCAAATAGACAGATACTAGTAATAGCAAAGCCTCAAAAAGAGGATAAGGAAAATGCCTCCTGTGGATGGGCTGCAGTCATAGCTTCTACAAGCTTTAAAACACACATAACTATGTGGCCAGATTTTCAAGTGGTGTAAATGGACATACATAGCCCCATTTAGGCAAATGGAGTAACGCCAATTTACACTAGCCAAGGATCTGGCCTGCCATCTCCATTGTCATATATTTAAACTTTGGCGGGGCTTATTTTGAGTAAGCAACCACTGTTGATTTTTCTTTTTTGGAAAAAATTCAATTCCAAAACTACCTCCATATTCCTCTCCCCACATAATTCTTCCTCTTCTCGTGTTGTTGATGACTCCTCCCCTATGTAAAATGAGCAATAGCTTATCTACATGTGATAAAATAGCTTATCTACAATAGATAAAATGACTCCTTTCACTTTTTGATTTTCAACGACACTGTATAAGTTGCTAGTGATAGGGCAACTAGGAGGGTTATAAATAGGCAGCCTTGTCTGGTTTTCCTTTATAATGGAATTCAGTGTCTTCATTCTTGCCAGGACTGAAGATAGGACCTGAGACTCTTTCTATTGAAGTTAACAGCAAAAGTCCTACTTACTTCAAAAGGAGTAGAATTGAAACCATGGTGTTTGTATTATTTCTATAATATTTCTCTGAAGCCATAGTTTCCAATTGTATAGAATAAATAATCCCCCTCTCATTGATTGATTGCCTCTTCTGTATCTAGGGATAAGGCAGCTACTGGGTTCCATCTCTTTTTATGTTTCATACTCTTATAATCTTCGTAGTCCGCTGCTTTTCTCTCAGGAAGGATGAACCCTGCTTGGGCTGAATGTCTCATTGTTAGAATTACCTAATTCACAGCAAACATTGTGATGAATAGTTTATAGTCAGTGATTAACAGTGAAATTGATTAGTAGTTGCTATACAGCTGAGGGTCTTTTCTCAGGCTTTCAATTAGCATTTTTATTTCAAAGACATGTCATGAGCAAAGCCGAAGAAAGCTACACTGGGTTATATTTAAATTTAATTTAATTTTTACCAAGTGTGAGGCCAAGCGGTAGCCATAGGAACAAACGTTCATGGTGAAAGGGGCCATGAATTCTGTGTAGGCTCTTCCAGTCCTACACAATAGCTGTTATGTCATGTGACATTGGGTTTGAAACAGTATTTAAGTGAATTCAGCTCATGAAAAGTATTAAATTGACAGGTTCTGGAGCCAGAAGTCACTTATTTATGCTCACTGTCCAGAAATAAGCCTCGGTCCAGTTCTGGATAGACTACCTCCAGCTGTTAAAAGGTTGTTTAATCTCTGTGCTTATTCTATCCTTTGTCTCTTTGCTGAGACTGCTGTTAAAATTGCTAGTTAATGCCAGTTATGATACTGGGTTTGTTTTGGGGTGTCTAGCCTTTTAAGTAGTTCACTCCCTTGCTAACTCACCAGATAGAGTAATATTTGGTATGGCAGTATATCAAATGTTATCCAGCTAAATTAAGTCCATACATGGATTTCACCTGGTTATCTCTTAGTTATTTCTTCAAAATATTTGTCTTACTTTGTGATGCCTTAATGTGAATCCATACTAACTATAATTAAATCAAAATGTTCTAGGTGTAACTTTATTCTCTCCCTGATGTATTTTTCATACTTGCACTCCAGCTTCATAGTCCTTTAGAACCCTTCTTTAGGTGAATTTCTTACTAATTCAATAAGCCCTTCCCTCCTGTCCTATCTCCAGTGAGGTTTTCAGTATATCTGAAAGAGTTTATCTTATGGCTTTCACACAGGATAGATCCTGTCTAGTCACTGAGGGGATTTGTTTTTTGTTTTTTAGTCAGCTGATGACAGCAGTTTTTTAATTATCTGTTGGGACATCATCCTGACTTCATTCTGAATTTTTTTTCTTCCTCCCCTGAGAAAAGTATGCCTGTTTCTGGCAGCTGTCTCATACCTTCCACTTAGATCAGAGAGAAGATGACATTATTTTGCAGTTGTAATTCCCATCAATAAACTACCCTGTGATTGCTTATTCCCACTGTTTCCAACATTTCACCTAGCATTCCTATTACTTGTTTTTACCTTTCTTTAACTTTCTTTGTTAGCCTAGGATAACAGCATCACACAATTGAGTTGGTGCAAATCATTTCTTCCGTTGAAAAACTAACCAAATGAAAATTATATATCTAAAGAAGCAGAATAAAGTACTGGAAAGCATTAATTCAGCTGCTCAATGTAAGTTTTAATGACATTACATTCTTCAATATAAACTTCATCCTATTTTCCCCAAAGAATAATAAAATAACCCACTTGCAGTGCTAACAGTGTCTGTTTCTCTAAGCCATATGGTGGCTTATGCTACTAATGCCTGGTTCAACGTTGGCTGTAAGGACAGATGGACCATCTGCTGAGTGTCAATTGGGAATGGTCTTATCCATTAACCATTATCCTCCTGTCCTCCTACTAGAAGAATACTAAAGGCATGATCATGTGAAATGTGATTTTCAGCTCAGGGAGATGTGTTTAAGCAAACTGCTAGTAAATCCCTTTAGCTATCCTATATGCCCTTGAATTGCAGTATTGGTAGTGGGATATGCAGTAATATGATAACTGACCGATTTAAGTCAATGGTTCATTTTCAATGTGAATTATTATCCATAATCTTTGATCACTCCCATTTTTAGGTTGATTTTTAAATGATATCGTAATGAGTCATCAATAACAAGAGCTCATTTACCGAGTTGTCATTGTTCTGCTACTATCCTCATTTTTGAAAAACTTTCCATGATAAATTCTTTTTTCGTATAATTAGAACCTTCTGAAAAAATCACCTCTTCAGATGAATTTTTCCATGCTTGGAAGGTGATTTTTGTGTGTGTATTAAATTTTAGCAAAAATCCCCTCAGCTGTTTTTGAATTGAACGGGGATGAAAAAATAACATTTAAAATGAATAAACAAAAAATCCTCTAGCCACTTCCATAGAAAAGTTAGCACAAAACAGCGGAAGGATGACACTTCAGTTGGTATGGACATGTCCTCGGTGAACACAGTTAATTATATCATTTGGCTTTATGTAGAATTACTTCAATTATCTTGACTCCACCTCTGGCGCTTCCTGCTTCTCTTTGTTATTAGGTTCTCTAAGTCAGTGGTTTTCAAACTTTTTTTCTGACAACTCAGTTGAAGAAAATTGTTGATGCCCGCGACCCAATGGAGCTGGGGATGAGGGTTTTCGGGTGTTGGAGGATCTCATGGCTGGGGCAGAGGGTTGGGGTGCGGGATGAGGGCTGCGGGGTGGGGCTGGGAATGAAGAGTTCAGGGTGTGGAAGGGTGCTCTGGGCTGGGGCAGGGGGTTGGGGTGCAGGAGGGGGTCAGGGCTCTGGGCTGGGGATGAGGGGTTTGTGGTGCAGGAAGGGGCTCAGGGCTGGGGCAGGGGATTCGGGCATGGGGATGGGGCATGGGGTTACCTCGGGTGGCTCCCAGTCAGCGGCACAGTGGGGGTGCTAAGGCAGGCACCTGTCCTGGCACCATGGACAGCGCTGTGCCCCGGAAGAGGCCAGCAGCAGGTCCGGCTCCTAGGCAGAGGTGCGCAAGCGGCTCCGCGTGTCTCTTGTCTGCAGGCATTGACCCTGCCAGCTCCCATTGGCTGCTCAGGACGGGGGCAGTGCGTGGAGCCCCGTGGCACCCCTGCCTAGGAGCCGGACCTGCTGCTGGCCGCTTCTGGGATGCAGCGCAGTGTCAGAACAGGTAGGAACTAGCCTGCCTTAACCAGGCAGCACCGCCAACGGGACTTTTAACGGCCTGGTCGGTTTGAAAACCACTGCTCTAAGTAGCATGGTGGTGTTTGGATTAGAGTGCCAGTAGTTTAGACAGGAAAGTGATGATTAATAGCCACCTTTATTCATTTTGTATTTCTCTGAGTTCTGTATCTTTTTAGGGATTGCTTATTTTTCTTTTTGTTTTTTTTTACCATGTCATATGCTATATAAATCCTGTCCAGAGACTGGCTAGGAAGTGGTTAGTTACCCTTTCCCTCTACAGAAATGAAGTTGCCTACAATGGCTGCAGGATAGCAGGACTAGGGCAGCTGTGGGGAGCTGGGGATTTAGTCTGCTGGTGAGAATCCTGGAGGAAGGATCTTTACAAGGAGGAATGGAAAATTGGCTGGAGCGGGGCTGAGGGGGAAAAGGGGGAATTCCTCTCTCTCTCTGGAGCTTTGTTGAACTTATGTATTTGACTTGGCTAAAGCAAACCATGCCTTGTACCTTTCCTGGCCTTTGGTGAGAGAAGCTGTGTTGTATTCATGTTTGGCCTTTAAAGGGTCAGTACATTTTTCACAAATTGCTTTTGTTTTAAAATAAATCACATCACAAATGTGTTTAAACTCCACCTCCGGGTGCAGAGTTATTGCCTGCTCTAGCTGACATACCACAGAAAGTTTTCAATTTTAATGTCTTTCTTGAAACTGACCAATAAAAGAAACCCCCCAAAAAACAACCCTTACAACTCGCAGAACTTAAAGAATGAAAGCCTTTAGAACATGCTGCAAGAGCAGATAAAGCTCACCATCTCTTGATCTAATATACAACCATAATAATTCCTGGTGCCACAATAGACTACAAGAATTCCATCTCCTTTATGCCCTGGAGTGACTGGAAGTCAACATGATACTGGTACTACTGCTTTTTTCATGGTGTAGGTGCTGGCCAGCAATTGAGATAGTGCTCACTGACTGTACTTTCAAAATAGGTACAGTTACTGAGATCCCAGCAATCATCGCGGGGGTCATAGTAACTACTATGGACGTAGTCATATATCTCTAAGTTTTCACAAAAATATGATTACAGTTCAATCAATTTGTAATATCTTTATTTTTTCAAGTTTAATATATAGTTTCTAATGTATATAGTTGTTTAGCCTCTACAGCACTTACAAACATTTCACAATTTTCTGTTGCATTTTACTATTATTCATTTATTTAGGTCTCAGTTCAGCCCCTCTCACTCATGTTGAGTACTAGCTTCATTGAAATTCGAATCTGGAGCTTACTTATTGTGTGTTAATCCTGAATATTGTGCTTGTTATTGTACAAGATATGATCCCTGCCCTGAGTAGCTTACAATCAAACAAATTAAACATCAGTCACAAAATGCATTGGCAAACCTAAGGAAAGGATCTGTTTTACAGCATATCCTTAATCGTACCCCATGCTTTGTTGCAAAAAATGCTATTAACAGAAAGGAAACGAATGTGCAGACGTAATTTCCCATAGCATGTCACCCTCCCACCCCTTCTGCTCCAAAAGTATGTTAGCCTTGATACCAGCTGTATTTGTTTGTTTTTAACCAATCTCTCAATGTGTTTTTCTGTGCCATCCATTACAGATGGAGCCCCACTCCCTACTTTGGCCACCAAGTCACTACTGTCTCCTCAGTTAAATCCTTCTCAAAATCTTATCTCTTCAGGGATCCCTACAGTACTGTGTATTTATATTAATTGCTTCTTTATCTTCTCTATCATACACCTCTGTGTGTGTGTGTATGTATATATGTATATATATATATAAATAATTTGTATCTATAATAAAGAAATACTGAATCTCCAAGAAGGGCCCCTACCTAAACTGAATTACTGTATTATCATATAGCAATAACCCTTAACTTCCTGCACCCCATCTACTCTCTACCATTGGTCAACTTCTCTCATGTCACATCTTGAGTTTAGACTATAGAGGCAGGAGCTGTGTCATTACAGATCTTCTGCGAAGCACCTAGCATAATTTTGAGGACTATAACACTTTCAAATGCAATCTGAAATTATAAAATATAAAAGTTGTAAAACAAACTATTAAAAAAAGACAAAAACATTCTTGAAGATAAACTTTCTCACTGAAACTATTAAAATACATGGCATAGAACTTTCGGGTGGAATGTCCGAAAGCAGCTTGGCTGAGCTCTAAGTAAATGGAAGTTTTACCATTGATTTCAGTTAGGCTGAGCCGAAGTGCTTTATAAAATCCCTGATTTCTTCTCCTTCTCCACTCTTTTCCCAGATAGCTTAATTCCATATCTGCAGACTATCTAAGGGTGAAATCTTTCTACCAGGGAGATTTGTGGGCAAATCTCATTGTCAGCAGATTCATGTATGTGAGCAGAGCAGTGGATCTCATTTCTTTGCTTGCCTCTATGATCTGGATATTGCAGATGGGCTATGGAGGAGTTACTCAACCTGCATTCTCCCTGTACATGCTCAGAGTTTAACCACTAGCTAGGCCCATATCTGGGCTACAGTTGTGCATAAATTTTTAGTTTAAAGTTGCTTGCTTCCTCTGGCTAAGTCTGCCCTACCTCTTTAATTCTCTTATATATGGGGATGCAAGTAAAACAGATTTCAGTCTTTATGTTCCTGCCACAAACATAGCTCCCTCAGTTACCTCAGTACAACTGTTTTCCCCTCCTTTTTCTCATCTGTGTCATGGCTAACTTTAAATTTCCAACTACAGAATATTAAATCCTGTAATAGGGCACTTTAAAGGAAAGGGGGATGAAGCATTTTTCTTGAGGGAGCCCTACTTGAATGCATTTACTCTGTTCCTGCAAGGGTGGGGTGTCACTTCTGTGGCACCTTTCCTTTCACTTCCACGGTCCCATAGATATTGCTCAACTGAACTCTGCAGGATTATTGCTTCAGTGGCCCTCTCCATGATACAGGTCTTTGCACAGCCCATTAACTCCATGTGAAAATTTCAGTGAAAGTTAATGCTGTTAATGCTGTGGCATCTCTTTGGCTTCTTCTACTGAGGAGCCATAAGGTGACTCAGCAAATGGCTCTTACTATTGTAGCAAAAATGTAGAACATCATCCATTCATGCAGGACATCTTCTAAATCCATGCATCGGGGATGCATCTATGCATCACTTCCCCACATATAGCCTGAACCACAGAGTTAGGAGGCCTCTGCTCCCTTCCAGATCTGCAAGGTTACAAAACCTCCCCACTAGTGGAGATGAGTTCTAGAAAATTCTGCTAGATTCATCTCAGTGAGTTATTTGCTCCTTTAGTCTCTGATGGGGGGCCATCTAGCTCCCATATACTATTAGGAAGTTCAGCCAATTGTGCCATGTCGACATCTCTAAGGAAATATTCACCCCACCCAATGCTTCACCCTTTACCAATGTGCTCTCTAAGCTGACCACTCATGACATCTCCCAAAGATTCACACAGCTTATATCAAAGACAGAGATGGATACTAGGCCTAAGCAACACATATATAGCATAATATGTATACAGGAGAAAGAAGACTTGCCTGTAATCCACTTATACAATGCTGTTTCATCAACTTACATGCTTTATTATTCTAACATCCAATGGGTAACAAATAAAGAACCATAACCAAACACGCTATAATAGTGACCTAAGGGTGGATCATCATTGCAATCAGTCAGACTCATAGTTCCTCCAACTGTCATTGTCTTAACCATACCGCCACACATGCCAGATTCAGGAAAGAACATCTAATATTTGAGACAGGAAAGTGTCATACACAATGTTTGACATGGTTAACAGCCTTTTAGGCTAATATGACTGCTCAGCAATGTTTGCATTTTCAAGGAATGATATACTAAATACATTTTTGTGTGTATTTTTGAATGTGTTCGTGCTTGGCAATGGCTTTTTTACTTAGGATGCAAGGATGTATTTTTCAGTGGTTTAGCATGAACTTCATGGGTGAAGGAAAACATATCCTCTACGAAGTAGCCACTGGATGTTCTCAATGGCTAGTTACATTGTGACCTGTACAGTAGCAAATGTGTAGCTATATTTATATATCACTAGTGGTTCTACATCATAGGAGCTACTGTACATTAAAAAGTTATCCTATCTCAAATTCTGAAATTTTGAAAGGTTTAAATAAGCCATAAAATGTTTGACACTTCATCCTCCTTAACTTATCTAAGATTTTGTTAACATTTCCATTCCATCCCTTTCTCTAAATGGTTGTCTGACAACCATCCATTCAACATAGGGCTGATCTCCTTCTCAACAATAATTGGCTCCTTCTCCTGAGTCTTTACCTTACATCATCTCATGTTTCCTATTTTTATATCACCCCATGTTTCCCTCTTACTTTTCATGAAAATTCCACTACACTTGTGCCACTGCCAGTCCCCAACTTGCACTTGTCAACATTTGAAAAGGTTAAAAGAAAATAAAGGAAGTATGTTAGAATTGAATTTACCCATTCTGCACATCCAATGTGCTATTACATGGATTCTCAACCTGGTAGTCATGACCTTCAAAGTGGTTGCAGATAGGTGTCAGGGACTGTCAGCACCCTTGTCCTTCCTATATTGATAAATAGGAGGGGCTTCCCAGCAAGATCCTGGCTATGTGGGGAGGCAGTCTCAGTATGGAAAAAGTGGTCCTGGCATGGAAAAGTTCAGAACCACTATGCTGCAGTACTCATGTGCTTGGAGGAAAGACCTCAAGTGTTGGTAGTCTACACTAGCCTTTTTTGTCCACAGTTGTCCATTGTTGCTACCAATGAGTATGTTAGTACAGGCAGGACTCCAGGTAGCCAGTAACATTTTTGCCATCATGCTACCTTACCCTTCTCAGAGCGGGTCTACAAGATACGGTGTTCATGCAGATGACTGCTAAACTGAACCATAGCTTGAAATGGTGGATAATTTTAGTCAAAAAATGTCTAGCACAGACATTGCCTTGGGGTGACTTTAGGGTCACTGTTCATTCAATAGTAGGGATGCCATGTTGCACAGGTTCCCACCGCAAAAACGGGAGACTGTGGTACACTATGAAAGATGTAGTTCAGTTGGGGATCATGGTCCATAGAGAAGGATGGGTACATGAGAAGTAAACAACAATTCCCATGAGGCACTCCTACTCCCACTTTCAAACAAAATCTTTCCGTTTTGATTTTTTTGCTGAAAACTCGAAATTTCCCATAGAAAAGTTCAATGAAAAACTAAACCGTTTTCATTTTTGTCTAAAATTTCTGTGGGGGGAAAATTTGGACCTGCTGTATTCATGCTCTGTTGTTATTCCACTTGTTTCCTGTGATTAGAAGATTCCAGAAGAGTTTTTCAAGTTAAAAAAGGTGATATATTTTTGATGTAATATGAGTTTGTATCTTTGCTTCCACAATGGTGTTATTTAATGCCATTTGCTTCAAAGTATGGAAGGTGATTCTATGACATTGTAGGCTTCATGATTATTGTGTCTTAAACTCTGATCCTGCAAACACTTATGCACATGCTTAATTTTACACATTGTGAGTAATCCCATTGAAGTTAATGGTATTATGGTGTGTAGAGTTAAGCACATGCATAAGTGTTTGCAGAATCAAACAGTGATTTCCACATTAAAATATGCTTAGTATAGAAGACTTTTTTCTTGATGCCAGACCATCAGACTCAAACTGGCAGCTGAATTATGTTCTTTCTGGCTTGTACATCATCTCCAGTAATAAATATTCCACTGTCGCAAATCTGCCCTGGGTTACACCTGTGCAATCCGACTGACTTTTTTTTTTTTTTTTACATCTTTACATTGTTTTAAATGGGACTGAACAGATGTAATGTCAAGGCACAATTTGGGTTGATAATTGGAACTTAGTTAACCTTTCCTTTGATGAAGCACAAACCAGAGAAGAATCTAATTCATTCTCCCATAGTTTACTGGTTCTGCAGTGCTGATAGATTTAAAGTAGTAAAAACTTATTTTTGTTGCTACAGCAAGTTTATAGGTCTCCACATAAAAACAGGTACTAGATCTGTCAAATAAAGTGTGCCATTTTTACAGTCACTTTAATATTTTCCTTTTGCTTTAGTTCTTTTGTTAATTACTTTTGTGGATAAAAAACTTGATTGTATACTGCATGAAGAAGTCCACAATATAGCTTCACAATTTTACATTACATTATCTTTCAATTTTCTTCCAGTGAGAAAACAGCAAGTGGATGCAGCCATTTCTAACTGGCTTTAATTGATAGCTTTCTAATACAACCTACTAAATCTCATGAAATAGAAACACCCAAACAGTTTGGACTATCATTACATGCTGGAAAGAGCATCTCTTTTGTAGTAAATACTTGTGTTTGTTTTCTACACTGCTTCTAGACATTTATTTTATAAATGAAGCTAAGAAGAAAATCTTCAGAATTTAAATTCTAGAAAGTCCTCCAGAAGCTGGCACATCTAGTGCCAAACTGAACTGGATACATGTATTGTAAGAAACCATACAAAAAGAAAGGGAAATGAGAAAGAAAGATGAGGAAATGTGTTTCTCATCAAAATGTTATATTTGCATTTGTTAGTGTGTCAAGACCTTTTAAATCAAGAAGTGTGAGTTTTGATATGAAAATATGACCAATTTATAGAAGTAATTCAACTAATTCCAGTTGGATAAGATACAGATGCCAATATTGGGATTTGTATAGCTGATTTAATTGTTTTACCTTTGCATTTCATGCTTACAATATTGTTTAATCCTAAATGTACAATTTAATTCTACTTAAACATATGTTGTCTTTAAATATTTTATTTACTTAGAATGACACATAATAATATAACCACTTTCTATCTGAGATGTTACTGAACTCTAAATAAGAAATTGTTGGATTAAAGTTTAATGGAATGTACTATGCAGGCATCTATAAAAATGCCTTAAATTAAATGCCTGACTATACCAGACCTAATGTTCCAGGTGAGCTTAGGAATTCAAATGCTGCTACTGGTGTGGATATGCATGGTAATATTTGATGCACTGGTTAGGAGTTTAGAATGTAAAGGCAGGCGTATTTGAAACTGGCTTGAATACATTTATTTTTTGTTTACTTGGGCCATGGTTTTGCATGTTGTATATATGTCTAGAATTCAGTTCCCCTTCTCCCCATCCCCAAATTAAATATTCTTAAACCCCACTTTAAAAAAAGCTAAATGTACAGGACAAAGAAGCATGTAAATAAGTGATGATACTTATGGAGATGTTAATGTTTATATGTAAAAAAATGTTATGTACATAGAAAAGAAAAAATGGCTCAATGAATGTTTTTAAAATATTTCTTTTACACAGATGTTGCATTCACATATATGTGCTACATATTTTAAACACAGATTTTATTTCACTGTCAACTTTAAATCATTTTGAGCCTGATTCTACCAACTTAACATATGTTGAATAACACTTTGTTCCAATTGCAGTGTCATTGAAGCCATTATGTAAGGATGGCAGTATCAGATCCTGTGATTGTTGCTATCTTTTTCTTTTATGGGTCTTGTGCACCTTTTTAAAATCTGATCCTAAAAATATAGGATTACAGGGTGGGGCATTAGCCTAAATCTAGGTTTTTGTAATAACTTTTTTTTTTCATATAGATTTAATATAAAAATGAAAAACTTGGAAATTAAAAGATAAGGCTAGTTTGCACAACCATTACTTACACTGGTGAGCACTTACTACTCACACAAGTAAGTCTCATTGGGCTATTCCAGTGAATAAGTTTTCACCAATGTTAGTAAGGGTTGAACAATCTAAACCATCATTTCTACGTGTTTTCTTAGCATACCCCAAATCTTGCATGTTATTTTCAAATTATTACAAGATTGAGGGCCAGATAAAAAGAAGTATAACATTAGGTTGGTTATTAATATATTATGATAGGTAACTTTTGCCTATGAGAATTTGAAAATTATGTGTAAATGCATTGACTCATAATAGCAGAGATTCTGAAGAGACACTGAAGTAGTCATAAATGTTCACTGTCTAGATAACACTAATTATATTGATTGATTAGACAGCATGCGCATAGCAACACAAATGTTTTTGATTGTCTAAACTAAAATCCATTTGAATTGCAGCTTAATTTGTTGACACCTGTATTTTGTGTATTTCAGGCCTATAACTATTGTTCAAGCTGTTGAAGGACTGTGGCTGTTATTTAAAGTGTTCAACTCTAGTAATATCTGTAGCCTTCAGTATATCCTTGAGTGCCTTACACAGCTTGTTAACACAAACACTTGTAGTTAAGACAAACAATATACCTGAGAGTCATTCTTGGTGGATTGATGCCAAATTGCTTTGCATCTATAATGCTACCATTAAAACCTTACAATAGGTAGTGTGTTTTAGCACAGTAATGGATTTAGTTTAGACTCAGGAAATCATATTGTGAATATGTGTATTAAACCATGTATTTATTTATTGTACATTTTATAAAAAGATCTATTGTAAATTTATGGAAAATATAAATTATATAAAATGTTTTCTCCTATGGCAAACATGCTGTGAGTTATTTGTGTTCTCTAATGTAATCTCTTAATAACCATATCCTAAATATGTAATGTTTGGTTCAGTGCTGAAATGGTAATTGACAGGCCTAAAATAGGACTGTATGTTGATCAACTACAAAATTTTACACATATTTTTGTATTGTGATTCATATGATATATATCGAAAGACTTTCTATTCATTTGTAAAATACATAAATTATTGTAAACTTTTAATAAAAAAGTCTGTTTTAAACCTTCAAAATAGAAAATGTGTTTTGTTATTCTTGTGGTGGTGAGAAGGAAGACTTTGAATCTGTTATATTAACTATAGCAATACGTACTCTACTGCAATATTGTGAAATTATCACCTGACTCTCCCCCATGGCTACATCATACATAAAGAATGATTCTACAAATCCATAAGTATGTGAATAACCTTACTCCCATTGACTTCCATAAGACTGCTCACATGGGTAAAAGTTAAACACATGATTACATGTTTGCAGGACTGGGCCCTAAAAGCCTGATCCAAAGCCCATTGAAATCAGTGGGAGTCTTTCCACTGAATTCAATTAGTGTTGTATCAGGTCCTAAGCTTGAAGCTCTATATGATGACCTAATTCTATTCAACCTTAGAAAGGACAATGCCTTTCAGAAACTACAAACCTACCTCAACTCATACAAGCTAGAGAATATTCTATGAAATTTGATATTGCCATATGGCTGAGATCAGATGACATCTAGAGATAATTTAGTGCTTGTCTTTCTGAAATCCTTAATGGTTTAGAAATTATTCATAAATTTTTCCAAAATTTAAATATTATTCCAATTAGGAAAGAATGTTGAAATAAATTACCAACACAAACTCTATCCTGGCATATGTAAATATTATTCTTTTGGCTGAAATAATAATGCAAGAGAGGAGAGGGTTTTTTTATTGAGGAAAAACAGAACTATTCACTGGAAAGAATAAAGAGACTGAAAATTAAAAGCTCAGTACTTAGAGAAGCCTGTAAATTTCACTCCATTAAAAGTTGGTGGCTTCTTCACAGTTGATAGTTTACATCAGGAAATACTAAGTTTCAGAAGTGGCATTCAGTGTTTATCACTGTAAAAGAATCATGTTGAATGTTTAACGGGCATGATAGATTCACCATTGCATTGCTGTTCGCAGATTTCTAGAACCAAAAAAAGGTGAAAAGGCCTTTCAGCTATTGACTCCCAGCGTTAGAAAACTACAGGCACTGTCCACCCTCCTCGTTATTACTTAAAGAAGCTTATACTGTACTCCGCTTCACTTTCAGTGCAGCTCAAAGACACATTTGCTGCACTGTGGTGTGGACTGGGGTGACACCAAAAGCTCTGCATACATTTACCAAAGGCCAGTTGGTTTCCTTCGAGGGAGGGAAAAATCACACTGAAGGTAGATTTAATCGGCTGAAACGTGGCAGGCAGAGGCTAAGGGAAGCGGTGACACTGTGGACACGGTTATGGAAAGGGGAGGTGATTGTGAAAGATTCAGCTTTTAGTAAAGCCACTCTATCAGCAAGTTGCCGCAAAGGTGCTTTCTAGCGGCTCTTTCCCTAGCAGATCAAAGTCCTAGGTGGCCTCCCCCTGGGATGTCCTCCTCATGAACTCCAGTGGCGCGGATGCTTTCAGCACCACCGCCTTGGACAGCTCCTTGTCTGTCGGGCTCACAGGAGAGCCCAAAGGCGTTACCTGGCTAACGAATCACCGCCCGGGCTTCCACACGCGACACGTTGGAGCCAAGGGGACCAGGCTGAGCCCCTGCTCTCTCTGCCATTCCTCCCGCAGCGCTGCGTGTGCCACCCTCCCGCGGGCACCGGTCCACTGCCCGGTCCCCGGCCGTCCCAGGCGGGCTCCTTCGCCCGCAGCCATGGCAGAGCAGAAGCAGCAGCAGGAGCGGAGGGAGCCCGACCTGCCCGCGTACTTCGCGGCCCTGGGCTCGGGCAGCCCCAAGCCCAGGCAGAAATTCGGGGGCATGTTCTGCAGCGTGGAAGGAGCCTTTGAAAACAAAACGCTGGACTTGGACGCGCTGAGCGGCGGCAGGAGAGGCTGCCAGACCCCGGAGCGAGGGGCGCTCCGTCAGCTTCCCAGCGACTCCCAGGGGCAGAGCGAGAGCGGCGAGGCGCCGGGGAGCCGCAGCGCCCCTGCCCTCACCCCAGCCGGAGCGGAGCCTTCCCCGCCCGCTGCTGGGGCAGCAGGAGACGCGCCCGATGGCTACGCTCAGGTAACAGGGAAGCGGCTGCGCTCTGTGGGCAGAGGCGGCGGCCCGCGCAGCGAGCACATTGCATGGGGAAGCAGCACTTTAGTTTGCAAAACTTTATAGTCAGCGATACCCCGCGCGCCAGCAATTCAGCCATGGGAGGGAGGGGGGGAGTGTCTGTAGGGGGCTCAGCGTGGGCCTCAAAGTCAATGGGAGCGTTACCACTGGCTTCGGCGTGCGCTGGGCAAAGCCCGCTGCCCTACTGGCCGGGACCAGCTGCAGGTTGGGACATCCCAGCTGTAAGCCGCTGCCCAGCCTGGCCTGTGATGTTACAGGAAACGGGGATCCAGGCAGAGGCAGCTGCCTTTCCGAGGCCACGCCAGGCTCGGGTGGCTCTGGGGTCTGCTGCGCTGCTCCATTTCATTCCCCTGAATCAGTAGCAGCCTCAGCAGAGAAGCGGGTGCCAGGTGCAGATTGATTTTTTTTTCTCACTACAAAAGGATGAATGGGTTTGTCAGGCGACCAGTTGGCCTCTGACTTTTAAGTGCAGCCCAAATGTATTCCCATCCATGGCCCCTTGGCCCAGAAAACCAGCCCACAGCTGAACTGCCACCGGTGGGGCATGCAGGGGCATGAAGGGGTTCACACCAGGCTTTATACAGAGAGAGACAGACCGACCAAATGAGCCATTTGCCTGCTACCCGGTCACAAGAACATCAGTCTGGTCATACTCCGTCAGACCAATGGTCCATCTAGTCCCGTTTCCTGACTTCCAATAGTGGCCATGCCAGATGCTTCAGAGGGAGTAAACAGAACAGGGTAATTTATGGAGTGCCCCTTCCCCTGTTGTCCAAAGGCCAGGGGGGCTTTCCAAGCGGATGGGTCCATGTTCCACGTCATGTCCCTGCTGCACTGGAGACCAAACCAGTTCCACTAAAGTCAATGGAAGCACTGGGAAAGACGCCCTAAGAGTCTGGAAAGGAGTTGAGTGCTTCAATGGCAGCAGGGTGGAGCCCTTGATCAGGCCACTAACGGGGTAGAAGCTCAGGGTGCTGATGCGGACAAGCCCCGACTCCCTATGGCTCTGATGGGAATTGCTGGAAGGCGGCTTTGAAGAGGAAAGAAAGGCCTATTTGTGCTGACAAGTGATTTGTACCAAATAACTGTAAAGCCTAAACTTGGTTTACCGGGTGACCCCCCCACTCCGTGATGTCAGATGTCAGGGGAGTCAATGAAATCAAGCAGTTTAGAAATCTGCAGAGCATCAATCTTCAGACTTAAGAAAAAGATTCACAGAAATATACGGGGCCAAAAGGGAGTTGCAGGATGGAAACAATGAGCCATTGGCAAGGCTCTGTCTGACACCCACCCGCCCTGGCTCCTGGGGGCCCTGCACAGAGAGCCCAGCCATTGCTGGCCCAGGCCCTGGCGGGCGTGCTCTTTCTTGGCAGGCAGGCTGGTGGCGGGGTGGGGAAAGCCGGCTTTTGTTGGCGGTGCCAGGAGAGGAGGGAAGCGGCTGGTGCCTGGGGAAAGGCCCCGGCGGGCTGTCTGCATGGCTGCCTCTCTGGCGGCTGCTGTCGGGGAAGCATGAGCCTGGAATGCTAATCAGGCAGCTGCTAAGCGAGGCTGCGGGGCGGCCGGAGCAGGGGGAGCCACCGAGCGCTCCAAGAACAACAGGCAGCCAGCGAGGAACGCACACAGACGCCACGAAAAGCCGCCCGCTCCGGCCACTCCGCCGAGGAGAGGCGTCGGGCCAGCCCCAGAGCCAGGAGGGACCCCCGGCCCCGCAGCGCACCTGCCGAGGGTGGATTCCTGCCCCTGGCGCTCGCTCGGAAAGGAGGCAGCTGCGGGAAGATGTCGTACCAAGGCAAGAAGAACATCCCCCGGATCACGGTGAGAGGGAGGCCCAGGCAGCCCGGGGCCTGGCGGGGTGGCGGCTGGGGCTGCTCCCCTTTGCTTTTAGAAGGGCATTTCTCTGTGCCGAGCCCCCGAGCGGCCTTTTTATTCGCAGCAGCCCGGGGGCAGCGGGCAGCCATCGGCCGGGACCTGCTGGGTTTGCTCCACGGCAGGAGGCGGGAGGGTGATGGAGCCATAATAACCTCTCCAGCACCCTGGCAGCGGTCAGGGGACAGGGGCAGTAAAGGACAAACGTGCGGCACCCGGGCAGCGCGGAGAAGGAGACACGGGCGGTGGGGTTATTTCATGCTCATTTTAAGACTGGGGACGGCAGGAGATGCTAGCGGAGCAGCTCTCTAGCGAGTCCTGTGACTGCGTCTCAGCCATGGCGGTGCTGCGTGCCCTGTAATCCAGGCGCTGGGTCTGGGCGGCGGGGGGAGGAGGGCTGGCCTGGCCATATCAAATATTTCTCTGCTGCATTTCCCAGAGCTCAGCGGAGACAATCATGCCCTAGAAAGGTCCCTGGCAAGGAGCTCGGACAGTCAGCAAACACGTTAGGAAAACAATGCGCATGGTGAGGTTGCAGATACCTGCCAAGTCCCAGAGAAGCCTGAGAGTAGGGGCTTTTCCCGACTCCGGGAGGAAGAGGAGAATGTGTGTTGATCAGCAGCTTTGCAAATCATTCAGGCCATTGAATCTGCTTTATTTCTGCTAAGAAGCTGGCACTCCCTTGTTTCCTAGCTCATGCCTTTTCAGGCCCTAATTTCTCATAAAGGGTTGATGGGCCCGAAGGACACAGCTGTTCGAATGGCTTATATTTCCCTGTCCTTAGAGAGCAACATCTTTTCTCCCAGCCTAGGAGTTCAGAAAATAAAAAATAACATGATTGACTAAGCATGGACCTTGATAACTTTGGACTTGCTTATGTGCCTAAGATGAAGTGTCTATTCTAATTTCATGTATTTATTCCCTCAATTTAGGTTGCCGGGCCATATTTTTGCCTGGTTCTACAACATTTTAGGGTGATTGGGAAAAGAATAATTATTATTAATAATTAGTATTTTTGAAATATAGTTCTAAAGCATCATTTATAGATACATTATTCCTTAAGCAAGACGGGATGTGGGTTTTAGTTCTGAAATGAAATCAGACCGGGTAGAGCAAAACAGGAGGAGTTTGAAAGAGTATTCTTGGGGTTGACATTAGGCCTTTGTTACTACAAGCTTCCTATGAAAGCCCTTTGGAGAATTAGCGTGGTCCTTTGTTGAACATAACCTGGCTTGAACTCAGAGAGGTTTATGCGGCATTATATTCTCAGGAAGAGGCCCTTGTACAACAATAGGCATCTGCTTTTCAGTTCTTGTGTACACCTGCTTATTCTCTTTCACACACCAGGGCAGCCATGTTACCTAAGAGACTACAAATATTGCTTTTTAAAAGAAAGGCAAACACACGTATCTTTGAGTCTGAAGCGTCTATTCTGCAAGACTGCCACCTTATACAGTATTTGGAAATTAACAGAAATAAAATTAAACAACATATGATTTGATATATTTAATGGGGACTTAATGTTTACTGTCTTTTTTCCCCATCAGCCCTGATCCCAATAGTCTTCTTACTCCTGGTTCATAAACCCATATCCTCTGGTCCAGCCTGTAAACCCAAAATACTAAAAAGCGAGAATACTGTAGCTATGGGATCTCATGCTCATTCATTGCAGTGGGCCTCACTCCATCCTCCATCTCTCATCACGGTTGTGTTGTGGAGGAATGTGCCACCCCTCAGATCCCTATCACTGTTGTAATAGGAGCCTCCTTACCCTGATTGTCAGGACTTTTGTGGAGGTGAGAAGATACCTTTGGGCAGCATGATTTCTTCTTCTTCTTGGCTGGTGGGCTCTAAAATAAAGCCACACAAAGGGAGAGAGAAATAACCCTGAGTCCCCTTTAAAAGTGTCCATTGAGTAAGTGACATTGAGTAAGCCAGAGAGAATCAGCCTGTATATGTGACAGGTTGTAAGGGACTCGGTGAGTTCAGTAAAAGCTCGTTAAGAATATCTGGCATTCTGTGGTTGTTACAGAGTGGGTGTGCTCTCAGAGCGGGGAGTGGCCTGTATATTTGCATAGTGGAGGAGGCCAATAGAGCTTCCCAGGGTCAGTGAATGTGGTGGCTCTTTTTGACTGGGAAGCAAGAAAAATAGTTGAAAAAAAGACTAAGGGCTGTGAAATATAAATGAAATATGTTTTGGAGTTTTCATAAGCACAGCAAAATTGCTTAATAGCTTTATTCATACCCCTTTGACCCACAGTAAAAAATCAAGGCCCAGATGTGGTGTTCTGTGATTAATTTTATAATTACACATTTCTCTGGTCCTGTAATCCACTCTCCCAGACTGTATTGTCACATGTTGCATCCTGCAATTATTTTTAAATGTGCATTAGAAT
This sequence comes from Terrapene triunguis, assembly GCF_002925995.2. Classification (NCBI taxonomy): domain Eukaryota; kingdom Metazoa; phylum Chordata; order Testudines; family Emydidae; genus Terrapene; species Terrapene triunguis. The sequence goes on from NW_020664446.1 coordinate 27,061,798, forward strand.
CCTTAGCAGTGGCCATTGTAGCCTGGGAGTAAATTCTTTAGAGTCACTGTAGAGGTCACAGTTGGAGAAAAAATTGTAATCAACTATGTTGCAGTTTCACATTTAAAAATATGAGCCTGATCCTACATTTTCTTATGCATCTAAAATGCCCAGTGTGGAAAATGACGGTGACTAGTGAAGAATCCTTTGACTAATGTCAGAATCCTTTGGGATCTGTGAAGCCCATGGCTGCAGGAAAATCTGATTTTGAGAACCTGGAAATGTTATAGTTAATCTCCACTTCCTTTTGTAACAGTGGGGGCCTAGTCCTTTTCCTTGCAAAGAGAACCTAGAAAATGTAAACTGCTACAAATCAGTTGCTAGAGTTGAAAATTTCTCATTGATTTCCCAAAAGATCACAGCCACTCCATTAGCTCCTCTAAAGCTGGCCTTTAAGATCTGTGACACTCACATTGATTCCTCAGTTTCTGTGAGAACCTCAGACCAGTTGCCATGTGTAGAAGGGCAGTACCACTTTGGATGCCCCTAATATTGCTAGGCCTGCTGCAAGCTGCCTCCCAGCCTGCTGTCTACAAATATGGTGGCTCCTCAGCTTAGCAGCCAAAGTGGAGACTGGCCACAATGAGGCACCTCAATGTCATGAGAAACAGCATGGTGTAGTGGGCTAACACAGCACTGAGAGCAAGTAACACTTGCATTCCAATCCCAGTTCTGACACTGACTTCATCTGTGGCCTCAGTCAGCTACTTAAACTTTCTGCTTCAGTCTTCCCATCAGTGAAATAGGGAGAGTAATAGTTACCTTCCTCAGAAAGAGGTTATGATAACTTATTCAACTGATGTTTTCAAGTCACTTATATAAGTGCTAAAATTCATCCGAATGCACAGAAAATCTGCCAGTACCAGCATTTGGGGGAGGCCAAGCAGCCCCACATCCATGGCTTAGGTGCACAACTATCCCTTGCAAACCCTTTTAAAAATGTTGGCAAATATGCACAGACTGCAGCATAAATAACTGGTCTCCACATCTGCAGAAGGAGGCTGGTAGTGGCCCTTTGTCTCTTACTTATATAAAATGAGTCAGTTAAGTGTAAGTTTACCAAAAGGGTCATCACATCAACCCACTCCAAAACCAGCAAGATGGCCTTCTGCTTGTTAATGTTGGGCAGGAGTCATTTATATTGGAGGGTGGAGAACAAAATGTTTTGCAGAGCTACTTAAAGCTGTGAAGGGAATTGTGGATGTGCAATTAATGAAAAAAATGAGTAATAAGTAATGTGCACTGTAGTATGTGAATGTTTTATTGTAACTTTGCCTTAATATATTATTTTTAAATTACTCCTTACATCTTCTGTGCGGCATACAGTTCTCTAGGCTTGTGCTGTGAAAAATATAGATTAAATCCCCTTTCTGGTTGATTTAAAGATGTTAAAACATTCTTTATTTGTATGTAAAATATATGTTATTTTAGTTTTAATACTTTTTATACTTCTGTATGTGGAATACAGTCAGGCTTTACTATGAAATAGTTTGGGTGTATTTTTTAAACTAAATTGGACTAATAGATGTGCAAAATATTTTGTCTCAGACTTTAACTGCAGCAGGCAATTATAGACTATTATGCATGAAGGCCTGTAATGAGTAAAACAACTTCTAAATAAAATAATTTTGGGAAACATATTTTTTTCCATTAGAGTGACCGGCTTCTAATCAAAGGAGGAAAGATCGTCAATGATGATCAGTCATTTTATGCTGATATCTATGTGGAAGACAGTTTGATAAAGTAAGTTACTTAAGAAATATTTTGTATTACAATTTCCATACTTAACATTGTTGGTGCAATTTAATATGAATAATCGTTTTCAGAGACCCCTTTAATTTTCTCAGAAATATGTTCAAAATATTCTTTTGGAAAAAAATCAATAGTTCATAGGGCATTGGAAGAAAAAGCTGAAAGGAATATTTCCTTTCTTGAGTTCTAGCTGTGTTCTTGAAGGCAACAAGTAAAATGATCTTAGTCCCTATTGCTGTTACTTCCTTAGTAGCTACTATCAAATTTATGATCACTGTTAGTACTAGTTGAGTGGTCTAAGACTACATGAATGAAGAGAGGTTGGGGTCACATTTGATGCCCTGAAATGGGCTGGCCTGTGGGGCTGGTATTGGTGGTCTGCACTGCCATCCAGGAGACGCCGATCTGCTCAATCCCATCCTAGAGTTGAGAAAGTTTTGGAGGCAATGCTTTGCAAGTGGAGATGAGAGACTGGCTCACAATTCTCAAGAGCAACAGCTATGGGTCTGAATAAAATTTCATCCAACCTTCCATTGCCAGAAGGATGGTGACTGTGATATGAGGCCTCACAAGAGAAGGGGCATCTAAGTAAGGAGAAAATGGGAGAAACTTAGAGCTCCATTAGGGTTCTGAGGACCCCAACTATCCCCCATTTCCCAAAGGAGAGCATAACTGATGTGCATTGGCAGCACAGTGTGGAAAAGCTTACAGAAATGGACATGAGCACACACACATACTCACTTTTAACAGGAAGTTAATACATTTTTGTTCAAATGTTATTTGCAGCTAGTAGAACTTTTTAATATTGTTTTTAGGCAAATTGGAGAAAACCTGATAGTTCCTGGTGGCGTCAAAACTCTTGATGCCTATGGCCAGTTAGTTATGCCAGGAGGAATAGATGTCCACACTAGACTACAAATGCCTGTGATGGGAATGACCTCTGCTGATGACTTCTATCAAGGCACAAAAGCAGCCCTAGCAGGAGGAACCACCATGATACGTAAGTAGCATTATTGCAATGACTCTAAGAAGTACATCTTTCAAAAAACAAACGAGGTGTCCCACCATCGAAAAGATTGCTCAGTGTCAGTTAACACAGGAGCGAGACTTCAGTTCTGACCAGGTTAGTTACAATTGTACCATGTATTAAGTTTCCTTTAATAAACTCTGCTTTTGTTATATGTTCCTTTTTAAAAGATAAAGATTCTACTTATTATGAGGCCCTTTCACCTTTATCGTTGTAAGCAATACAGGGCACATCTGTAAACAGATGGTCACAGAAAATTTATATTTATATACCGTGCTTTTTGTAGGTGGAGAAAGAAAAGTGACTTGGTTATGAAATCAAATATTGCACTAGTTTCCAGCTCTGGGGTTGTGAGAGCAAATACTTTTGAGGTTCAAAGTAAAAATGATTTTGATTTACTCAATCTGATCCCAAGTAGACTTTACAAAACCAACACACAGTTCAGTCCAGTGTTTACTCACTGGAGGCACAGAACTGAACTATAAATGGTCTCATAGGTTAATACTGAGGAGCATAGGTAGGTGTAGCGGGAAATACAATACTTATGCGTGACTGCCATTGCTAAAGTCAAAGGAAGCTGTGCACAAATATCGAAGAGCAGAATTTGGCCCCTTGTTATGTATATGATAGCACATACCTGTCTCACATCACCATATTATCTAGACACAAGGGGATGAATTCAGGTTGTAGTGTTAGTCACAACTTGGAATTGACTTGTTTTGCTGGTTTTTGTCTCAGTCTTAATGGTAGTTAAACACAGTTCGGAAGCTTTCATATTCCTCGTTTTTAATTATAGAATAATTTGCATTAAAATGTCTCCTTCCTACCATAGAAAACTGTTAGACAAATGCATATTTATGGGCATTATAATAATGTCCCAGTGTTACCCCATCATATAAAGGCTGCTGACACTCTGCTATATTTCTTCAGTTGACCATGTATTCCCTGACTCTGGAATGAATCTGCTTGCTGCATATGACCAATGGAGAGAGTGTGCTGATAACAAAGCCTGTTGTGATTATTCACTGCATATTGACATCACACGCTGGCATGAGAGCATAAAAGAGGAACTGGAAGCTCTAGTGAAAGACAAAGGTAAGGACAAAAAGACCAGTGTTCTACTAACCTAGTTACCAGCAAGAGTGAAAGCTGACACAAGAAAAAAGATCAACTACTTTTTAGGGCAATATGCATCCCTCTAACATCAAGAAACCACCTTTGGTAGGGCAAGACAAAATTCTTGGGCCCAGTTCTGAAGTCCTTACACTGTTAAGACTCCCACTGACTATATTGGAGATTTATCTGTGTAAGGAATTTCAGGATTGGGCCCACAGGGCCAAATTGTGCAATATTACTTCACTTGTGTAATAAAGTGGACATCAAGGGGTTAACTGGGTTACTCAGAGTATTATGGGTTGGCTCCATACCTCCATACCTGCTTCGCTTCTTGTTTAGTTAGTGGGTGCTTCCCCATTCCCTCTGTAATATAATAGGAATAAAGCAGCCCATTCCCAGCCTGCAGTACTGAAAATAAAGTGTATTTCTTGTGCACTGACAGTCCCTTCACAAAAACTTATACCTGTAGTTCTTGTATATAAGAACCCGTGGCTATCTACCCAGTAGACATTGTCTACTGAAGAACTCACCCACCACAGGATTATGCATTTCACTAATATGTCGCGTTAGTCACATATTTGGGGCTGTGTTTTGTGCTCAGATGTGCCTACACAAATCTAATTGGCTTCAATGGCAATTGCAGTCATACATTCAGGGACAGAATTTGTCAGTTAACACAGAAATTGTTAATTAATCTTCCATTAAAATTCTCAGTGGTAGTCAAGGAAGCAGCTATTCAAAGCTGAAACCAGACATTTTTCATACTTACCCATATATAGTAATAAAATGGAGAGAATTTCATAGTGTGACTATAATTTAAAAACCATTGTGGTTTTTATCTACATAAAAACAGTATAAAGCAATACAATAGAAATTAACATGCTAGGCCCCAACACTAAATGAATCAGAGTACACATTAGATAGAAACGAGTTATGCATTTTGTTATGCAATGCAGTATACATAAGTGTTGTATATGTAGTTCTATAACTAAAGGACATTGTTTTGAATGTAGTGCTTTTGGCTTTAATTTGTACTTTCAGCATTAATAAAATGATTCAAATATAGCACCTAGAAATGAGCCAGCATTGCAGCTTAGAATTCAAACCTGTTTGTGGAAAGGGTTAAGATTCAGATCCATGAAACTGAACTCACCTGTGTGGTTTTGGTTCCAAGTTGGATCTAAAACTAAAAAATGGGTTGTTTATTGGTTCTGGTTTAAATGCATCCAAAAACCAATGACGGTACAGCATCTTTCATGAACTACAACATTTGGGGCCCAAATCTCATAAAAACAAGTTTTCATGCCCTTTAGTCCAAATCTGAACCCTAGGCCTTGATTCAATCTCAATCCTCAACACTAGTCTAAAAACCTTACCTAGATCTGAACACCACCTTTTCCATCCCTCTCTAGTAGACATGAGTGATTTGTTTTCAGCTGTGACAATAAATACACATGTAATTTATTTTTTTAAAGGTGTGAACTCCTTTCTAGTTTTCATGGCTTATAAAGACAAGCTCCAGTGCACTGACGCCCAGGTAACACAGAATAACTGAAATGCAATAAAAGTCATCAACTACACTTTTTATACACTGTGACCTATCTGACACTAGGAAATTCTTTCCTTCCTTCCTGACAGATGTATGAAATATTCAGCATTATTCGCGACCTGGGTGCCATTGCCCAAGTGCATGCTGAAAATGGAGACATCATTGACGAGGTATAGTAAATGTACTGTGACAGACCCAGTGGGGTACAGGAGTCTGGTAGAGGGCAAATATACTGGTCACTGGATGAGTAGTTTTCTGTTCCCTGAGTGACCAGAGCAGGGGCTGCACTAGAGTAATCAGGAACCTGCTAGAACCAGTTAAGGCAGGCAGGCTAATTAGAACACCTGGAGCCAATTAAGAAGCTGCTAGAATCAATTAAGGCAGGCTAATCAGGGCACCTGGGTTTTAAAAAGGAGCTCACTTCAGTTTGTGGTGGGAGTGTGAGGAGCTGGGAGCAAGAGGTGCAAGGAGCTGAGAGTGAGAGGGTGTGCTGCTGGAGGACTGAGGCGCACAAGCGTTATCAGACACCAGGAGGAAGGTCCTGTGGTGAGAATAAGGAAGGTGTTTGGAGGAGGCCATGGGGAAGTAGCCCAGGGAGTTGTAGCTGTCATGCAGCTGTTACAGGAGGCACTATAGACAGCTGCAGTCCACAGGGCCCTGGGCTGGAACCCGGAGTAGAGGGTTGGCCCAGGTTCCCCCCAAACCTCCCAATTGACCTGGACTGTGGGTTCTTCCAGAGGGGAAGGTCTCTGGGCTGTTCCCCAACCCACATGGTGAATTTCTGAGGCAAGAAAATCCGCCAATAAGTGCAGGACCCACCAAGATAGAGGAGGAACTTTGTCACAGTATCCATTTAAATTAAAAACTAGCCACAATATTAATTTAGGCCAAAATGCTGCCCTGAAATGAAGTGGCTGCACAACAAGCAGTAGGGGGCAGAGCAGTGCCAGACACATTTCCAGCATTTGAGTCATCCTGCCAACTCAGGAACAAGTGATACAAAGCTGGCCAGGAGGCATACATTGCTGGGGACCCCTGGCTACTTCTGTGAAAAGAATCAGCATATGTTCCACTAGTGCATGCTGCCAGTCACAGTATCACCCAGCTCATACTCCTATTGAAATTATTGGCAAAACTTTCATTGACTTCAGTGGCTGAGTTAAGGAAACATGAGAGCCCTGGAGATGAACTTCAAGGATGTCTGCAAAAGGGAATATAGATGGTACAGAAATAAAAATTCCATACATTTGCCTGTAGAGCAAACCTTCTTGGGTCTGCAGTGTAGTGGCCAGCGCAGAAGCTGGTCTCTCTCCTCAGTATTCCCTGCAGTGTTAGGTTGGTATTCTGCCCTGCTAAGGCATGTGGGGAGTAGAGGGAGGGTGCTCTCTACATCTTCTTCCCTGCCTAGTCCACCCACCCACACAACTAGGCAGGATTTGGCCTTTAGGATAATCTGATTACCTGAGCTTTGGAGGGAGTGGACTGGCAGCAAAGCCTGTTGTGACATCATATATTGGCAGAAGAGCTTGGAAGAAGATCTGGAGTCCTTACTAAAAGCAGAGGCATCATGCTGACTGTTTGCATCCAGCTGGTTATCATCACAGGTACATTTATAACAGCTACCTGCAGAAATTTAGGGCTTCTTACTTCTCTAAACTGTGCCCGCTTTTGGAGATGTTTTATTCTCATTTTATTTAAAAATCGGAGGCTCTAGCCCTGAACAGTCAAGAGATTTGAGGCTTTCACAGTAGCGTACATTTCAGCTGGATATATGGTTCCAAATGTAGGGGCAAATAGTAACAAGGGAGTATTTTGCATTCAAAATTTGTATTGATTTTCATTCTACCTATCTCTAGTCTAGCATAGAAAAATGTGAAATAGATGTTGGGAATAGATGCAGTATAGAAGTAAACAATGCAGAATAGAAGTAAACCTGTCATTCATTCCAAATAAGAATCAGGTAACTGAATGCACAGTATTATATAAGAGAGGATTTATAATTAAATGCCATTTCTCAACACTTCAAGTGGCCTTTTTGTACCAAACAGGACTGAACTTAATACCAGTTTTCCCCACTAGGATTTTTCATTCTCCTTAGCTGGCTGTTAAACATAATGTGATCCCAAGCAGTTTAATATCTTTACAAGTATTTATTTAAGCTGCGAGTGATAACATTAGAGCCCTGGAGGTGAACTTCCAGGATATCTGCAAAGGGAACATGGATGGTACAGAAATAAAAATTCCATAAATTTGGCAGCAGACTGTCCACAGAGGGCAGCAGAAAATTACAGAATCCATCCCTCCATTGATGATGGATAGGAGTCAGCACTGCACAAAATGTGGATGCTAGCTAAGAAGGGGTGTGGCCAGGAGAAGCCAAGGAATGTGCTGATTCAGCATATCCCCAGAACAGCTTCTGCTGATGGGAATAGTTAGCAACAGCAATTATTGCAATTGTGCAATTTAAAGCTGTCCTTCCCTAGCAAAAAACCCTGAGAGAGGGCAAACAATGGAAATACTCCTGAGTGGCTCCTCATATGATGCAGAGGGCCAAGATGGAACAAGGAGGTGTAAAATATACATGGTGATATCTATTTGATTAGTTGTGGAAAAATGGCATTTAACATGCACCTGTACTCTGCCCACCAGTCCATCTTTGCTGGGAATGCCTCCAACATTCCATGCTGTGAGCAGCTTCAAACAGCCACATTCCCTCCTGCCCCTGAACAGCCTATTAAAGAAACATTTCCTTCATCTTTCCCCGCTCCCCGCAACATGGGATTTTCGTCACAAACATTACAGTGGCCTGAGGGTCAGACAGGCAGTAGTCAGCCCTTCAGCAATGACAGGTTTAGGATCGTATATCTTGCTCTCTTTCAGAGCTGCCGGGGCTTCTCTACCAATAGGTAAACTAGGCAGCTGCCTAGGGTGGCAGCTTTCTGGGCAGCTGCTTATGGCAGCAGATTTGGCCTGGCTGCCCCCCATCATGACAAAGAGGCGGCTGGGCCAAATATGCCACCCTAAGCCTATGAAGAGGTGAGCAGCACTCTGAAGTTTTTCCTAATGTGGCAGATTATCTTTAGTGGCCTCTGCAGAACTGGCAAAGGGAGCTCTATATCATTGGTGGATGGCAAGATTCCCAGCTCACTGATGGAACACACAGCATTTGTTCCTAGCCCTAGAGAGGTTTCTCCGGTGTTACTTATAATTTTCTCTCTCTCTCAGGCCCATGCTTTGGCCTAATGCTAAGAGAAAGGAGCTGAACTCCCTCTACCTCTATTGGCTTCAGTAGTAGTTGAGGGCAGCTGTGGATGTGCTCAGTACCTCATGGATCAGGCCAGTGTTTAATTTGTGCCAGGGCTTTCCAGTGCCAAGCCCCAGCACCTCTAGGCTTGGCAGTTCATAGCCCCGGCACCTCTGGACTTGCTGTATCGGTTATGAAAGTAGAAACATTGCTTGAGTCCCAGCAGCTAATTGCTTGAGCCCTGGTACCTCTTTAATTACAAATTAAGCACTGGATCAGGCCACAGAGAAAACTGGCTCCATAGGTTGAGGGCTATGAAAAAATAATACTAATAAAGGTGATAACATTCCCCTGAAAATGTGTGTGGGAGGGGATACACAGAATGCTGGACAGTGCAGTGTGGTATAAAGTCTTTTCCGATGCTCACTTGGGATGACCTCCATAAATCATTGCCACTAGGAATATGTGTGGGACTTCACAAGCCCCTCAAGATAACTGCACTTCTAAAAGGATAGGAATGCCCTGTGTGATGGAGCTATCCAGCCTTCAGCCTCCTGTTCCACAGTGAGCTTGAAGTGCCTGAATGAATAGCCCAGGAAAAGCACATAGTTATATCGCTTAATTGTTTCTGAGCAAGTGAACCCCATCAATATGTTGTCAAATCACCAGAGTGTAGTATGCTGAGTAGTATGACCAATCCCACTAGAATGTCTTGTTTATTATTGTCATAGTCTCTGTTAAGATGCTCTAATTTTCATGGATATAAATGGTATTCCAGGATATTATTTAGGAATTTCCATAACCCTCAAGTACTTCTAGACATGATGTTCCAGTCCCACATTATTTTAGATTGTTCCCATCACTTACTGTTTTTCTCATTTTTCTACATTCACTTAGGAGCAAAAGAGACTGTTGGAACTTGGAATTACTGGGCCAGAGGGGCATGTTCTTAGCCACCCAGAGGAGGTAATATCTTAAGTTTGTCAAATGAACATGTTTAGAGCTTTAAAGAAGTCTCCACTCATGTCCATTCAACTAACAGAGATGTTGTAAGATGTCGCCTGGTTGTGTTCTTGTTTCCCAAGGTTGAAGCAGAGGCAGTGTACCGTGCAATTACAATAGCAAAACAAGCCAACTGCCCGTTGTATGTCACAAAAGTAATGAGCAAAGGTGCCGCAGATGTGATAGCTCAAGCAAAGCGAAAAGGTAAAACACCACTTCACATTTACACACTAATTAAAACTATTTACTTGTCTCCATGAGTATCACTGCAATAAAAGGGAGTTAAGAGTTCATAATTAGCCAATTTCTGGTACATCTGAAAAGCACAACACTTGATGTTAGCTTCAGTTTTCAAAGTGTACTGGAGTTTAATTGCACTGAAGTGAACTCAAAAGAGTCGAAGAGATTGGCAGAAGACTTTGCTACACAAGTCTCATTAGGTGTAGTTGGAAAAAAATGTCAAGAATTCATTTCCAACCTATTGTCATGCTTTGAATGAAAAAAAATGAACCTGGGAATGCCTGAGAACTCAAACTGCTGACACACTGGGAAGAAATAGAAATATTCCTCCAAGGAAACAAGGTAACACAATACCTAGAATATAGTAATTCGGACAGATCCTCAGCTGGTGTATCTACATTGAAGTCAATGGAGCTGTGTTGATTTACACCAACTGGGGTGGGGATCTGGCCCACTGTGTGTGGACGTGGGTGACAAAGGTGAGAGACAGAAATATCCAGTCATAAACATACAAGACTGAGTCTATCCCAGGTGTAAATCAACTGATTTAAATGGAGTTACATCAGGAGCGTGCATTTTGCCCATAGTTTTTGTGTAATTTTTGGTATCCCACTGAGAGGGATTTTTAGACACATTCCCTGCCATTACAAATAAGGAGCCATGTCCTGAAGTGTTTGTTCTGCTTTCTTTGGTCTTTCTCAGCCAAAAATAGTACCGAATAGGACTCTGGGGTTTGGCCAAGGCTGTTTCCTGATTGGTACTTTGTACTTTTACAAGGAATACTGTTAAACTTTGTAGCAATCTGATTGGCTGACAGAAATTCAGAAAACTGAAACACAGAGAAACTGGCTCAAACCATCTTTTACTCCTAATCTTAGCATTTGTCTACACTGTGGGAAAAGAGAGTTCACCATCAGGAGCATGTTACGTATTTTCAGATTATGTATTAGCATTATTATTCTTTAGGCACAGTTGTGTATGGAGAGCCAATTACAGCGAGCCTTGGCACGGATGGATCACACTACTGGAGTAAGAATTGGGCTAAAGCTGCAGCCTTTGTTACATCCCCACCAATTAGCCCTGACCCTACTACATCCGATTATCTCACTTCTCTGTTATCATGGTGAGTTGGCAAGGAGAGTAAATGACAGTGGCATGCAGAACAAAACCCAGTCCCTGGAGTTGTTATTCAACCTCAGAGATGGGCCCAAAGAGCAGAGTGGAGTTTTGATTCAATCTCCTTACAGTTCCACGCTGTCTGGATCTGGGGTTTTGGCTTAGGGTCTTTGCTAGTCATCACCAAAAAGCTTACTGAGTAGAACCATTCAACAGGACTCCTTGTCGAGTAAATTAATATTCAGTCTGAGTAGGGATGGAAAAATCAGGCCCCAAAGTAACACCTGAAGACTGTGTAGGGTGCGACTATTGACCTGTAGAAGTGCACTACAGTAGTAAATATTCTGCCCTAATAGGTCTCCTGATGAGAATTATTTTGCATTCTCTGAGATTTCACAAAATTCTTCTCTCTAGAGGTGTGACTAGACTCTAGGGAAGCAAACAGATTTGATTTGATTAATCTTTGTCCTGTGGAATAATGTCCACAAACAGACAATAAAATATGCATATAATTCAATCTTGAATTACAGCTGTGATATAAATCAGGAAGGATGTTTCAGGGCATGAGCAGATGTCTCTAGAGAGCCTCATTCTAGAGAACCACCTCAGCTCCCTCCTTTCCTTCTCCCATCCCTATCAGCCTGGCTCAGATTTGTTGAGTTATAATAGATTCTGGTATATAGAATCTGGTTTTGTCCTGGGTCTGGCCATAGCCAGGAATACCCCTGATATAAAAGGTCCTTTAAAATCATTTCTTGAAAGGCTGTCAGGGCCAAAAGGATGGATCAAGAATCAAGACTGGGATGTTGATTTAAGGAGTGCAATTACTGGGCATTTAAGGTAACATTTTCAAAAGCATCTAGGCACGTAAATCCAATGGGACCTAAGAACTTAAATCACCTAGGCACCTTTGAAAATATTACCCTAAGGATGAAATTCACCGCTGCACAGAGGGCTAAGCACAAGACCTATGAGCCATTTATGTCACACTTAACCCCCTACACAGGAGATAATTTCACTCTTAAAGAGTATATAGTTGCAAAGAAAAGGCCCCTGAATTATTACGTTGAACAATACAATCTGAGCAATCAATTTTGTCCATTAACTGCATTTTGGTTTGTTTTAACTCAGTGGGGATCTGCAGGTTGCAGGCAGTGCCCACTGCACATTTACCACCGCACAGAAGGCAGTAGGAAAGGATAACTTTACCCTTATTCCAGAGGGAACAAATGGCATTGAAGAAAGAATGTCAATAATTTGGGAGAAGTGTGTGGTAAGTAACTAAATAAGTGTAAATGTTTGCTGAATTATCAATGCAAGTGCATGCAAATGGCATTTTGGCAGATATGAGGATTTAGAAAATAGCAAGATTTTTTTTTAATGGAAGGGAAAGAGGTACATTATCATCTTACATTGCTGAATGCCTCATTGTGTGACATTATCTAGGCTGCTACTTAAAAAAGCTTTCCTAATGAGAGAAAATGTAACATTTGAATGTAAATGTCTTGAAAGAGCTCCTTATTAGAAGAATATTCTATCCTAGTCTGAACTATGATCAGAAATAAAAGTCTATCCAGAAGATTTTTGTAAAGGCAAGAAATGGAGTTTCCATTTGTATTCTTTTCCTGTAGGACTGGGCAAACTATATGGAATTTGTTCATTTGTAATTTCTGCAACATTATAGTACCCTCAAAATAAGTTGTGAGTCTCTGTGTTGACTTCAATGAGCTTTGGATCAGGTCCACAGTGAATCTTGAGTGTAGTTTGTTATTAGAGAGACAAGGTGGGTGAGGTAATATCTTTTATTGGACCAACTTCAGTTGGGGAAAGACAAACTTTCGAGCTACACAAAGCTCTTCTTCAGGTTTGTTACGTCAGCTGTGCTTTTTACGATGCACTAATTGTTTAGCCTATACTAACAATGTTCACCTTTGAAAATATTCATCTTCATCTTCACTGGAGCCCTGTTTCTCTGTCTAGGTTCTTATACCTCACCCATCATTATACTATCTGAGCCCTTTCTTCTGGTACCTCCAGTTTCTTGTATCCTTCTCCTAGTAGCATGTTGAGGATCAATAACACTTAGAAAGCTCTGGTTCCAATAAACACGATATTTTTCTATCTAAGAGAAGAAATTATATAATCTAAAGACTGACTCACTTCAGTATCAACTAAAGAAAGTTCTGGGTGTGAGCCCAGTACTTGCTGAGAGAAATGAGTCCTGTAGATGAAAGTGCTGCCAAATGAATGATAATGATACACAATAGTTGCCACAGACCTCTCTGTAGCCTCACTTCACCCTGTACACTTATTATTCAGTGTTGTGAGATGCAGTGTCTGTTGTGTTGAGCTGTATTCGTGTCATAGGAGTACCTACATAGTGACTATAAAATGGGAGCTGTAATCAGTTTTCAAAGGTATGACATTATAACAGTCTTTAATGACTAGTCCTGCAGGGACAGCCAATTTTTGAATTAAATGTGAGGCCCAAGATTGTGTGATCTTCTCTGTGTACAAATATCATTAATTCTAGATGAAATTGCAAATTCATTTTTTGATAAGACCTCATTTTCTGGTAATAGGTTTCCTTTCTCAATCTCCTTTCTTTCTAATTTCCAGGCCTCAGGGAAGATGGATGAGAATGATTTTGTAGCAGTGACCAGTACAAATGCAGCCAAAATCTTTAATTTTTATCCCAGAAAGGGACGAATTGCTGTAGGTTCTGATGCTGACCTAGTTATATGGAATCCCAAGGCTACGAAAATTGTCTCAGCAAAAACCCACCATCTGGTAAAATCAGTTTGTGAGATTTAATTTCTTTTTTTCTTTATAGGATTTTGCAACCGGGGTGTATTAGTGAAATAATGTATTCCCTTTAATCAGAGAGAAATTGAAACAGAGAGAATTTCGGTAAAATATTAGTATAATTGTTTATTAAATCTGAGTGGGAGAAGAGAAATAAATCTCTTTTGTTATTGGCATTTACTGCAATGGCACCAAAAATATGTAGAGTAATGCTATAGAATATGCAGTAGCAAAACAATACATGATGACCATTCTTTTGCTGTAAATGTGATACTATTAGTATGTACTGTATAGGCATAGAAAAAAATGTACAATCCTAACCTGAACATTTTCCTGTCCCAGCATTTCTCCCGAATTCCACTGAATAACCTTGAATTGCTGAACATGTGGAATTTTAAAGGGCTATGACTGTAATTAAGATTTAACAGAACTATTGAGATAAAAGTTCGTTTTAGTTAGCAAATTACTGGGACTGTTGATATATTCCCCGAGGGTTGGATAAATGCAAGGGCTGTACTCTTTCAAATGTAAAACTAAAAAGAGGAAGCAAGATTGATTCCATTTCGGACAGCTGTGTAGGGGCCATTCATACTGGAACAAACCCTGGGGTCCTTACTCTGTGTTTACTCCGCCTTTCTCAGGTAAATTCCCATTTCACCAACTGGAACTTTAGGCTAACTCGTGGGAATGAATATCAGCTACTTAGGAACGCCTCCTTACCCTTATCTCTGCAAATGATTCACCAGCTGAGAAACTACCCCCACTCTCAAAAGCCATTTGCCAAAGGGAATCTTTCAACAACACGAGTCTTAGTGGAGATCCAAACCCAGCGTTCCTACCCCTTCCCTGGTCCCAAATAGGCTTGTCACTCTCTCTTTGGTAATACTCCACTGGGGAAAGTCTCAGTGTCTGTTCAAACTGTACCTTCTCTAGGGTTTCCCAGTTCATAGGTATCCCAAAATGAACTCCTCCCTGGAACTTGAGAAGCACAATAATATTTGAAGGGTTAGTGGTAAAACTACATGTAACATTAGTAACATGTAGAGGGTAGAACTGGTTTAAATTATTTTGTTGAAATATTTTTGACAAAAAATGAATTTTTGACCAAAATGAAATATTTTTCAGAAAATGAAATTTTCGGGTATTTTGTTTGAACAGAAACAGATGTTTTTCAGTTAAAAATTGGTTTTCAGTTGGATTGTCAATAAAGAAAAATTTGCTTTTGCCCTTCAGAAACCAAAGATTATTACCTTTGTATCAAAAATTGTTTTTGAAAGCTGAAGAAGATTTTTCATTTGGAGGTGGGGAGAATATTTTAAAAAAGAGAAAAAAAACTCCATGGGAAGTTTTGAAAAATGAAATGTTTTCAAATTTCCCACAAAATATAATTGGAATTTTTCAACCAGTTCTGCTAGAGAACTTGCGGTTTCCTGACAAACATAGCAAAAGATTCTGTCAGTCCAAGGTGAGTTTCAGGAGAAGCCTGCTGGGGATCTAGATTAAGCAACTGGAACTTATCCCTACCTATAATTGGGCTCTGGTTTGCTTCACAAGTAGCCAGGGCAGCTCCAGGCACCAGCGCAGCAAGCTCGTGCTTGGGGCGGCGAGCCGCGGGGGACGGCGTGCCGTTCGCCGTGAGGGTGGCAGTCAGGCAGCCTTCGGTGGCATGCCTGTGGGAGGTCTGCCAGTCCCGCGGCATCGGCGGCAATTCGGCGGCTGGTACACCGAAGGCGCGGGACCAGTAGATCACCCACAGAAACACCGCCGAATCCGCGTGACCAGTGGACCGTCCGCAGGCATGCCGCCGAAGGCCGCCTGACTGCCGTGCTTGGGGCAGCAAAAAACATAGAGCCGCCCCTGCAAGTAGCTTAGTGTGTGGTTTAAGCTAGTGCTAAATGTTCATGAATTTTGTTTCTTCATTCCAGTTTGCTTTAGCTCACCAAATTGATAGAGTTCCTTATTTTTTCAAATCTAATCTAAAGGATTATTTAAGGAATGATTAATTATACATGAAGAAAGTATTACAAAAATGTGTGTGTATATATAATTGGTAGGCTGAGGGTTTGTCATTTTTGTTTTTAACCCTAAACTAACTCTTAATATCCTGGTTTGAATTTGTCAGAATGTGGAATATAATATATTTGAAGGAACAGAGTGCCGTGGTTCCCCTACTGTTGTTATAAGTCAAGGAAAAGTTGTGCTGGAAGATGGAAACCTCTTTGTCATCCAAGGGTCTGGTCGCTTCGTTCCTAGAAAGACATTCCCTGATTTTGTTTATAAAAGAATAAAGGCAAGAAACAGGGTAAGGAGAATTTTTATTTGCAAGAAAACAATCTCTGTTCTAATTTATCGCTGTTCTCCTATTGCTATTAATGGTGTGTTACAGCATCCCAGAGCCTCCTGGTAGGACAGAGGGAAAGGGGGCCCTTTACAGGAGCAAAAATATTATTGATGTTATCTGCTTGTTGGCCTCGAAAAGGTGTAAAACTATTAAATAATTGCTCTTATGCATTGCCTGGCTTATCCATAAACAGTGTTGCTATTCAAATGACAATTCTTACACCTGATACCACTTATTAACTCACATTCATCTGAAACTAAAAAAAAACTGTATTGAATTTTTATATACAGTTCCATCAAATATTTTGTATTGGATGATAAGGTATGGTGTGTCTCCCTGGACAAATAGAATGTCTTCAAGGAGATTCAAGGGTAAACTAATCTACTACTAATTACAGGAGAGTAGACAGGAAAAGTACAAAGACGTAAGATGCATTATGTATCTAATTACATGGTCCTTCTAAATTCAATTTGAAAGCTAAAAGATGTTAAAATAATATATTTAATCTGAATGACGATACATTATAATGAAATGATGGCAACATTTTTACAATTTAACTGTAGATATTTCTCATTAGAGATGTCCCGGGCTTAGTGGGTCTCTGATATTTTTATTTCAACTAGCCAGTGTAGGAAACCACACTTGGTGATATATCCCATAATGAAATTAATTAAGTTCTTCTCACAGGTCTTTTCAGCCATTGTTGGCAAACTCTTATTGCCTCCAATTGTGCAAATTGGTCATTAGTATGTTCTGGACAAATACTTTAAATCTCTTACATGTATGTGATTGTAGCAAGTATGTACTCATCCAAGAATGTTTAGACTGGAGAAAATTCTAAAAAATGTCAGTCAATGGGGATTTCAGGGGAACAGGGAGTTCCCAATACCTCTCTGGATTTGACTTATTCTTTAGGCTGCTCATTTGTGCCCTGGATTGCTCCCTTCCTGCTAGCTATATCCCCTATGCTGGCAACTGGGAGAAGGGGTAACATAGGAACTGGTATGGCAATTTTGTCACAGGAATGATCTATTTCTGTATGTAAGTAAATAGTTAATAGATAAGGTGCCAATACAAGGAGCTCAGAAATATTTTCTGTAGTTCCTTCATTTTATAGGGCCAATAAGACTTATTCTACACTAGCTTTTTTGGTGGCTCTTTATATCATCTCTTAGCTGCACCATGCCTCCATTTTTCCATGTGTTTTGTGGATGTTTTCATTATTTGATGTATGGAGGGCAAGTATCAGTAACCACTTCATTTCTCCCAAATACACCAATGCACATCGGCAACTACAGCAATAACCACATGACATGATTTACTGTAGCTTTTCTTTTCTCTGTGAATTCATTGCTGTAATAGAGGCACAACAGTGGAAGGCAGAATAAGTAAAAGAAACTGACAGAGCCTTGTAAAAACTATAAATCCTGTTCATAGCAGCTAGCCTTAGCTTTTAAAGCTGCCACCTATGGTCAGGGCCGGCTCCAGGCACCAGCCCACCAAGCTTGTGCTTGGGGCGGCACCTGGAGGGGGGCGGTGCGGCGCTCCGGCTGCCGGGGAGAGCGGGGCCCCTGGCGCTCTGGCTGCCGGGGGGAGAGCGGAGCCCCCGCCGGGGCTCGCCACCCTCCCCCCCCTGCGTCCTCCCCCCGGGGCTCCGGCCGCCCTCCCCCCCCCAGGGCGGGGGGGGGAGCCGGAGGCTTTTTTGCCTGGGACGGCAAAAAAGCCAGAGCCGGCCCTGCCTATGGTCATTTAAAACTAGAGTGGAAGCAATGATCTGTGCAGTGACCATATTACCTGCCCTCTCATCTACCTGCACTCCTTCCTCACTTTCTGGTATGGCCATGAAAATGACACTTATCCTGTAATATGAAGAATTGCTCCTGTATGCTCTCCTACCTGCATTTTCCCCTCATATTTTGCACCCTTCTTTAACTTGCAGATAAGCGATTGCTAAGTCTGGTTGATCCCACTCGATGTGACAAAAGGCCTCCAGGCTATTTGCTACCAATCAAACTCCATCTATGTTATGTTTGAAAGTAAAAACATTGTGTCATTTTTCATCATCCAAGGAAGGCACTTTGCTAAATATAAACTTTTGCTCACATGAAGCTGGAGGTTCCTAGACTCCGAGTTAAATAATAATTGGGCATCAGATCAGGTGGTCGCTGATTGCTTGTGAAGTTAATTCATTTGGGCAGTCACATTTGATATTATGGGCAGTTAGTCTGGTTGTCTGCATTACATTTTTTGGTCCCTTGTCTAGCAGTGGCTTTTTGGAGAGAGAAAAGGGTCCAGAATGGTGTTGGAAAATATTGCATTGGATATCAACTTTACACAGTTTTCAGTATTACAGAGATGAAGATCAGATGGCATGACAGTTTAGCAGTGAAACTGAAATGCTATTTTAAAATGCAGAATAGTTATTCTTTACAATTTGTATCTGTCCTGACTTCATTATGCTCAAATCCAAACCTTTTTCTGTTTTCTAAATGCTCTGTACTAATTTTTGATCATAAAATGACTGGTACATAATGTGGCTTGGGATGAGAACTAGCTAGACGCAGGTAATAATGTGAATGGAGTACTGGTAATGTAGCTATTTCTCTGCACTAGCTTCAGATCTTTCTACCAGTCGAGAAGATGGATGGTTTAAAGTAGCACCTGATGCAATAGGACATTGTAATCATGCTGTGTCAGGTTCCGTTGAGTTGTGTCACATCAGAACTCACAACATACCAAAGGAAAAACAGAATGGAATGTGAGGTGGAAAATGCCTTTTTTTGTGTGTTCTCTGTAACAAAAAATAAAAATACAGTAAGTCTTTTGCCAATAAGCCAAAATTATGCACTGCTCCTTTCTCATGGCCACTGCAAAGTGCCAATCTAGCCCTGGAGATGAAAATATTGATCTCAGTGTTAGGACGTGAAGAATACTGGTTTGAAGAATCAACTGGATTGCAAGCTGTTCAGGGAAGGGCCAGTATCTGTCTGTGGTAGTGTACAGTGCTCAGCATGCACTGAGGCACTGTAAAAATAAAGACATTAACAGTATTAATAGTAATAAAATGAATGATAGAACCCTGAAGACACACTGGGCTTGATTCTGATTTTCCCTAAGGCCCCTTTACACAGTTCTGGTAGTGTAAAGGGGCCTGAAACTGGGTGTTGTTGTAATTTAAGGTCAGAGCAGTGTAATGGGGCCTTCGTGTAAATGAGAACTATGTTCACTGTGTCCAAGATACACTGACAGCAAACACTTCCTATTTCATCTCTCTGTATTATATTTTGGGGGAGCCAGGATACCATATCATCACCAGGTGGCCAATTTAATGGAAAGGGACCTTTCTATGGGAGACTGACACGGATGATAGAGCCCAAAACTGACCTGCCATTTTCTTTTTTATGCCGGCCAAAATCTACGTAACTCCTTGTAAAATAATTTTCCAGAGCAAATGGTTAATGTTCTTTCTTCTCAAACAAATAACCTGAACTTATGTGCAACCCAACAATAATAACTCAGGATATGTATGACGGAGAGAAGAAAGATCAGTAAGGGAACAGATTTCAGCTTCAAATTTCTCATCATTTCATTCAGAATCAGCTCACATGTTTATCCTCTATCTTGCTACAGCTTGCTGAAATTCATGGTGTTCCCAGGGGGCTTTATGATGGGCCAGTTCATGATGTCATAGTGACTGCTAAAGCTGCAGCCCCCACTCCTACTTCAAGGATAGCTCCCTGCTCAGGCAAAATACCAACTCTTCCTGTCCGTAATCTGCATCTGTCAGGATTCAGCTTGTCTGGTAAGTTTGCTCAGTGGGTACAGTAGCATTTGCAGGTAGAGATGAACATGGGTAGCTTAGACTGACTGAGAAGTGCAAATATTGTTTACAAACCATACCCCAGTCTTGCAGTGAGCTCCCTGCAGGCAGACTTCTGCACCCCTGAGGAACCCTGCTGAAGTTAATGCAACTCCAAACGGATGCAGGGGTCCATTCAAATTGAGTTCAATGGCAGGGTCAGGGCTTATGTTATGTTACTCAAGTAGAAGAAAATGATCGAGGTATAGAATTGCATTAGTAATTTCTGCTAATGTAAAAGACAAAATGTATTAACAACTAAGTTTATGTGATGATTGCCTTGCTGCTTTTGAGAAATCACTTTTCCCGCTACAGTACAATTTGCAGAGCTATAGTATCTTACATACAAAAGCAACACAAAATTCTTCCAGATGCTTGAAAGCTATCCATGCAAATACATTAAAGTATGTAGGTCACAAGATACCAGAGAGGATGCATGTCAAGTTTGAATTAAAAAATGAGGTGGCCAATGGGTATGAAACAGAGAAGACAAAAGAGCCAAGGACAGGCATCAGACTGATGAAGTCTGACAACAGAGGTTGAAATCTTGGCCCCATTGAAACTGATGGCAAAATTTCTATTAACTTCACTGAGGCCAGGAATTCAGCCTGAGTTGTGTCCTTTTCCAATTCCATAAAATAAGTGGTTGGATATATAGGAAACCTATGAGAGGAAGATGGCTGAGATGCACACAAACTAAGAAAAGGCATCAAGTAGTATTATATGGTTAAAGCGCAAAGGTCAAGGCAGATGGGGAGAGAGGGAGTGAGAAGGAATCATAGTTACAGAAGAGAAAATTACTAAGCACAGATACAGCAATGGACAAATTCAGTACTATGGCTAGAGTGGAGGTGAGATGACAAATGCTCATGTACAGTAGCTTGTTTTAGGGGAGGTCAATGGCTAGATGAAAAGATTGTCTCTTAAGTTTTTATTTAAAAAGGGGAGAATCACAACTAAACTAGTAGCTAATAGGGGAAGTGGATATAAGGGGGAATGGTCACCCAGATCTTATGACGAATGCTCAGAACAGCAGCGCTTCAACCAATGGCTTGGAGACTGTCACATCTCTATAAAGGCATCAGACACTCACATAAATGATTTACTGCTTGTGAGTTTCCTGAATTGAAGATTCAAACCAGTTGTTATGACAGCCATTAGGAACGGGAAGAGTACTGCATATCTAGTTGTACAATGGTAGGTTTAAATTTATGTCATGTTAATTTTGATATAAATCCTGGTGTAAATAAAGTTGAAATTTGACTTCTACATAAAAAAAATCATACCGTGAAAGGTAGTTTCCGCTATTTTATCCACAGTGATGCAATTTTGAGTCTTATTTGAATCATGGGAGTACCACACATACGTTCTTCAGTCATTTGGCATATAGGGACATCATGCATGTGCTGCTCAGCTTTGTGTCCCACCGTACTTGGTGCATGAACATGTGTACCATAGCTAAGAAGAATTTTGAAAGCAAATGCCACATTATACAGTTACTGATAAAACTCTGCACTTACTTGGCTGAGATCACATGGATATTTGACAGCTCTACACGAAATGAAGTCTCAAAATGTTATTATCTGGAAACTATTTATTCATGGAGAAACAAATCATTACAAAAAATTCCTAGAATGAGTATGCAAAGGATCTTTCCAGGAAACCAGTTAGAATTTTCCAGTTCCTTCCAATTAGAATACAATCTTTCATTGCATTTGACAGCATTTCCTATAATTACCCCTTTTAATTTATTCTCATTATGTATAGTAGCATGTTTAGTTTCCCCACTACTAAGCTTTAAATATGCTTTGGTTATATCTGTCTGAGCATGAAAACATAATAATATTATTTGATCTTCAAATTATCAGTATAGTTCGTAGCTTCAGTGGTGATTAGGAGGGCTGCTAAAATTCAAAAGCATTTTAACTAAAAATTACAAGATTCTACAGATTATACAGTTCATTGGTCATGTCACTGCTACATACCTTATTTATAAAGTTGTCCCAAAGTGTAAAAAGTGTAGGTATTTATTTTTGTTTGAATTTTATTGTTCAGTTTCCAAATCAATATGCATTAAAGACAAATAAATTGTTATTGATTACCCATGTACATATATATTGTTATGAACAAAAACATTTCATTTAATAACTCCTGTATTTAAATCAATGGGGCCGTCACTTCTAGCCCTTCAAGTTCTATGCCTTCTCTTCTAGGATCTCAAACAGATGACCATATTGCAAGACGCCCTGCTCAAAAAATCATCGCACCCCCTGGTGGACGTTCCAATATTACATCTTTGTCATAATGATTCCAAATGTGATGTATTGTATTCCTTGCCAATCAGTCTTGGTTTCCACTGGAGCAGGTGATCTGGAGAACTGCATTTTTCAACATCAGTTTCACATTTACAGAAAATGTATCTTACAAGATTGCCTTGTTTACACTCACCCAGAACACCTTGCTTTATGAGGGGGGGAGGGATAGCTCAGTGGTTTGAGCATTGGCCTGCTAAACCCAGGGTTGAGAGTTCCCTCCTTGAGGGGACCATTTACGGATCTGGACCAAAAATTGTGGATTGGTCCTGCTTTGAGGAGGGGGTTGGACTAGATGACTTTCTGAGATCCCTTCCAACCCTGATATTCTATGATTTTTACGAGCTGTAAGCAACAGAAGTGCAGATCTAAGTAGCAACCTTAACAATTAATTATAATGTGCAAGGGTCTTGGGTGGAGTGGACACCAGGACATATAAAATTGATCTGCCATCAAGCTCAGGATGAAATTAGCCATGCATCAGTTTACCCACCCCCCATCTTTCTCTGAGTGGAAAATAGGCTAAAAATACCCGAGATAATAGAACTCCCATCAAGTATTTTAAATATGTTTCTCTCTCAAATAGATATTCAGCAGATCTTTAACACGTGCATGTAAACAATAAGAAGTTCATTTAAAAATGTGTTCAGCAGTGCTGCTGGCTGTCTTGTAATCAGGACAAAGCTGTAGACATGTTTTGTGTTTAATAGGTTCTTTGTTTCCTTTCCAATAACAACTACTGCCCTTTGTACTCTAAGGAATTTTAACTGGTAAACACTCAACTCTGTATGTTTTTAATACAGTTAGTTATATATATCTTGTGGTTGAAATGATCAATAATCATCTATTTATACTATCTCATTGCGCAGGCCTTGAACATGCCTTGGGAATCATTGTCACTCTGTACCAATGTGACAGCATGAATATAAGAAATCGAAGTGTGGTCTGAATGTTCATGGAGTTAGTTGTCATAGTGTCGATATAGGCATACTAATGCATTGAGTTTTTTGGTTTTTTTTCATAGTTGTATTTCTGGAACACAGAGATGACAGTGGAAGTTCCAGTGTATTTTAGTCTTTTTGTTAGACTTGTTTTTTAAAGATTATTTATACAATTTTCCAAGTACCAAGCAGAGGCACTTTCGAAGGCCAGTTGCATCTGATGGACTCTTTTATAAAGCTTAATACAACAGGTTTATTATATTTAAAGCTATGTACAGTAAAGGTGATCTTATATGCAGTATTATTCCATAAAACTATGCATGTAATGTCAACAAAATCACTATTTTGTTTTTTGTTCATTGCTTTCAATAAAGTTTGTTGGAAGTCACCAAAATTATAAGGCGATTTGATTAATCTTTGTCTACTGTCTCCTACTATGGGCTCTTATCCATAGCGAATCTAAAACTCACTTATACACTTTGAGTTTGATCTGATTCCCTTTATCAAGGGAAAGAGGCCTATTGACTTCAGAGAAGTTGGATCAGGTCTTGTATACCAAGAGCTCTATAACTAGACTGTTCATAGTTCCCAAACTAGTTTGAGTGCTTACCTGAAACTCTTTGAGCTGTAAATCAGGCTGAAATACTATAAGCTCAGTCAGCCTTCCCCATTAGATTTCCAGTACTTCCTGGTTTCTCCTAGACTAGTGAAAGCCTTGAGAATGAATTTTCTTGGACTATTTCCGTACTTCCATTTTTAGCCCCATCTGAAACTAGGAAGTAAAGATGCACATAAAAATTATGGAAAGACAACAGTTCAGGATTTGCTACAGTGGCAAAGACATATGAAATCTTCCCATACTTTCATTTTAGATTTGTGTTTTAATAAAAATTTCATCTGGATGTAGCAAAATTATAGTCTTTGAATGGAGTGTTTCATTGTTTGGAATTATTTCTTCAGTTTATGGCCCTATTGTTATTTCACTAGTTCAGCTGAAAGAAACTCTGGAGCTAGTAAATCTTTTGTGGGGCTATTCTTTCCTCCCTAGCTGATACATTTTAGGAAAGTGAAAAATGTTAAGAGTAAAAAATGTGCAGTAAATGTAAAAACTGCCCTGGGTTTCAGAGTGTACAGGGGATGAAGCTGGGCCAGAATAAAGCCCTACTTTTTTTTTTCTTCAGAAAAATGACTAAGTCTTCAGAAACTATACACACCAAGAACTTGAAAAAACAAACTGATCTTTCCCAGGGGTGTAATTACCTCAGCTCACAGCCTTCTAGACAACCTTTCTCAACACATTGGCTAGAATGCCAAACTTCATTAGAGCATGAAAAAGATCAGAGCTTTGAAACCTCCACTTGCCACACAGATAAGTGATGAGGTTATAAGATGTTGCTGTAACTGTACCTTTTTCATTTCCATATGGGTTTTCTGTACCATACATTCATACTCCATTGATTCACAATAAACAAATCTCAAAAGAATGGCTCGTGAAATTGCTAGTAATTCCTAGCTTTGGTAGAGCTTCTGTGCCCGTATTTCTATGTATTGCCAGAATCCAAAAATTCTGAAGTTTCTGCATTTTTTTTAACTTCACAATAGATTTTGGGCCTGTAGATTTTGGGCAATGACTGAGCCCAGTACTTATTCGTAATGGACTATTTTACCCGTCCTTATGCTCAGATACAATAGTGATGAGTTGCAGTATAAAACCCTAAGATAGATACAACTGGTAGTGACAGAGTGAGTTCCTTTCAATGAATTCAGCATTTGGAATAACTGAGAATTTTTGTTGCTCTTGTAAAGTGTCTTGAGCGATGGATAGCATGTCAGTCGGGGGACACATTCCTTTAATTGCATTAATAGTTTCTAAAAACCCCAGACATTGTCAAAACATATACAATAGTTTTGCCTTATTTACAGATGTGATGATCATCCCTCTTTAAGCTGTCTCAAATTGGGTACCCAGTAATTGAGGCACTCAATAATACAAGTCATTTTTGAAAATCTAGGCTGCTTATTTTATCAAACAAATATTGAATGTTTGCAGGAAAAAACAGAGCAAGTCTGAAAATGTTAATTTATTTTATTTTTTGTAGTAGCAAAATTATTTTCTAAGTTACTTTAGCAACAATATGCATGAGAAAGGACAGAGAACGAACCAAACCACTACATCTTCCTAACCATGGCCCTGATTCAGAAAGGTACTTAAGCACCATCGAAGTCAGTGGGCTACCCATGTGTTTAAAGTTAGGCATGTGCTGAATGAGGGCCCTTAACTGCTTCCACATGAAGCTGGAGGGTAACATTATACAGTACTATTGCAATTGAGAAATTCTGCTAGTCAGGTGAAACAGCTCCTGCCCCTCCCTTGTGGCAATATAAAACCATTACATTGGGGGTTGGAAGGTTATTACATGGGGTTGTGAGCTGTCAGCCTCCACCCCAAACCCTGCTTTGCCTCCAGCATTTATAATGGTAAATATATTAAAATGTGTTTTTAATTTATAAGGGGAAGAGGGGGTTGCACTCAGAGGCTTGCTATGTGAAAGGGGTCACCAGTAAAAAAGTTTGAGAGCCATTGCATTACATTAAGAAAGCCACCTATTGCCTCGTTTTGCTAAATTCCAATTCCAGAGGAGAGAGGGGCATTCAATGCAGGTACCTGCTGCAAGTAAGAATGGCTCACAGTAACACAACACAGCTAAGGAAAGAAATGGGGTGAAATTCTTCTGACTCAGTTCTATTGAAGTAAATGGGAGTTTTGCCATTGGCCTCAGTAGAGCCATGACATTAAACAAATTGTGGTGAGTAGTGGTTAAACATTCTGTAACTCCAGTTACTCTCAAGTATATGTTAAGGCTGACATTTTCAATGCCATCTAGGGGTTCTGGTGTGGATGCCCTATTTCTATTAAAATGAATGGGAAATGGGCCTCCAAATCCCCTAGGCAGCTGTGGAAAACTAATCCTAAAATTTTCCCCCTCCTGCAACAGCTATCCCTGATATTGGAGGATTGGGTAACACACAAGGGAGGTGTCTCAACCCACAGCCACTCTCTGCTTGCAACAACCAATAAGGGCTTGAGTGTTAGTGTGAGGCACGCTGGGGTGTAAATTAATAGTGTACACCTTGCAGTACACTAACTGGCTGTGTGGATCCTGCTGCTGTGCTCTAAAATTCCCCAACTGCACACTGACCTAATCCTATAAACACCCCAGATTGCTGCATACTAATTCTCTACCTAGACAAGACGTAAGAGAAGGAAAACACACACAGCATCAACTAAACCCTCCGCTCTTCACTCTATTAAAAAGGTAGCATGGGCCTCTCTGTTTCAAACTGTATAAAAGCTATATAACATTTGCTATGGCCTGAAAAAGCAACCTGTGCCAAAAGATAATTCACAGTGCTATTGTCAGATGCGCGCGATAGCGCGGGCTTTCGAGGAATAGCTGACTTTTAAAATCTGGTCCTGGAATACTGCTGGGGTATCGATTTTGTGGGAAAACACAGGAGGCTGGGTATTGCAAGTAAAGGAGTAAAAAGGACAGAGAAGAGACTGGCTGCCCAGTTCTGTCCATAGAAAACTTAGAAGCTTGAGTCAGTCAAAGTGCTTAAATACCCCGTGATGGGGTGCCCTTATAAAAACCTAGCAGGAAGGAAGGAACTAATAAACCATGAAAGCATGCACCGCTTCCCAGACCAGGCAATTTGGAGGGCGTTTAGCAGAAAACTCCACATGAAGAGGCCTTCCCTTCCAATAAGTATTCTACTAACCTTATGTAACCCAGTGTTTAAATATGGATAAAATGTGTTAATTGGATTGAAGTATAGATTTTTAAAGCCAGAAGGGGACCATTCTGATCTAGTCTGTCTTCCTGCATAACAGAGGCCACAGAAGCTCACTCAGTAATTTCAGCATCAAGCCCACATGAAATTATACTCCATTCAGGTCAACCTTCAATTTTATTTTATATTATATTGCAATATTATATTGGTGCACCTGTGCCAAGGCTAGATTTTAAAAGGTATTTACCTGTTTTCCAACAAAATTTATGAAGTTATGGCATTGGACACCTGTGATGGAATATGAAAGACACAAAGCTAAATTCTGCTAGTGTAAATTTATTGCAACTCCCCTGAAATCAATGGCTTTCCCATTAATTCAGGGCCACACAGAGATTTTACCGGGTCTGGGGCAAAATTTTAAACTGCCCCCCCCCAATTACCACTGAGAGGAGGCCTACAGTAAGGGGTTGGCGAGTGAGCCCACCCCATATACACCCAGTCCCCCCCACAGGGGTAGCTCCCATCCTATGGGACTGGGACTGGCTCCCTGCTCTGGGCATTGTGACTTGGTGCACAGGGTTGCAGTGCCACTCAGGTTTGGCCCAGCCACCTCTCCATCATGACCTGGTTTCAGCTCCACTAGTTTGGGGGCCCTCTCAAACAGGGGCAAGCTGCCCCTTTTGCCCCCACCCCCATCCAGGAGGCCCTGTTTGAATTTACACCAGTATGACGAACATCAGAATTGGGTTCTATGTGTAATGATTGCTAAATGGGGTAATGTGTCCCATACATTATTACCTTCTTTCTATTTAAATAGAGCTTTTCATCACAGAAACTCAGAAATCTTCACAATCACCATACAAATGAGTAGATGTGCAATAACCGAAGCAGAACCATCTTTGTAGTGGACCATGGCTGCTATTATGTACCAGCACGACACGCTAAATGTTGTGCCAAGATTTTACATGGCATTCTAAAGAGTAAATGAGCCATAAAACCCACTCAGAAGGAAAACATTGGGAGATCACCAGAATGAATTTCAAAAGGACATCCCATGCCAGAATCAACCACAGATTCAATAGGGAATGACAAGCATAACAGCTAACCATTAACTGCTACATATTCAGGGCATAACTTTCTTTTCTTGGGCCTCGATCCTCAAGGTAGGGTGTTCAGATGGTACAGTTAACTTGAAATGCTGCATTTCTCTCTTCCCTTTGTCTACTGATGTTTACTTGACCTGAGCTGTGAACAATCTGGTGCTAATTACAAGGCAAATGAAAAGAATAGCTATATATTATTGATGTAAATGTCATTTCCCTGGTGTCTAAGACTTTGTAGGAAGAATTGCTCTTCTAAATATTCTGTTCTGGTGATGAACATTTTGAATGCCTTGTTCCCCAAATTCTTGTAAATCTCCCTCCCCAAAAAACAGTGATGCTCTTGCATCTTAATATACT
The DNA here is from genome assembly GCF_002925995.2 of Terrapene triunguis. Classification (NCBI taxonomy): domain Eukaryota; kingdom Metazoa; phylum Chordata; order Testudines; family Emydidae; genus Terrapene; species Terrapene triunguis. The sequence goes on from NW_020664446.1 coordinate 27,090,393, forward strand.
TTTGCCATAACTCAGGTTTCAACATGATGAATCTATGTACTAGAGTACCGCCCTGTTTATCTAAACTATTGTGCCAGTATCAAAAAAGGCAATTGGAGTTTTGGTTAATTGTGAAAGTTTGGCCATGATTCAGCAAGCACTTAACTTCAAGCATGTGCCTCAGTCCCACTGAAGTGGATGAGTCAAGACCCAGTACACAATGAGATTACTGGACATAGAAAAGTATCTGAGGTACTCTGAAAAGTTGTAAGGATCTCCAAGCATGTAAGATCCATGCAACTACTCACATGTAGAGAGAGGGGCATGACGTTACATTTGTCACAGGAGGAAAAGCAGCAAATACATTTTGGGGGTTTTACCTTCTGAATAAACATGTTTTGATTTATGCAAATCTATCATACCTCACCATTTACAGGACAGTGGATGAAACTTTGGGGCTAGCAAAAGAACAAGAATATCATGATGAGAGATTTGAACAAAGCTGAGTGCTGGTATGATAACCGGCTGAGGGTAAGAGAATCCCACTGAGAAATTAGGTCATTTTTGCCATCCGAGGGCACTAATAAATATTCTGTCACAATGAACATATCTTATATGAGGGAGTGCAGACTAATGAAGGATGACAGGTTGTCTGGGTTCTAAAAGCCTTTGGACAGAAGCCCTCACTTGTGAAAATGTAGGTGCCCCCCAAATCAACCTTCAAGTACCTCTGTTTTGCCAGCAGTCCTGCTGACCTGATAATCTATATATTACTCTTCTTGAAAGACGTTATCTATGAATTGCTAACAAATCAGTTTGTCTAGCACAGAAATTTTCAAAAGCACAAAAGTAATCGTCATGATACAGTATGTCATTGCATCTCAGACACACACTGCTAACCTGCCCTACACGCTGACACACAGAGAGGCATAGGCTGAAAAATGTAGCTGCACAAGAAGCTAGTCTTTATCAGGAATGGGCCCAATTGTAAAAATGATATCCCTGATTCTAAAGCAACAAAATGTGGAAACTCAGCTCCTAAAATATAATTGTCACTGAAGATGCACAAATCTTCTTATCAAATAACACTCTTGTTGAGGATTCCTCCCACACATGTCTTCAAACTGTTATACTCTGCAGTCTTGGCACATTTCCTAGAAAACCTCATACTATGACCTTCTCTCCTACTTACAGGAGGCAGGTCCCTGTGTGGATGAAAGAGCAAAGACTACAGTAACTGCTCTGTCCCTAAGTTTGAAAGCAGAAGGGCGAAAGCACTTCACAGGCCCTCAGAAAACTTGGAAAAACATATACAAAAACTTGATGCAAAACTTCGATTGCAGGGCCTGCCTGCTTCCCTACCTGACCTCTCATTACAGCACTTGAGAGCATCCTGCTTAGATTTGCTGACTATACCCCAGTATAATCACAAAGTCAGGTTTTTCCCCATAAGGGCCTGTGATTGTGGAATGTTCTCATGGTGCAGCAAAGCCCATTAGTCAAATCCTAGCAGGAGAAACTGAAACCGTTCCCTTTCCCCGTCAGCGTGTTTTTGGTGATGCTAGTTTCTTTCCATTAGTTGATGGGTCACTAGGATTTTCTATGCTGGATCAGGTAATTTATTTGGTTACTGGGCCTTGTTGCCCTTTCCAAAATGTCTGACCTCTTGTATCATTTGTGTGACCCTCAGAGGTCTTCCAATTGATGAGCAGCTTTTAGAAACATTCATGCCAAATTGTGCCTGACTCCTGCAAGGGAGGTGGGAGGGAAGGGAGGAGGCTGGTTGTCAGTGGTAGCTGCAGGGAGCCTTCCTCTCCATTGCATTCCCCTCTGTGACAGGCCTATTATTAATTACATTTGCAGTCCCTGCTCCCTCCGGTTTCCCCCTGAGCATCCATCACCACAAAGGGGGAGGAGATGTGTCCTGACTCCCATCTACACCTGCAGAGCAGACCAGACATGGTGGATGGTGCAGACTAATATATGTTCGGGATAATCAAACATATATTAATATGCAATTGTTAAAAGTCCTATCTCAGGACAAGGCAGTGGGAGTCACTAAACATTAGGGGCCAGATTCTCAGGTGGTTATAAAGCAACATTGATTTATAACAGCTGAGGATGTAGCCCTACATCTCTTACCATTGATCATTTCTCAGAGAGCTTTTCACATTTACATTTTACTTGTCACATGCCTAAAAAGGCCATTTGAGGGGAGAAATGGGGTGATCAACATCCTTAAGGGTCATTGGTGGAAGTATCCACATATGGTAGCATATAGTCTTTGTCCGCTTCCTGACATGCAAATACACAGGATCTGTAAATATTTCTGCAGGCCTCACTGTATAATGGAATATTAACAAGAAAACTCAGAATACTTGGTCATTTGTAAATGTGTCTGGTGCCTCAAGGAAATGAGGCTACAGACAGAAAGAAAAAGACAGAAAGTGTAGGGGACTAAGGCAACTATCAGTTTGTCCCTAATTTCTTTTGACACATTTTCTGCATGCTCCTGATCAGATAAATCTTGATTGTGGTTTAAAATATGAGATTCTGTGAACATTCTTTGTACACAGAGACATAACGAATATAAGGGTTTATATTTCAGTGTTTGGACATTCTGTGTGTATAATTACTAGCACAGGTGCTGTCTTATAAAGTAGGCAATTCAGAAGTCAGGAGGCTGCTCTATAAGGGCCACTGAAATCCACGGGACTTTGGCATTAAATGCAAAGGCAGCAGAAAAATGAGGGAAGGAGGAGGAGGCTGAAATAGGAACAAATACAATATGACTCTTTTCTTATCTGACGTGCTGGTAGCATCTTCTTTGTTAAAATTAAAGTGGACACACCAACAACAATAGTGTAGGCCAATATATCAATACCAAAGAGCACGTTATGAGAATATGCTATGATATTCTTGAAATATATGCTCAATTATAGGTCACTATATAGCACATTATGCAAAATCTTGGTCTTTTTTGGCTAACATCAAATGCATAACTAATTTAATATCACAGAGTAATAGAAACTAGAGATGGAAAATAAGTAGTGGGTAAATTAATCCACCCCCCAAGTCACTGCAAGCTTTTTCTCTACAATTGCTTTCTAATTCTGGTCTACTCAATTTGGCTTCTTATACAATACCCATCACGATGTTTTATAGTAACACTGGAAACAGGATATATCTTCTATCCTGAAACTGTGTCCTGCATGCCCAGGGCAGTGGACTTCATCCCTAACTGCTATAGTTCTAAAGCTAGTCACTTTTTTTTTTTAAAAAAGGCAACCTGTTCAAGTTATGATGCATAATGATGTATCCTGCTGCCCAGTCAGGAGGTGGCATTATTAGGCACTCATCCGAAAGGTTAGCTACAGAGAGGACTTAATATGTGACAATTCAGGCAGCAGGGGAGACAGGCAAGAATTAGAAAGAGACTTTCCCCTAACCTGTAATTGGACAGCTGCAATGAATGTTCAGGAAAGAAATCTGATTTTTACAAAGGCTCCCAGCCCCACGACATCACTAAATGTCAACCAAAGAGAAAGCTGCGTGCAAGCCCATCTGATGATTTGTTTAGAAAGATTCACAGCTACCTAGCTATCAGGGAGGTCAACAGATGCCTCAGAGGCTGTTTCGGGGCAGAAAAAAGTGAAGGTTACGGCATATAGAGGTGGCAGAGTTAAGAATAAGGCACTAGCCAGATCCCCAACTCGTGTAAGTTGGTGTAGTTCTGTTGTCTATTCTGCTTCAGAACATCTGGGGATCCAGCCCATCATTTTTCTGTTACAATTAAAGTGACATTCACCCCTGTGTGCCATATAAGCCTTATGTTAAGGGCATAAGTGGGACTTAGATGTGGGACTGAAGTGGTACAAAGGGCCTTATGAGGGGACCTCTGAGATTAAAATTCTATGTTTAAAATGTTCTCATGTTTTCTTTGAGTCTCTGTAGATAAGTAAGCATGGTAAAGATGTTGGCATTTTGGTATATTACCTTTGTATATGAACAGGGTTATTTAGAATTACTTTTCAACCACACCAACCAAAATAAAAAACAAGATCTGCAAAATGAGATTGTTGGTTTGTATTTTATTGACATTACACAGCAACAACACTTTCCCCCTTAACGTAGCATCTGCTGCCCTCGCTGATTGTATACCTTAGTCTCTAGCATAACAATTCATGGAACCTTTGTTTTCTCAGAGGGAACATAAGAACGTAAAAACAACTATACTGGGTCAGACCAATGGTCCAGCTAGTCCAGTATCTTGTCTTTGGACTTTGGCCAGTGTCAGGTGCTTCAGAGGGAATGAACAGAACAGGGCAATTCTGAGTGATCCATCCGCTGTCATCCAGTCCCAGCTTCTGGCAGCTGAAAGTTTAAAGACATCTGCAGCATGTGATTGCGTCCCTGACCATCTTGGTTAGTAGCCACTGATGGACCTATCCTCCATGAACTTAACTAATTCTTTTTTAAACCTGGTTGTCCCAGGACAATGAGTTCCACAAGTTGACTGCATTGTATGAAGAAGAAACATCATTTTGTTTGTTTTAAACATGCTGCCTGTTAATTTGATTGGGTGACTCCTAGTTCTTGTGTTATGTGAAGGGGTAAGTTAAACTTCCTAATTCATTTTCTCCTCACCATTCATGATTTTATGGACTTCTATAATATTACCCCTTAATTGTCTCTTTCCTAAGCTGAACTGTCACATCGGATTACTCTCACCTCATATGAAAACTGTTCCTTACTCCTAATCATTTTTATTGTCCTTCTCTGTACCTTTTCCAATTCTATCTTTTTTTAGATAGGGCCAATGAACGGCATGCAGTATTCAAGGTGTGGACCTACATTGGATTTATATAATGGCATTATGATATTTTCTGTCTGATTATTTATCTCTTTCCTACATTTGTTAGCTTTTTTGACTGCTGCTTCACATTGAGTGGATGTTTTCAAAGAACTATCCGCAATGACTCCAAGATCTTTCTTGAGTGGTAACAGCAAATTTAGACCCCATCATTTTGTCAGTAAAGATAGGATTATATTTTCTAATGTGCACTATTTTGCATTTATCAACATTGATTTCATTTGCAATTTTGTTGCCAAGTCACCCAGTTTTATGAGATCCCTTTGTAACTCTTTGGATTTAACCAACCTGAGTAATTCTGTATCATTTGCACATTTTGCCACCTCAGTGTTAACCCCGTTTTCCTGATCATTTATTAATATGTTGAATAGCACAGGTCCCAATACAGATTCTTGAGGGACCCCACTATTTACCTCTCTCCATTATGCAAACTGACAATTTATTCCTACCCTTTGTTTCCTATCTTTTAACCAGTTACTGGTCCATGAGAGGACCTTCCCTCTTATCCCTTCTTATCCAAACAGCCTACTTTGCTTAAGAACCTTTGGTGAGGGAGTTTTTCAAAGGTTTCTGATAGTCCAAGTACACTATATCCACTGGCTCATCCTTGGCCATATGCTTGTTCACTCCATCAAAGAATTCTAATACATTGGTGAGGCATGATTTCCCTTTATACAAGCCATGTTGAATCTTCCCCAACAAATTATGTTCATCTATATGTCTGATAATTCTGTCCTTTACTATAATTTGAACCAATTTGTCTGGTACTAAAGTTAGGCTTACCAGCCTGTAATTGCCAGGATCGCCTCTGGAGTCTTTTTAAAAAATTGGTGTCACATTAGTTATATACGAGTTATCTGGAACAGAGGCTGAGTTTAGCAATAGGTTACATACCACAATTAGTACTTCTGCAATTTCATATTTGAATTCCTTCAGAAATCTTGGGTGAATACCATCTGGTCCTGGGGATTGCATTATTTTTTAATTTATCAATTTGTTCCAAAACCTCCTCTATTGACATCTCACTCTTTGGACAGTTCCTCAGATTTGTTACCTAAAAAGAATGCCTCAGGTGTAGGAATCTCCCTCATACCCTCTTCAATGAAAACTGATGCAAATAATTAATTTTGCTTCCCTGCAATGGCCTTGTCTTTTTTGAATGTTCCTGTAGCAGTTAGATCATCAAGCAGCCCCACTGATCGGTTAGCAGGCAGGCTTCCTGCTTCCAATGTACTTAAAAATAGTGTGGGATAGTCTGATATTTTGACTTTCCATGAATTTCCTTGTTACTGTTTTCTTTTCCTGGCTCTCAAACAGAGTGTGCTCACTGCAGAACACAAAGCAGCTGTGTTGCTCAGCAGTCATGGTAGCAACCTTCAACTACCTGAAGAGGGGTTCCAAAGAGGATGGAGCTCGGCTGTTCTCAGTGCTAGCAGATGACAGAATGAGTAGCAATGGTCTCAAGTTGCAGTGAGGGAGGTCTAGATTGGATATTAGGAAAAACTATTTCACTAGGAGGGTAGTGAAGCACTGGAATGAGTTACCTACGAGGTGGTGCAATCTCCATCTTTAGAGATTTTTCAGGCCTGCCTTGACAAAGCCCTGACTGGGATGATTTAGTTGGGGTTGGTCCTGCTTTGAGCAGGGGATTGGACTAGATGACCTCCTGAGGTCTCTTTCAACCCTAATCTTCTATGATTCTATATTAAAAATGCAGTTTGTATTTTTCTGTCTGCATTCACTAGCCTATCTCAGACATTTGATGGTATGAAAAAAATGCCTGGTTCTTTACAGAAGAGTGTGCAGATTTGCTGCATTGGACAGCAATCAAATATGAAGCCATTTCTGCATTTTTTTGCTTCTTTTTTCCAGTTCATCCCAAACCTGGCCTTGAACTACCCTCTAGTGGATGAAGAGGGTAATTTATCTCTTTCTCTCCATGTTTAAAACCATCATTATGCATTCTTAGCAGCTACCACTCAATCAGATCTCACCAACCAAGAATATGGTACAATAAATCATAGCAGACAAAGATGGACAAGTGGGCTTATCTTTGAGGCCTGACAGTGTTAAGGAGATAAGAATACCGTACTCAACCTATTTATATAATAGGACAACTATTAGTGATGCTTCATATCAGATTAGTGGCACCCATCCTGGAGATGGATTAAAGGCTGATGATTTAGTTTTAGTTCTGGCTGGTATTTTTGCTAAATATGAGAATATTAGTGATATGATAGTGAGTATTAAAAGCATTACACAGAAAAAAGGGAAATCAGAATGCCTGTGAAATTGAGAGAATAAAGGAATATGCAATATTCTTATTTTGTTAAGAAGAATACAAGTCCTTCTGCTCTTAAATTAAATGCTGTGTTTGTTTGGAAAACAGCTGTTGCCTGTGTTATGGCTGATTTGGGAATAACCCCACTCCTCTATATACAGCAATGAGCAGCTATGCTATGGATGTATGCATCAGAATATCCTGGTTTGCTTACTCTTAATTCTTAAGCACTAACAGTGTGCTTTGCTTTGTATAAAGAAGACTGTCTCTGACTCTAGGAACTTCAAAGCTAAAAGCAGCCTCCGCTATATTGATAAATGCCAGCCTAGTCTGAATCTTAGCTCCTGTTTAGGCATGGCCAGCCCTGGAGAGTGAAACTAAGCTGAGGGCCTTGCTCAGCCTGTTTTGCTCAGCACAGGTGAGCGGCATCACCCAATCAGGAGCTTATAAAGAGGAGTAACAAACATTTTGAATGAGAGATTGCTGGAGGGAGGGGAAAGGAGAGAGGGAGATGGAGAAAGGGTTTGCCTCAGATTAGGAATAACAGTTAGGCTGAACCTGCCTTATCCCTGGCTAGTATTTTCATCTAGGCTTTGTTCTTATGTTTGTGTTGTTTGCTGGCCACCCAAGGTGGCTAGAGTGGTTTAAGCCTCCCTTTCTCTCTGACACAAAGCACAGCAATATGTCTGTAAACTCCTCAGAGGATTTTTCATTGTCTTTGATAAAGACTTAACCAGGCTGCAGTATGACTTCACTCTCCTAGCTTCTCTCCCTTTCTGATTTATCTTCATAGCATTCAATACATCACACACATTTACTTTTTAAAAATTTACCAGCACAAAAGGTAGGAAATGAAGAGATCAAGGTCCATGCAAAAGGCTTACTTCTGTTTTCATGTGTGTAATCATCAGGAAGGGTCTTTTGTAACATGACCCCATGTAATGCCACAGAGTGAAGTTCTATTGCAGACATGTATAGAGCATATATATGCACTTGTTCTATTTATAGGCCACATGTATGTGCTAAGCCAGTGTGCTATTGGTTGCAAACTCAATAAAACAGTGACACTGTCCTGCACAACCATTGGCTGAGTGAATGAACCATCCTTCTGTTTCACTGACTAAACTGAGGGGGCGTGGGAGAACAGGAGCAAAATCTGCAGCAGAGCTACAGAAACTAAAGAATAGGCAATTGGCTTTGTATCTGCCACTGAGATACATGGCACTGGTTGGGGAAAATCAAACTAAAATATAATTGCCTGAGCTTTAGTTCAATATACCATTCATGGCTGTAAATTGAAAAGCCCTAGTGCTTCCACCTTCAGAATGAAGGGCCCAGGCAGAGGCAGCTGTTCTAGTACCCCAGCATTTTCACATTGCAAGAATCAGAATTTCAGGCAGGACACCTGCACCACATTCTAACTGTCTAATAGTCACAACAGAGATCTTAGAGGCATTAAGGCCAACTAATGAACACAGGTGTAGCTAATGACTTACTCCGGTAGAAGAGACAGAAGAGACTTCTAAAATATGTCTTAGACCTGACACTGGCTATATTACCTGTGCCCATCTTAATCCCACCTAGATAGTCTGCATTGGGAAAAAGGAGAAGGGTGAGGCAGGCTAACGATCCAGGAAGGGGTAACTCTGGAAAATGGCTAAACTCCTTAATCTGTGTGGGAGGAAGATTTGTATTAGAATTAATGCCAGTAAATGTGGACAAATCCAACTCTGTGTGCATCGCATGAAGAACTCCTCCCTTCTGACCCCTACAGATCAAGTTGATCCTGGCTAGCCAATAAATACTATCTGAGCAGTTTGGTTTGTGGCATTGTGTCTGATAAGTACCACAGTTATGTGTGTGCCATCTGCAGAATGTGCTGTGTACTAGTGGCTTGACATGGGAGGGAGGAATGAAAAGCATTAGTAAGAGGCCATTTCCGCTTCTCCCTGCTATCTTTACCTTTTCTGCTTGTGGCGCTTTTCACACTTTGTGCTTTTGCTGCTGGACGTTAATTGGTCCAAAGAAGAAATTATATTTTTTAAATGACTAAACTACTGAATGTCACCTTTTTCAGGAACCAAATGGGCCAAGTTACTGGATTGGGATTTGACAGTGCTGAGAGCTGGGTAGGGGAAGTAGATGAGTATTGGATCTGCAAACCTACAGCCTCAGCAGTGTCACTCTCTATAAAATGATTTTTAATGAGAAGAAATTAGTATGAATTATATGTTTATTTGCATCTGTGCCCTTTGTCAAAGACAGGGAGAGTCGTGAGAGACCTTGTGTTAATATTTTGTAAATTGAAATAAATAAAGCTAAAACATCATGTAATGATTAAGTATGAGGAAAAAACAAACACAAAAAATTTCCTCAAGCAGAGTTCTGGATCCTGTAAATGGAGAAGTGCCAGAGACTCTATGAAGTCTATTAGGGACTTTGCTACTGAGATTACATGGAAGGCACTCAGATATTACAGTGTTGGGTTTACAGTGTTGGGTGGAAGTATAAAAGATAGATAATAGATACTTTTATTTCTCATATGCTATTTGAGATGTCTACTCCTGGCTCTGCACTGTCAATGATGCCAGTGTTCATCGCCTACTTGTTACATTTTCAACAAAGCATCTTCATGCTGTCCTCCTTCATAGGAAAAGTTTTCCTGTAACATCCACAAAGCTACAGATGCCCCCCAGGTTACGCAAACCCGACTTACGCAAATCCACACTTATGGAAAAAGTTCCATAAGCTAGAAATAAGAGGGGTTTTTTTTTTTTTGGTGTAATGGTCGGGTATACGTTTCTGACTTACGCAAAATTCGAGTTACGCAAGGCGTTCTGGAACGGAATGCTTGCGTAAGTCGGTGAGCGTCTGTATATCATTCTTTCTTCAAATCCCTCCTTTTAACCATCCTCTGCTGTGGTACCTACAAAGAATCTGACAACAGGCAACTAGTGTGCTGAGATGACTCCTGGTATTCTCATTGCTTTTTTGTGGTCCTTCATCTGTCTGACTATATCCACCTCTTGTTCTTTGTTTTAGACTGTAAGCTTCGTGAGGCAGGGACCATCTTCTTGTTCTGTGTTTGTAAGTGCCTAGCACAGTGGGCTCCTGGTCTAGGACTGGGGCTGCTAGCTGCTACCACAATTCAAATAAATAACTGGGTGAGTGAAGTGAGATCCTACACTCAACTTCATGGCATTTCTGTGTCTGTTTGTAATCTGATAACTTTGGAACACTACATCCGATCACTTCCAAATTTCTGGGAATGTTCTAGGCATCACTGGACAAAATCTTATTGATTTTGGTGAAAACCAGGAAAGCCAGATTGAGAGGAAAATCCAGGCCTCCAGACTATAGATATGTGGGAACAAATGGAGATGGTTATGGTGGACAAGCATTACCCATATTATATGCATTGGCTTTAAGAGGCCTAATATTGTATCTTTCCTGGAGCAATTTATTACCCATTTCCTCAGGCCTAGGGAGTCTCTACTTTACCAGTACATACTATCTTGGAGGAATACAATACATTGTGCATGTGTTGCTGGATGCTGCACGCGCTCATGTAAGAGAAGTGCACCCTGGGAGCATTCTCTTAATATTCTGGATGTACTGTAAACACAATTGTGTTAATCTGGCTAAATTAGGTGTGCACTACCCCTAAAGATCAGCATACTTAATTTCTGGATGAATGACCAAAACACCAGAATGGAGAATATAATTGCATTTTTTATCTTGCATGCAAATTACAAATACTTTTACATGGATTACTAATTGGCAGATTAATTGGGTCTAAAAATACTACTGAGCATGTCTTTAGAATACCCATGACCATAATGGCAGATATAAAATAGATTTGTTATATGTTTTGGCTGTTATACCGAACTGTAAAAATATCTAGCCTGTGAATATGTAAATAAGGAATGTGACCACTACATGCCCTCCTTACAGTACTTAATTTATTTCTATTTAACAATAAACCTAGAAATGATTGCAAATGTCCAGATATCTTAAAAATACACATTTATTACTCCACAAATGCAATGGCTTCTCTGCAGTATCTGCAAAACCACAAATATATTGCCATAACTTAAATGTTCTTGTATAATATGGTGTTATTTTCATGCAATAAAAATTACAGAATTGTATTATCATAAAATACAAAGCTATACTTACATATGTGATTTGCACTGAAATAACTAAAAAAAAAAAAAAGGAGCCTGCAAGGCATCAGTATTTCAGCGCTGTTCTAAGTCAAGTTTATGCTGTTTTAGACATTTCTACTGTTTTATAAAAATAGTTATTATTACTTTTACTTTTTTGGGCAAGGAATAGACCAATAGTTGGCCAAAAAAAAAAAATTAACCCTTAAGGGACAATTCCTGCATGCCTTTGTCATGCAAAATTCCCAGGAAAGTCAGCTGGAGTTCATTGGAAGGTTTTTAAAATATTTTCAGAAATTTCCAGTGCAACAAACTGAGAAAAGAGGACATTACTTATTTACAGCAATGAATTGATGATAATACTATTACAAATGGCATATGGATAGTACAATGGGTTGAGGAAAACAACAAAGATTTTATAGATGCATCATGAAGAATGATTAATACAGAGTATTTGAATAGCTTATGCAGATTCAATTTAGTATTGTGATTCTGGTAGGAGAGCTAGAGATGGCAACCAGTGTTAGTGATCAGCTGTGGAAATAATTGCAAATGATAGCTGTATTCCATGAATTACACCGATAGTTTTGCTTCTGTACCAAGTGCAGCATCAGGCGCTAAAATCAGAGATACAGTAAAAAGATAAATGGTGCAGAGAGATTCAAACCAAAAATTCAAACCAGCCCGTTCATAAATAAAATAGAGCCCTACAATAATTTAATGTCATTCATTACATACAATGCAATGAGCAATGCACATCTTTAGTCTCATTTTTGCCACTGGTACAGTCACACATAAGTGCCACATGATTCATATTTTATTTAAAATAAAGTTCCCATGCAACTACTGTCAAGAGCATTTCTGGCAGTAGGATTTACTCGTCACCTACTGCCCATCATGCCATTATGTACTCCCAAAATTCCCACTGTGTTTTTGAGGGGTGTAAGAAATTGGAATTGGGCCACAACACTACACAGTCACAAGTGTTCTTAAATACCTTACACTAAAGGGCCTGGAATGTAAACATAAAAGCCAGAGTAAAACATGTGATCTCCATTTTCCAGAACTCCAGAGGATCGAAGAATTGCTTCTACTAACCTTTTAGAATTGTTTAAATGCCCTAAAATCTTTACCTAGGGCAAGCCCTATGGAATGTGAAAAGCACTATTTGAATTATATTAGAAAATGGATTTGTTTAGCTGTGAATATAAATAATATAAGCAACATCAGAAAAGAATGATTCCTTTCCTCAGTCAAGGATTAGTGTTGATGACCTTGGCACTCAAGGTAAATGTTTGTTTAATATTCTTGGCTGCAAGGGTAGAAGAACTAGAAAGCTAGGGACTTTGTGATCTTACCTCACTTAGTCCTGCTCACCGAGGGCCTTAGTCATAAATAAGGGACATAAGTACAGACTAGAAAATACATTAATTTACTGTATTGCAGAAAGACTATGCATTAAACTCTTGATTTCTAAAGCGGTCTAATTGTGTGTGTCTGTGTACATGGTATTGATGAAATAGGTGAACGAAGAAAAAAATCCTATTGCCCTCAAAAGTTTTATACATATCAAATGAAGTTTTACACAGAGCATTATTTGAAATAGACAAAAATGGCCCAATCAAATGTCTGCTGAAGTCAGTAAGAGGATGACCATGGACTTTAAAGAGCATTGGATCAGGCCCAATTTGTCCAAAAGATTATACAGTTTTAATCAAAGACTCCTAAAAGGAACATAGAAATCAGGACAATGCCACCCAGTCAAGTAAAGAACCAGCATTAAAATTATCACAATATCATCATTATAGATTCTACCACACCCCAAACAACACATACCCCATAGACAGCAAAGAGAAGGAGAACTGGTAAAATATGCTGGAGTGCATAGTCCAGAATCCTTTCACATAATTTTTTCTAAAGCAAAATATACATTTTATGTTGAGAACATACAAACATAAATGCTATAAAACATTCAGCGGAGTTATACCAGGGATGAATTTGGCCCATCATATTACACCTCACTTTTTGGTTTAAAACAATAAAGCAAATATGTATCCATGTCTCACAATTTGTCTTCTTTTTACAGTTACTATATGCATGTAATCTCTTCTCTAGGGAATATGTGTAAATAGACATCAGTAAAACTATTTCCCAGATGGGTATTAGAGAGGTACATTTGCATGCATTATATAAGATAGAAAATGAGTACTAAAATTATATTGTACTCAGGGTGATTCAAATACATGGGACAATAATTCTAAAAGTCTCTCTTTGTCATGTTATTTGCTTCTCGGAGATCAAGATTTAGAAATGCATTTAAGCGAGGCAGAAATAGTGTGTGCACAAGCATTTTCCAGATCTTGTTTCCTTAGGAAACAATATGTTGCACTTCAACAGTGCCTTCTGGGCGACCAGACTTTGGCCCCTAATGACCTAGAAGCAGTGTCCTCATTGAAGCGTTGCTGTTTAGTGCTTGGTACTACTGAAGACATTTCTGCTTGGTTTATATGGAAAAGATAAGTGACAAAAAGTGGAAGTAATGAGCAATAAACAAAGCCTGAACTGAAAAAGTCAGTTCATTCCTATACACTGTTCATTCCAGAAACCACTTACACCATGTGCTAAATACAGCAGTGAATGGGTTCTATTGCTTTTGCTATACAGTATATTTTAATGGAGCTGCAGAGAGCCCCTTTAAACTGAGGGAGTTTCTGACATTAACTTGTTAGGAGTGCATCCACTCCTGCCAAACGTTGCTCATTTCATTCCCATTGCTACCTACGTTCCTCACAATTTTGGTGTGCCATCATTTTATTGGTGAAAATTATTTACATGAGAAATAAAGAATAATGAAACTGACATGACAGAGCCATTTATACCGACAGACTGAGGCTCACAACATTTAAGTTTCCTGCATTAATAATTTGTTGTTCCCTTCACTTTGCATCTGTGCCACACACTGCAACCCATATTTGAAGCTTGGCAAGTTGAGGTATGTTTGCACCTACTTATCTCAGAGCTTTTTTTCTATCAAACACAAGAAAGAGACAATTCCTGATGCAAATATTGAGTGCTCTGATATGGCCATTGGAGTGGGGAATGAGAGTAAATAGCTGTTATTTTGGAAGGTGCCTCTGGCACTTATTATTAATTTTGATTCTTTTAAAAAGGTAATTTCCCTGCCGTGGGACAGTGGGCTGGTTGGGAATCTGCAACAGAAAGGGGAAGAGAGAGAGAGAGCAAAGCAAGATATGTCTTGGATCAAGACAAAAATGTGAGGCTTTAGCTCCATTACCTTTACAAAAATAAAATGTAAGTGGAGGGGGGTGGAATCTGACAACAAAATGCATGAGTAGGGGGGCAACGTGTTCCTAGAAAAATGTTCACTGAACTTTTTCAAAGCATAGGGCCCAGATCATACATTCTATTCAAACATGCTTTAACATGCCTTTGGAGGGAACAGCAAAGGAGGATGGCTGTGTGAATTCTTTTGCTAACTGATAATCAGCTGGAATGTTACTGCAGGGCAGAAGGAAAAGGAAAAAAAAATCCCCCTTTTAAAGTTTGTTTGTGACTCAGAGCTGAGGAGGTAAATTTTCTTCTGTAGTTGGTAAGGAAGGGGGAAAAGGGAGGGGAATATTTATTTTAGATCTGTTTTACTAAAATAAGCTAATCCTTACTTCAACCTATCATTAGAGCAGGGATAGTTTATAATAATATCTAGGAACATTAACATAGTTGGATGGTATTTATTCTCTGAAAAGAGTTGGCTCCCCATGTTAGGACCTATTCAAGCTCACACAGCTCTGATTATACTATGAATGATAAGATGTGGATGGTCATGCTCTAGCAAGAACCATGGTCTTCTACAGTTTAATTACTAACAGGACATACCATTTACCTAGCAGTGTCCTAAAAATAACTGTGCAACTGGTATAAAAGCTTTGGCGTCTTTTTCCCCCACCCCCACAAGTTGTGCCTGCACACTTGAATATTTTTTATGAAAATTTGGTTCTGCACAATTTTCACCACTTAATAGTTTCCACATAAAACTGTGGAGAGGTAAGCATGTCTTGTTTTACATATAAAATTGTTTTACACTGGTTATTCCTTTTGTTTCATTCATGGACACTGAAAACTATATATCAACACAGCAGAAATTGCCTCGAAAGAGTTTGCATTTGTTAAAAACATTCTCTATCCATTATGCTTCAGGAACATACAGTAAGGATGCAAACACGGCAAATTTCTTAAGGTCTGGTAACAAACAGATTTTGATAGTTTTTGTGTGGATGTAATTATAATGAGATATATGCACTGCACAATAATTGAATGGTGTAGTAGAACTGATGGCTTGATTTCAGTAATAGTAACTTAAAGCCACTATACAGTAGAATAAGCCACTAAGCCTAACATAGAAAAGGCTTCTGAAACAATTAGGCAATATCCACAGCTGGAGCAAAGTCAAGAGATCTCCTGTCCTAATGAAAAGTTAAGACAGATACCAGTAGATTATGTACAGTACTTTATTTTACACTTAGAATAAAGTAACAGAAGGGTAAAACTGACACCACCTTTCTTCTCTTATTGAGCAGCATTTTATGGCTACCCACAGTGTACGTTTCCAGTAAAACCAAAATCCAATAGAACTTGTCCTATTAATTAAATGAGTTGAAAAAATAGAATAATTTCTGATTCATTTGCTTGTAATTTGCACAGCTCCTTGCAGCTAAGTATAGCCATACAAGGAGATTAAATAAATTAAACCAGATCCTTGGGTGCAGTGCAACCACTTTGTGCCACTCCACTAACAGATTCTCTTTGTAAAGCCAGTATATCCAGCCCCTCAGGGATTGACCCAGTGCAAGGAGAAGCATCCAGTTGCATTGAGTTGACAGAGAGGGTCCTACATGTAGTGTGCAGCCAGAAGAAAGAGGGTGTGGCTGAAGTGCTCTCAAACTGCATGCTCCTCAGCTATTTAGTCCCTTGAGGCTGTTAGCACCTGTCATTAATTAGAGCAGCCTGAGGGCTTCTCTAATTTACACAAGGGGCCAATCCTGCAAACAGCAATCTTAGTTCTCCGGAGTGCAAAGGTGAGCTTTACATCATCTTCTCAATCTTTCCCAAACACGCACTTGTGCTGCGTGCTCCTTGCTCATATGTAAGGATCTGACCTGTTCACTTACCATGTTCACATGTGCCTGAGTCAGCAATCTGCCATTAAAAAAGAGCAAAGAAAGAAACTGAACTATTTTCTCCAAGGTGTTGCATAGCAAGTATTTTTCCTCATAGTAGGTAATCCAGTGTTCAGAACTGGCCATCATTTAAATCCATGAATTCAGTTCTTTAAGAACTATCTACCTCTGCTACAGTTTTACAATATTGATGTTGTGACTTTTTTTTCAATTATAGTACGCAGTGTACAGTATATATTCATCAGTGCAACCTGAGAATGATTTATTCAAGAGGCATGTAGGCTTTTGGCCCCTTGCCTTGAAACTGTAGTCCTAGCTGCTGCCTGTAGAAGAACATACGGAGCTACACATATTTAAATTGGAATTCTCAGATTCGGCTTCTGTCTCGGCTTCATCTGTAGTTTCAGGAGGAGAAATAGATTCATTCATTTGATCTTGACTCCTCTTCAACCTGTGCAGAACATATAAGTAGCATGTTACATGCTTTCTCTACACTTAAAATTTTGTAGAAACTATGACTGAAAAAACTGAAATGGAAAATGAGTCCTAAGGTGCCCCTACCATCCACATGTACTAACTTAGGGGTCACAGTCAGGCATCAGGGGGTCACAACCACCTTGTAGTTCTCGGAAAGATAAAGGGGCCCAGGATAGATTCTTCCTAAATGGGAGGGAAATCCCAGTTTTGGAAAAGTTTGACAACCAATGACTTAGCCATTGCAGTGAATTCTCTCTTTTTATGCGCTAAGTATCAATTGTAATACATGAAACAAATGCATGAACAAATGTAATATATGAAACAAACTCCTGAGTGTTTCTTCCATATTTGAGATCCACCTAACCCATATCCTAACGTTTTCATAAATTTTTGTATAAGCCCCTGTGTTTTAAAGTCTTTTTGACTACAAGGTACCAGAACTCAAACAGCTGCAGGTGTATTTTTATATTTTAAACCCAATGGCTTACTCAGTGCTGTACATGCTGTAAAGGATAACTAGTAACCTACTGTGCTTACTAAGGAGCATGGTTTGTTTAGAGGCGGTTTCCTTATTTATTTCCTAGCTTGGGAGGAATTGCCTCCTATCATATTGTTTTAATTTAATAGCAAAAATGTCATGAATATCTTCAAGCAACAGAGGAAAGCAGATATTTTGATTGCAGTGCTTTTATTCACCCATTGTGGTGCATGGAGGACATTTTACCATATTTCTTTCATTTGCCATATCGTCAAAAATACAGTGGATGGGTGGGTATTATGGGTGTACTCAAGACTCAAAATCATAAGTATTTTAAAATCCACATGATTCTATAGCATATTTGATTTAACTACAGAGTTTAATAATCATTAAGGCTTTTGGAGTTGTTTTTCAGTTCCATATTTTAGATGAGCTTTAAAAAAAATAGGGCCTGGGTCTGCTCCATTGAAGTCAGTAATGCAGAACTGGGCCATTGCTTTGATTCTCATATTTATGGCTCCCAACAATCTGTTTTTGTGAATCCCAGTTCTGCTAAGTAAAAAGAAGCCCCTTTTCCTTATGAAAACATACCCCCTCACTCACTTCTCTCTGTTAAAAATGACAAAGTCTTGCTGGAGTGCTTCGAGACATTCCTGGAGATAGTCATTTTCCTGTTTTGAAAAAAGAAAAACATCACATGCATGAGAAGTCAATAGAGAGAAATCAACAGACTATATATGTGACTACAGTAACTCCTCACTTAACATTGTAGTTATGTTCCTGAAAAATGCGACTTTAAGCAAAATGATGTTAAGCGAATCCAATTTCCCCATAAGAATTAATTTAAATGAGGGGGTTAGGTTCCAGGGAATTTTTTTTCACCAGACAAAAGACTATAATATATATAGTCTACGTGTGTATATATATATATACACACACACACACACACACACACACAGTATAGGTTTTAAACAAACAATTTAATACTGGTACACAGCGATGATGATTGTGAAGCTTGGTTGAGGTGGAGGAGTCAGCGGGTGGGATATTTCCCAGGGAATGCCTTACTGCTAAATGATGAACTAGCAATTGGCTGAGCCCTCAAGGGTTAACGCTCACACTCTACAAGGCAGCAGGAATGGAGGGAGGGGAGAGGGCATCACAGACAGAGACAGAGACACACACTGTGTGGGTGTGAGAGAGAGATGTGCATTTCCCCTTTGAGTACACTGCCTTGTTAATTAGATCAGTTTGCTGAGACCGCAGCTGCTGCCAGCAAGCTCCCTCCTTCCTGAGCCCAGTCACGTGTCCCCCCTGGTCTATGGAAGATGGGGTAAGCAGGGTACAGGAGCGGAGGGAGGGGGACACCCTGACATTAGCCCCCCTCTTCCTTCTCTCCCCCCACACAGCAAGCAGGAGTCTCGGGGAGCAGCTCCAAGGCAGAGGGCGGGAACAGCACATGGCAGTGGGGGGAGGGACAGCTGCAATTGCTAGCCTGCTGGGCAGCTGCTGCCAGGGAACTTAGGGGAGCAGGGAGCTGATAGGGGGGCTGCCGGTCCACCCTGGTTCGAAGCCCCCACCAGCTAGCTGCAATGGGCTGCTCTTCCTACAAGCAGTGGACAAAGCAGGTGGTTGCCAAACGATGTTAGAAGGGAGCATTGCACAACTTTAAACGAACATGTTCCCTGGGGCTACGTCCCCACGGGGGGGGGGGGGTGGTCAATTTAAGATACGCAAATTCAGCTACGCGAATAGCGTAGCTGAATTCAACGTATCGCAGCCGACTTACCCCGCTGTAGGGACGGTGGCAAAATCGACCTCTGCGGCTTCCCGTCGACGGCACTTACTCCCACCTCCGCTGGTGGAGTAAGAGCGTCGATTCGGGGATCGATTGATCGCGTCCCAACAGGATCAATCGATCCCCGAGAGGTCGATTTCTACCCGCCGATTCAGGCGGGTAGTGTAGACCTAGCCTAATTGATCAGCAACATAACAATGTTCACCGGGACTACTTTAAGTGAGGAGTTACTGTATTGTTGTGTCTAGATGCACATGAATATAATCTAATCAGGTAGTATGACTTTCAGCCTAAATTGATGATGGAAAAAGAACACCCTCATTTCTTTCACATTTTTAAATCACTGTGTTCTGTTTTCACTTTGGTGCAATAATTTCCCTGCTACACAGATAACATGTTAATACACACAATCCTTTACTATATGAATAATCAGTTTATAAATAGTGAAATTCACCCTGGTGCAGAGAGCAAGCATAAGGCCTATATACTACTCATTCACTTAAATCCTCAAAATAGGTCTCATGCAGAATTTAAGCGGTATATAGGCCTTTAACTAGTCCTATGTCCGGGGTGAATTTCACCTATATTGACTATCATCCTGAAGGATCCCACAGTGCCTTAAGAGCTACAGGCATACAGCACCATCAAGGAGATTGGCAGGACATATAGACGCTGGAGAAAAATGTAGCAGTGCCTTTAACTCACTTGTCAGTGAGTGCCTCTGCAAGTTATTGTTAAGTTTGCTTGTTCTGGTTTTTGGCTTCCTGAATTATTCTTCCAATCTTTTATAGTAACCTTCATTGATTGTAATGTTAACTATTGCTGAAGGAAGAAATGATCTACTGCTGTTAATAGACTCAGCCCACAAGTCAGGGAGAATTCTAACAGATACTTCCTGCTGTTTATAAGATAAATGGCATTCTTAAAAAATCTGTTTATTTGTATTTGTGGGATAATTGTAGTGCTCATGAAATTGAGAGGCAAGGAGCACTGCCCTGAGTCCAGAAATAAGTGGTTAGGTGTTGTGATTGCTTTCTCACATAGATCTACCCATATACATCAGTTATAGCCTGCAACACCGCTTATGAATACTGGGCTTTCCCTGAGATGAAGCTACGTACTATGCCAAATGATGTAATTGTTATTTTATGGGGACATGTCCATCATGGAGAAGATTGAGATTCCTTTATTCATTTTACCAGTGACCTGAGTCTAGCCTGAACCCTGGCTCCCATGATGATAAACACTTATATAACCTAGTTTCTAAAAGAATGGGTGTTTCCTAAATATTTTTTTCTTACCAACAACAAAACTATTGCAGCCAATGAAAATAATCATAGCACAATCTCATGGGATATTAGTGGGAATTCATGTGAGACACCTAGGATCTGCTTTTTTACTTGATTGTTTCCAAAGCCTCCTGCTACCTCTCAAAGGAAGGGCACTGTATGGCCTACCAAGGGTCATCATGAACATCCAGGAGGGATCTACATGAAAAGAGTGATTCCCATGCACTACTGGGAATATTCTAAATCAGGACTGCACAGAATATCCTAGTGTTTTGGTTAGTAGTGTTGCAAAATTCAGTTGAGAATAGCTCTTGAGAACTGAACATGCAATATTTGAAACAAGCTGTGAGAAGCCAGCCTGGTAATACTGCAGAATTTTATTATTCTTTCAAGTGGTGGACGTAAAGCTTTGAATCACTAATATTAGTGTCATCAATATTTCTAACTTGCCACACATCTCATTTTACTAATAATTTGGTTCTCCTTTCACTAACATGAGGGTCAATTAGGAGTAAATCCATATGAATTCACAGGAGTTACACAGGTGTAAACCAGTGTAACAGAAGACTCAGGACCTAACTGTCTAAATGATACCACATCTGATGTGAAAAATCTTTCTTCCCTATCTACATAGTGGATCTTCTGACGTTTATAGTTTCTTGATCAATGTGCATAGATCCCCCACTCATGTCACTTTAGGGACAACAGAAGAATGTGGAAGAGATCTGCCATGCATGGAAGAGGAGAATTTAGCTCTCGGGCAGAGTCAGTCTGACTGTCCTCTTGGCTGAACATTTTTATTACAATACATGTGAATGGAAAGCCACCATGCAAAGTAACTGCTTTTATAACAAACAGATTTCAACACCTCAGCTTTTTGTCCCCTGGATTGTTTGAGCTATTCAAGGACGGACTTACTGACTGTGAGCTGTCCTTGCTGTTGTCCCTGGACTTGTTTTTTGCGAGTCTTTTCTTCTTTTTATGCAAGGGTCTTGACTCCAGGATCATTTCTTCTAGCTCAAAGGTGGGATCGCAATGCAGACGGCCTTTCTGTTAGAATGGTACAAAGGTACTGACTGAAAGCTTAGTTCTGTGATTTATGAGAATATGTTTCAGCTAATACATTTAGGAGTTATTTCAGCCATAGAAATCCTTTGTCTTATTAAGTAAACAGTGATCATTGTTCAATAAGGGGAAACTGATTAAGTCATCACTTTTGCTTACATTAGGAACAAAGCCTGGCTCCACCTTCTTCTCACAGACATCATCCCAGATGACATTTGATAAGTAAGCTGAAGTTTGAACGTCCGTGAGGCTGGAAAATCGATGCTCAGGGTTCACTGTCAATAGCTGAAATGACAAGCACTGCAGTAAGGCATGGTCTGGCCTGAGAAAGAACAGGCATACAGAATCATTCTGTCTTTAATCATGCTCTTATAATTAACTAAGAGAGAAAAAACCCTTTGTGGGAAATGATATGTAACTTATTATCTGCATCAAAACCAAAAAACCTATGTTAAAAGAAAAATTATTAAGGTTGCAAACTCAAGCACTCAAACATTAGGAAATACCATAATTAATTATGCCTGGGTTAGTTGATGGGAAAATTCCTCATTTGGGCCCAAAGGAGGAAACATTTGATTACTAGTCCTGATCTCTTGTTGCCTGGGAAGATCAGGAAGTGCTGTGTAGATAACACGCTCAGCCTATGTTGGGAAAGAAATGCCCCATATTATTCAGCAATTCCTCAGCCAGCTGATTAAGGGCTAGTCTACGTGGCTTGTGTAGTCGTGGCAGAGCACATGGAGAGAGCTCTCCCAGCGCTCTAAAAAAACCCATCTCCACGAGGGGTGTAGGTGCCAGCACTGGGAGCGCGGCTACACTGGCGCTTTACAGCGCTGAAACTTGCTGAGCTCAAGGGGGTGTTTTTTCACACCCCTGAGTGAGAAAGTTGCAGTGCTGTAAAGTGCCAGTGTAGACAAACCCTAAGGAAAAGTGATACTGGGCTCTGAAGAATTTCTCATGCAGTTCTCAGCTGGACAATGTTTTAGAGCAAGAAAACTGGTGGGATTCTTGGAGGCATGGGGGACTTCCTTGTTTGGGGATGATGACTGATAACTTTTGGATTATGGATATGTATTATTAATTTCCATATATAATGTTCTCTTTAAAAACATGCATTCTCTGAGTTAATCCAGTAGATGGCGTATGTGATCTTGCTGAGTAATTTTTATTGAAAAAGTAACTAACAACTCTGCTTCTTTCTAAAATAAAATCTAATTATGTAAATTGTCCGCCCAACTCTAACTTATATTGGAGTCACTTATTTGCTGTCAGTGGAGTGTTTATCTCTTTTATACTCTCATGATCAGCCACTTTTCTGAATCCTTTAATAAATAGAAGCCAGGAAACCAACATCAGCTTAAAATCAACAGACTTTCTTAGATATAAATAATAAAATGGAAGTGACAAAGGACCCATTCCCCGGAAAAAAGAAAACAAACACATTTCTAATTACTAGACAAATCAGAATCAGATTCACTGACTGCAGAATTGGAGAAAGGGGAAAAAAGCATTATCACAGCAGGATATCCAAACACCTATGTATTTTATGCTGCAATCATTCTATGGTGAAAGGTAGTTATTTCAACAGTCAGCTATGAATTTCAGAGTATAGGAGGTAATACATTTCCATACAGGCAGTTATGTTAACACTACAGTATCTTAACTTGAGCAAGTATCTGATTATATGACTTAAACCAATCACGTAACACACCTCACTTGCTAACTAACAGAAGAGAAGATGGATAAAGCATCAAATGACTACTCAAATTATATTTTGGAGCAATTAAATTGTGTTAACCATTGTATAAAGACATAAAGGAGTAATATCTTGAAGCTGAACAGAAGACTAGTTAGCCCTGTACATATTGTAGCCAGTATGGAATTTGTGACCACACAATTGAAATTGTACTGAAGAAACAGTATTTACCTTTCTCAATAAAGCAACAATTTCTTTTGACCATACTGATGAATACTGCACACTTACAGTACTAAACAGCTGAATTAAAGACTCTACCGGGTTACTGGAGTGGATGTCGTAGGGTCTCTGAGGAAAAGAAATGGAAATATGAAAAAAATACAATTCTTCCCTGTGAAGATTATTAAGAAAAATATCTGAAAACACCATCATATAAGACAGTAGAGGACACCAGACCCATCCACGAAGAAGTTCGTAAGCCATCACTCCTAAAGACCACCAATCAACTTCAAAGGAGTAGCCTGTCCCACCATTCAGAAAAGAGTGAAAAATCTCTGGAGCTAAATAAAAACAGAAAAGAAAACAATGTATTTACTCTGGCTATAGTATATTTACATCCGCTGCAGATTTGGATTAAGCATCAGTTTATGGATGCCATAATTACTTTTATTTAGTGCCATAGATGGGATTAGGGTGACCAGATAGCAAGCGTAAAAAATCGGGATGGGGGAGGGGGGAATAGGTGCTATATAAGAAAAAGCCCCCAAAATCGGGACTGTCCCTATAAAATCAGGACATCTGGTCACCCTAGATGGGATCCTACAAGACAAACAAAAAACTGAGTTCCTGTCCCAAACAGCTTACTGTCTAAGAGCTTAGCCATGCAAGGTGCTGAGTGCCCTCAGTTCCCACCCAAGTCAGTGGAAACTGCACCTTCCAGGAACAGGTCCTAAGTTAGTGCAGGAACAACAGGAACTGAAGACAACACTGGGAGGCTGATGAGAGCAAACACAATAGGTTTATGAGGTGTTTTTGGGGGGAATAATTCACACATCTTGAGGGATAGACCGCTTGATTAATTAACTTTTCAGAATGACTAAGTTGCTTGCATTAATGTGTTAAATTAGTTCAATTACATTGTGTTAGCCACAAATTATAAAATGGTATGCTGTAAGTATCCTTTCAAAGTAAATTGTAGAGACAATTAATAAATAATATTTCTTACCCATATATGGTTTGGTTCCAGCTAACGCAGTTGCTTTTTCACCATCTCTGATTATTGTTGCAATATTAAAATCTGTTAGGTGTGCATGACCTTAGAAATAAAGACACATTTTTAAAGAGGTATTAATAAAATAGTCATAAATGGAACATTGTGTAACCTAGACACACATTAAATTATTCAGAAAACATTTGATGCTTGTTTACTAAAGGAGCAGGCAATGTGGCACCTGGCTCTCATTAAATGGTCATAATAGATCATGGAGGTATTCTTAAGGTCCCAGTCTTTTCAGATGGAAAAAAATCGTTATTTTTCTGCCTTATTAAATGCCAAACTTGAGGTGCTGTTTTGTAGTCATTAAAAATGTCCAATTTATTCCAGCTCATACAAGCATCTGATCAGAGCTAAAATGAGTTACATATGGGCAAATGGATATACTGCTTTCCGCCCACACAGCAATGGATGCATAGTTATCAACTGTAACTTAGTGGCTTTTCAAAGGACAAGAAGATGCCTTTTTGATTTCTACAGTATATAAATTAACTCCACATAAGGCAACCATTACAATTACACATGCATTCATAAAACCTGTTGTCCTTTATGTCTGCAATGAATTACCCCTTTCTAAAATGTCTTTTATGCTTGTGTGGAGTGCTGGTTTGACAGACCAAGAATCAAAGATGATTGTGAGGGAAAAGACTCTTTGGATTAAAAGCCTATTTCCTTGCCATTGTAGGATTCTGAACCAGAAACTTCCACAAAATAAATTGGAAAATTTGGTGAAAATTTGTTTGCCAATTTTTCATCATTTTCTGCAATCCAGTCATTTTCCAAAATGTAAAGTCAAAATTAAAAGAAAGGAACTGTATTCCTGGTTGGAAAGCAAGAGGACAAGAGAAACAGTGGTCAAACAAATTCAGTTTTTCAAATATTTAGATAACATTTTTCACTTTGTTGTTGTTTTGAGGAAGAGTGGTCCAGTAGTTAGACATTGGACATTAGGAGATCCACGTTCAACTCCCTGTTCTGCCACAGATTTCCCATGTGACTGAAGAAGTGGCCTCCAATAGGCACCTAGTGGGATTTTCAGAAGTGCCTAGGCACCTAGTTGCCATTGATTTCTGCATCTTTCGGTGCCTAAATACCGTTAAAAATCCATCCCTTAGTCTCTCTATGCCTCAATTCCTCTTTAGTAAAATGAAGATGAGTACTTCTCTTTCTCACAAGGGTGTGGTGAGGATAAATACATTAAAGATTGTGAGACCCTCAGATACTACAGTGATGGGTACCATGTAAGTACCTTAGGCTATGTCTACACTTGCAGAGTTTTTGCACTTTAAGTTTCACCATTGATAGGGAACTGGTGAAAATAAAGCGCTGGTTTGTGTTTTCACTTAATTCCTCAGGTGTCAGAGAGTGTTTACATTAGCAGTACTTCCATGTGGATGAGAGCAGCACTCTAGAGCAGCTATCCCATAGTTCAGCTCTCTCCAGCTTGAAAATAGGTCTGGGGGGGGGGTGATCGTGGGGCATCCTGGGTCCCTGCACAGCCTCCTGTCCCCAAACACGGATAAGCTCCAGTAGCTCAGCATTGCTCCAAGCAGGGGATCATTTCCTCTGTGGAGCAGGCATTGTCACCTGGCCTGATAAGTGAGCACTTGCCAAGAAAACAGGAGGGGAATTTCAAAGTTCCTGGGGCTTTACAGGGCTTTACCTGGCATCAGAGCAGCAGAGCTGCTGGTCAAAGTGGTCACCTAGGCACTGTGGGATATCCTCCGGAGGCTAAAAGCTCTGTAAACAGGAAGAATGTGTCTTCACTTGCACATCACTGCAAAAACATCACCGATAAGAGCTGTATGCCTCTCGTGGAGGTGGTTTTCTTTTTGTGGTGATACTTCTGAGTTTCACTGCAAAAAGTCATTGGCAAGTGTAGACACTCTCATGGTTTTTGCACAAAAAAGGGACTTTTTCCACTTTAAATGGCAAGTGTAGACATGTCCTTAGATAGAAGTGACTGAAAATTTTCAAAAATGTTATGAATGTTTTCAATTAGGCCTAATGCTGAGCAGAGTCATGATCACAAAATGGAAAGAGATGGAAAAGGCCTCCTGGATCATCCAGCCCATTTCCCTGCAAAAGCAGGATTGTTCCTGGGAGTATGTGTTTATTATTCTGTGCTGTTTGATTTTGATGCCAGACTAGGAGAACATTTCAGAACAAAGGGAAACCCTATAGAAACAGCAGCAGAAGTAGGAAGAGAAAAAGAAAATTGTGGAGACTGCCTTCAGAGCATAATTTCTTGTTTAGAGCCAGAGTACCCATTCTTTTGGGGCAGCTGTGCCAAGCTATCAGACTGCAACATAAGCTGTATCAGTCAGGGTATGATGTCTCTCATTCGGGCGCTCATGATGAATTGTGAGACTGAGGTGTGGAGCAACCCAAGCTCCAGTTTGAGTTATGTGTACAAGTGAACATGAGGCAGGCAACCCCATGAGGCACCCCAACCCTCTGCCCCACCCTGAGCCCCCTACTGCACCATGAACCCCTCTTCCCTGGCCCCACCCTGCAACCCACCCCCTCACACCCCAACCCTCTGCCCCACCCTGAGCCCACTACTGCACCATGAACCTCTCATTCATGGCCCCACCCTGCAGCCCTCACCCCTGCACCTCAACTCTCTGCCCTAGCCCTGAGCCCCTCCTACATCCCAAACCCCTCATCCCCAGCCACACCCCAGAGCCTGCACCCCCCAGCCAGAGCCCCTTCCAACACTCCGAACCCCCCCTCATCCCCTGCTCCAGCCCTGAGCCCCCTCCCACACCCCAAACCCCTCATCCCCAGACCCTGCACCACCAGCCGGAGCCCTCATCCCCCGCACCCCAACCCTCTGCCCCACCTTGAGCTCCTCACATGCCCCAAACCCCTCATCCCCAGCCACACCCCAGAGCCCTCACTCCCTGCTGGAGCCCTGAGCCCCTTCCAACACCCCAAACCCCTCATCCCCAGCCCCATCCCGGAGCCCACTCCCCCAGCCAGAGCCCTCACTCCCCCACACCCCAACCCTCTGCCCCAGCCCTGAGCCCCCTCCCACATTCTGAACCCTCCTCCCAAGCCCCAACCCAGACCCTGCACCCCCAGCGAGAGCCCTCATCCCCCACACCCCAACCCTCTGCCCTAGCCCTGAGCCCCTCCCACACCCCAAACCCCTCATCCCCGGCCCCACCCTACAACCCGCACCCACAGCCAGAGCCCTCACCCCCCCCGCACCTCAATCCTCTGCCCCACCCTAAGCCCCCTCCTGCACCATGAACCCCTCATCTTTGGCCCCACCCCACAGCCCTCATCCCCACACCTCAACCTTCTGCCCTAGCCTTGAGCCCCTCCCACACCCGAGCCCTCATCCTCCCACACTCCAAACCCCTCATCCCCACCCCAGAACCCGCACCCCCAGCCAGAGCCCTCATCCCCCCCCCCAACACATTGTGCAATATAGGGAAACTGTTAATTGCTTACTGTTTCCAGTCCACTTTTACATTATTTTAAAAAATATATATCGGCTTACAAAGCAGGTGCGGGGCGGAACTTGGACCCGTTCTGGGCACCACCAAAAATTATACAAACCTGCGGCCCATGAATTGCCCAGGCGGTAGAAGAGACAGTAACCCCCCAGCTAGCAGCTCTTACTGCAAATAAAGAGCTTGCAGCATGTGTGTTTTATGATCGCCACAAATTTTATAATATGCTCACTGTGTAAGAGCCACAAGTCCAAAGATGCTAACGTGCACTTAGGAACCTGGTTGTTCCCCAGCCGCTGTGGCAATTTTGTCTTTCCCCCATTATAGGGGATGGGCATCCCAGTTTGGACTTGTGGCTCCCAAGCAATGGGTAATAAATCTCTCGTCTTCTGGTTGGAGAAAAACGGCTTTCTCAGGCAGATCTGGCTCTCTTTTTTTTCTTTCTTTACTGCATGAACCCATGTATAAACCAGCATGGCTTAAGTATAAACTGGTTTATCCATGAGTATGTATAGCAAGTCTTCCAAACAGCTTGTGGTCAGAGTAAGCTGGCAGTACCATATCCCTGCCATTTCTGCCTTCTTGTGAGAGGCTGCCTGATAGCTATATGAATTATGCATATGAGACCAATGCTGCCTGATCTGAAAAGAGATGAAGACAGAGGGATATGTGGACAAACTGTCAAGAAGTTGCTTATAAATCATCAAAAGCTCACTGGTCTGTTTGCATTCAAGTGTCTTCTCCAGAGCAAAAACATATTTTGAATGAAGGAAGATGCAGCACTCTCTCTTAGGTCCTTGATTTCAAAACAGCAAGAAAAGAGACGTCACTACAGTTAAGTATAGCATTGAAGGAGGAGAATTTGGGTTGTAGTGAACTCCAGTATTCC
This sequence comes from Terrapene triunguis, assembly GCF_002925995.2. Taxonomy (NCBI): domain Eukaryota; kingdom Metazoa; phylum Chordata; order Testudines; family Emydidae; genus Terrapene; species Terrapene triunguis. The sequence continues at coordinate 27,119,316 of NW_020664446.1, forward strand.
TTAATTCTTTAACTCTGATCATGCTTCCAATATAGCCAAGTCTGCTCTTTAAAAGAAGCTGGCTACATGCCAATTTCGTTTTTCATACTGTTAAGGTGGCTGTTCATAGATTACTTGTGTAACAGACACATCACAATAAAACTACATTAGGTGGAGCATATAAAATCTGTGGCCAATTCATCTACTCTGTCAAGGCAAACAAGAAAGAAATCCAATGTGAGTTGCAGCAGGTCAACCAATTATTCCAAAACTTGCCTGAGGGATAGTTACTTTCAAGGCAAGCTAGAAATCTAGTCCAAAGCAAACCACTCTCTCTCTTCTGTAAGGCTATTTTCTGCCCTACATCTGCATGTGGCTCCCCAATTGACATCTTTGGATGTTTCGTATCTGAATCAAGGGCAGAATAGCCCCCTTTCTCCTCCTGTTTTCTCCTCTCCTCTCGTTCTTCTATCTTATGCGCAATAGTTTTTCAGTGCTCTGCGATCTGCACCAGCTTCCAGTAAGCTTTCAGGTTGAATTCAAGCTGTTGGTTTGAACCTATAAAAACTGGAAAGGATTAGAACTTGGTTGCCTGAGAGATTGCCTGTCTTTCCCAATGATATACTGCAACAGCTGAGATCAGCAGAGGTGCACAAGATGGAACGCCTTCCATTTAAAACAGAGAGCTGCTAGTAGTACGTCCTCAGTGAAGAGTCCTAATCTAGTTTTCCACTTTGTTCCATCAGAGCCCAGATTTGTTAATCTTCCAGGCAAGTTGTAAAGCCCATTCCCCACCCCCCCTTCCACTTCTGTAAGGTTGCTGAAGAGAGTATAAGCTGAGGAGAAGATGTTTATGGGCAGTCCTTTGTTTATGTTCATGTTGTGATTTTTAATGTATAGCCCAAGTGCCCAAAGCACAAGGTAGGTGACTACAATTGTATTTTTAAAGCTCAAAGTAAATATATAAATACCTCTTTTCTTGACTCCAAGTACTGAAGATGACAAATGATTATGATACCTTGGCCTAAGGTATTTGTGGAAACAGGTCCCCAACATTGTTTATCAACTAGCAGATTGGTAGGACACAAAGTTATTTTCTAATAGTTAATTTGATTGGAAGCTATCATATTAATATCTTTGAAGACAAAATAACACTTTTTAAAATCTCAGCCAGAAATATTATTTGTCCTAAAAATATAAGAGCTAGTAAAAATAAGCTTTGGTTTATGACGAACGTACTTGAGACTTCATTCTCCCTTGCCTTGCATAACCTGTGTGCAAAATTAATATAAAATATTTCCAAACCAGAGCAGTAGTGTATTGCTCCCACCTTGCCCAGGGGTAAATATGCACACAAGATGCATGGTAGTGGAGAATCAGGACCTAGGCTAGAAGGAGCTGCATAGACAGACAGGTTTTGTTTTTTTCTTACCTTGCTCATCTAGGAGAATGTTGTCTGGTTTTACATCTCTGGGAAAAGAAATGAGGATGTATGTAAGAAGTTATGCAAATGTAAAAAGCAACTCAAAAGAAAAGCAAAACTATTTCTTGTGACCCAATAATTAGGGTAGAAAATATAAAACAAAGTACCCTAGTCTGAGAGAAATTATTCATGCATGTGCCATCTCTTATATGTGTAATAGATAAATGTTTTTCCTGTGCAATCATAAAAAAAAAAAAAAAAAAAAAAAAGGGAACAAAACTCCCAGATCTTGCCCTTGCAAAACTCCCATTGAAATTAATACTGCAAGATTTGGTGTTTATTGTGAAGAACTTTATAACTTTGAATCAAATACTGGGCCAAATTTACGCTGGAGTAAATTTAGAGTAAGTCCACAGATGGCAAGAGTCCAGCTCCAGTATAAATGAGGGCAGAAGTTTAACCAAGGGGTCATATGGCCAAGTGCAGTTTAAATAGGAGCTGTTTACTGAATACCAACTGTTAATGACGTTGGGATACTCATTAGCGTACAACACAATGGGGACAACTGCACCTTCAACTCAAACATAGACTGCAATGGACCTATGCCAGTTTGCACCAGCTGATGATCTGGTCCCTTATTCTCTAATGAGCCTGACGGTCTCATTTTTCCTTGTTGGTTTATTTAGCTGCACCAGTTTTCCACAGCTGAGACTAACAGATTTTGCTGTTACCTGTGAATAATATGCTGACTTCGTAAATAGTCTAGAGCTAGTGCCATCTCACAAATATAAAGCTTCACTGTTTCCTCTGTGAATTGAACATTTTGCTGTAGATGATACCGTAGATCACCACCTAGGAGTAAATCCACTACCATAAACATGTCTTCTTCATCCTGAAAAGAGTACCTACAGAAAACAAACACAGTTGAGTAAACAGCATGGCACCTTGCAAATTTCACAGGTGCTACAAAATGAAGGAGCTTTTTTTTAATCCTAATTATACTCTACATGTTAAATGATAACATCCATATGCTCCCCATTTGCCCAAGTAAAGTTACAGGAATATCCTGGCTTCAATATTTACATCATTTTAATAGTGCATGCATGATTCAATATACTGTCTCGTATTTTTTAACTCGTTACTGCTATGTTCTGTCTGGATGAATTAATTTGCTTGCTGCCTTCCTCATTTTGTAACTTACACAGGCTATCCCATGCAAAATTTCTGTGGAGGGGCAGCAATGCTCATTAATTTTACCCTACTTGCACAGCCCATTGTTATATCCAGGGCACTGTCATTTAACTCCTATATTCTTAACACACGTATTCTTCCTGATATAATCAATATTGTGCTGGAATAATGAGCAGCAGACCAAATGTAATTATCTGATAAACCTCCCTGCTATCAGCTCGAATGAGTCACCAACAAAGAATATGCTACCCAGAGCTACTGTTAGCCAATCTCCATTACAATTAAAATGTTGGTGCTGATTCTAGCCCCCTGACTAAGCCTCTATCCACTTCTCTGACATCTAGTGTGAAGGACCTATGATGGGCCAGGGGAGACTGTCCTTGCTTCAGCAGTAGCATGAGGTCAATGTGTGGGGTGCTATGCTGCACCCTCTGAAAGGCCCCATTGTGGGGGGCATACCTATAATTCTTAGTTGAGCTGGGCGAGAACTTTTGGACAAATAGTTTAGCTGCTGAAAAATGCAGTTTCAGGCTAACTAAAACTGTTCTCAGATTGGACACCAATTTGCTAAATACTTTTGGCTCCCCAAAAAGGTTTTGGGATAGATTCATAAAACCAAAGGAGGGCCCTCTTGTTTACCCAATGGCCCTGTGGCTAGAGCACTGAGCTGGGATGGGGGAGACCCAGGGTCAAGTCCCCATTCTGTCTGATTCAGAGCAGGGAGCTGAACTTTGGTCTCCCACATTTTAGATGAGCGCCTTAACCACTAAGATATGGGATATTCTAGGTGGGGCTCAGTCTCGCCTGTTGAAGCTGTTCCTCTTTGTATAAAATACTTAAATAGTCATTGGAGCAGGAATTTGAACTTGGATTTCTCACCTCCCAACTGAGCCTTAGGAAGGGAGAGTGAGAACCTGGTGGTTAGTTTAGGTGACTCACCTGGGTTGAGGTGACACCTGGGTTCCAGTCCCTGCTCCAATGAACACCCAGAAAGCCAGTACAGGATCTGCACCATTTACTCAGTGAGCCAAATTCTTCTCTAACGCCATGTGCAAATCCTTTGAGGTCAGTGGAATTGCACACAGCATGCATCATGGCAGCCTGTGTGTCAACGGGATCATACGTTACAAAAGTTTATTGCTTATGTATTGTTTAAAAAAACCCTCATTATATATAGTATCAGCCAAAAAAAATTAAAGGTCTCATCCCGTGTGGCGTTCAGTGGGAATAAAGGGCCCTTTGAGTGCATTTAGCACTTTATGGGAGGGGCTAAGCAACTCACAGGATTAGGCCCTAAATTATTTAGTTGAAAATAGTTATCTGAGATTTCTAGGGCTTCAGATTCAGCCTGACCTTAACCAGGCCTACAGTTTTTGTAACCACAGTTTTTTCAGCAGAAATAATTACAGGTGAAATTTGGCACTCTCACTTCTTTGAGAGTGCAATTTAGTTCAGCTTTAGCCTAAGGCTGAGGTCCACAGTTCCCATTGTTTTCCAGTGGAGTTGAGTGCTTAGCTCTGAAAAATCAGACCATTAGAGACCCAGTTACCTGATTTGTGGCACTATCAGGAAAATGGCCTGAATTGCAGCTACGGGGAAGCTAAGCTATGAAAATTTGGCCTTGAGTTTCAACACTTTGCACTAATGATTTTCACTGTGAGAAACATTGTCAGTCCCTGCTAACCATTCACCCAGAGCTACATAGTTCCCTATTATCTTTTATGAATCACTCACCTCATTAACAGGTGAAGTTTGGGACTCTACTAAAGACCTATTTCATTTTAACTTCAGATTCATTCTAAATGCAGATTTTCTGTATTTTTCATAAACTGATTTTTCTCTTTTTTGAAAATGAAGTAAGAGAACACAAGGGCTAATTTAACTCATAGAATGTCAGAGCAGGAGCCTTATATCAGTTACAAAATAGAAAGGTCTTTTTAAAATCTGAAACAATTGGCTTTTGTGAGAAACCCCACCACACTCTGGACATACCTCAAAAGAATTTCCAGTAGTCGTTTGTGGCAACAGTACTACTTAGTGAATTACATGTGGGATTGTGCATCATAAATTTCTGTTCTTATACTGAATGTGTGCTAGAAATGAATGTACAATTCTATTATCTGATAGTGCTAAGAGAAAACACTTTCTTAACGACCTCAGTAGAGCAATTGTTAAAATGGTTTGACAAACTCAGGCGATTGTCTTGACTCTACTGAAGTGACTTATTGAATCTAATCCTAAAGCATCATACATTGACTTTATTTCATCATTTTATTTTAGTGCTATTGGGTTTTTTTCAGTCTTCGGGAAATTTCACTGCACATTAACATGGCTGGAGGATTAGCACTGGCTAATAGAGACTGACTCCTTGAAGCAAACATCCCTGCCAACTCTATCAATGCAGATTCAGCCTGTCCTGCTATCAGATTTGTGGATCCTTCCTGAGAAAAAGTGCCAGTAATTCCTGATGTGTCTTTGTGAGGTCAAACAATATGCAACAGGGATTAATTTTAGACTAACAAACACATTTCATTTGTGAGATAAACTTTGGAATCCAACAGGAAATTTGGAATCTATTAGAGAAAACTATGGCACTATCAATACACTTCACTGCATTTTTTATTTTAAAAAATCACTTTATTTACCAGTTATTTTATGAACACAGTCTTTATTTTATCATTACAACACACTTTTCGTAACAGTAGAAAAGATGTAATTGGATGAGTCTTTAGGTAATTTGAAAAACTGCTGGATTGAAAATATTGGCTACCTGACTCCATTATATTCTCCAGATTCCAAATGAGGAACTGGGGTTTTACAAAAAGCTACTTTATCATTTGAAATAATATACTATAAACTGTAACAAAGGATGCGTGAAGCCATTTGAAAAATATAAAAGCAACTCAAAATTTTAAGCAGCCCAATGCCAATTTTCAGGTTGGATAAGGATGGCCCATCTCTCTCCCTCTCTTTCTCACTTTCATCCTCTTTCCCAGTATGGCAACATCACTCTCCCTTCTTGTAACCTTCTTACTTGTCCCCAGCTTCCTTCCACCAAGCTATAGAGATTTGACCTTCCCCACTGTCTATAAATATGGGTCATGGATTCATTCCTGTATCTTCCAATATTACCTCTTTCCTAATGCTTTCTTTGAAGATTTCATCATGGAACTCAGTAGTTCTGAAAACCTGTTTGTTGGACCTTGCTGCCAATGAATCTTATGAGCACTCATGCATAAAATGCTCTCTGGGCACAGCATCTCTGAGCATGCACAATTTGAATTCAGCTTCCAGGGCCCATCAAGGAAGATGATAGACTTACTGAGATTTGCTGATCCCTGCAAAAGAACATTTGTGGTGGGCAATTGCAGCAGGGATAACTTGGAGGGTCATGAAGATGGTGGTGGAAGGAACATCAAAATTTTTGATAAACTTCAGATAAAGGTCTGAACTATTGCATGCTCATCAAAAATGAACTTATGATCCTTTGGGGCTTATTGGATCATTTTCTATCATCAGCCAATAGATTTGGGTTGTGCACAAGTTAATAACGAAAATAAATCTGAATTATAAAGGAATGCACTTTTAATTGACCAGTTTAAGTTATTATAAAGCATTTTGTTTACAACGAGGCTTTCAATAATTGCCATATGGCTGATATATTTAAGTAGTCTCTTCAAATTGTCTCAAAAGGAGAACACTAGCTAAAGTGATTACATTTGAAATTGCTCAGTATTAATTGCAGTTCAAACTTGATCATGTGTCCACTGGTAAAGACTATGCAATGACTGGTTCACTGCAACAAATACCAATGAAATTATTGCAATTATTTCCTTATATCACAACTAAAGTCTAAAAATTGTTTTGACCCATAAAAAGCTTTTGAAATGTATCTTTGGATGCTCACTGTATAGCGTAAGATGTACGGTGCCACTGGAGCATCCCTACAACCATATTTTATGTAGTCTGGCCACCCTCCTCTTAGGCCTCTCTCTGTCATCCTGGCTTCCATTTAGCAAGGTACTTAAACATGTGCCTAACTTAAAGTGCATATTTAAAGTGCCTTGATGACCTGGGGCCCCTCTAATAGGGCCTACCTAGCAAAATCTTACTTCTAATGCTTATGACCCAGAGCAGTCCATTTACCCAGTCCAGTAGCAAGTGTTTGCAAGATCAAGTCCTTTAGAATGAAAGATTCCTGAGAGACAGGAACCATGTGTAAAGCCCCATACACTTTTAGCACATTTGTACCATGTACCATGTACAAATGTTGCTGGTATTATTATTATTTATTGTTATTTATTATTAAGATGGTAAACATAATCTACATCATGGAGAGCTACCAGTTTCTTTTAATTCTTTAAATTCAAGTTTGTGCCTGATGCATGAATTATAGCACACAATTCATGATGAAACAGTAAAGAACATGGACAGAATCACAGTGATCAGTATCTCCATACATAAATTACCGTGACTAAGTTGTTTGACTGTATCAAGGTTCCTTTGCCAAACTTCACTTTAACATGTTGAATTGCAAAATTATTTTAAATTTAACTTGAAAAATATTAGCGGAACAGTTATTTGATTTTCAGATTTGAAAGAGAACTTGTTTACCAATTAAAAAAACAAAATATTCCAAAGAAATCATGTAAGATAATTTATCAAATGCATTTCAAAATGTGCCTTAAAATGTAGACATCTTAGTGTCAAGACAGGTTCCCTGAGTTTTCACATAAGCAAGAAATCCATTGATGACATGGAAACAACTCAATAGATTTCTTTCATTGCCCCTTGTCAAGAGCAAACTGAATGACTATGAGTGTTACTGTAAGGTGTTTGTGAATGCATGCAGTCACCAGAAGTGTACATCAGAAAAGAAGATATTCACCAGAGATTCACCAAGAATACATGCTCAATTTCCTGCAGGATCTCTAATTCTCTAAACACGTTTCGAACCTCATCTCTTTCGATGCATTGTTGTTTGTTCATGTACTTCATGGCATACATCTTCTCCGTATCTCTCTTTTGTACAATACAAACCTAGAACAAAAAAAAAAAAAAAAAAAAGTAGATGACAGTGATATACCTTTACTTGATGTTTTATCTGACTGTAGCTGTTCATTTGGTATCTTGGGGCTCAAATATGTGTGGTATTCAGTACAGTGCCAATTAAACTAATGGGGAGGGGGTGAAAGGAACACTTGGCAGAATCAGGCCCATTTTAATTCGGTGCTCTTTAGACATGGGCCTGTACAAAGTTATCAGTTCAAATACTTGTTGACTGTAGAAGATGTTTGAATTCTGAACTGGATCTGAATCAGAATTTTAGAACTGACCCTTTATCTTTATAATAGGCCAAATCAGAATCCCACATCCAAACATCTCTGAACTCTGGAGTTATCAAAATCTAGATCTGAATTTTGTTGACATCCTTTAAACTCCATTCCCATCTATAGTCACTAGGCACTCCCTGTGCACCCATGTGACTACAGCCCTTTGGATGGCACACCTAATGGGTCAGGTATGCCCTTTTATTCATAGCAGTATTTGTTATTTTATGCCATAGCTCCTAAAAGCTTCCACCAGGGATCAGGGCCCTAGAGTGCTCCACTCCAGCCACCCTTCCTTCACTGCTGTTGTTTAGTTTTTTTCACTGCTCAGGGATGGGCTTCATGAAATTGCAGACAACTGACAAAGATTCAAATGGTCTATTTAAAAAGAAAGCTCTTTAAGAATAAATTAAAAATGAGATTAAGACAAAAGAAATAGACTGTATAACAGATCTAGTCTCATACTTGGAAAGAGTTAAGCTAGGCAGGTACATATTTATGCTTAGTTACAGTAAAGTAACTTATTTTTCTAGGGAGCATTTTTTTCCTTTTCTCCCTTGTGATCCATTTGGCCACCAAGCCTATCAGTCCCATGTAGCTTATAGTATTAGGTCTCTTTCACAGTCCTCTTATGCATTTCTGGCACCTTTGATATGACTGGCTTATTATCACACCAAGCATCTCCTTCCCCCGGCCTGGTCTACACTACAAAGATGGGTTGACCTAAGTCGACTTGTTTCAACCTAGGTTTGTATTATCCAAACCTAAATATGTCTCCCATCAACTTAAGCATAATTACAGCCCCCCCAGAACCCCTGCCAAATGATGCACAGCCAAAGTTGACTATTTTTATCAGCATAGTGCTAATGAAGACACTGCATCACCTGTGTCAACCCTAACTGTCCTCTAGCAGTTATCCCACAATGCATCATCTCCCATGACAGTGGTCACTCCGGTCACAATTTTGAACTCTACTGCCCAGGGGTCATCGATCCTGGAAGCCTGCCCCACCCCGTCCTCTTTAAAAACCTCAACATGTTTTTGAAATGCCTTTTCCTGGTTGGCCACCTTGGTGAGCAAACCTTCTAGCCCACCTTTGCGAGCATCTGACCATGCCAGCTCTGCACTGACAGAGCGCTATACTTCGACATGCTCCTGCCTGGAATAGAGCAGAAGTCCAGGATCTCCTTGGCCTATGGGAAAAAGAGGCTGTGCAAGCCTAACTAAGGAGCAGCTGAAGGAATATAGATATCTACACATAGATTGCATCGGGGATGCTAAACTTTGAGCATGACAGGGATGAGAATCAATGCTGGGTGAAAGCCAAGGAACTTTGGCAGGCCTATCAGAAAGTGAGGGAGAACAACAACAAATTTGGGGCCCCCGCACTTGTACCCTAAAGTTCAAAGTGGGGATACAGCCTTGACATGTCCCACAAGGCTTTGTACCAGAGGGAATACCCATGGTGTATTACATTTTCTATCGATGCAACTACTTGTGATGAGGACATGCAGCACCAATGCAAGCAACCAACTGTGCACATGCCTGAATGACATATAGAAGCTGGCAGCTGTAAGCCAACATAACATATATTGACCAAACTTTGTAGTATAGACATAGAGCCAAAGTGGTGTTTCCTGTCTCCAAATTCACGGAGGGTTGTATTCAGTTCTGTGCCTAAACAGTTTCAGGATCAGTTTTCCTGTGTCACTTTTTACCTTAAATATGCTGTTGAAGGTAGAGCCACACAACTATGGACTTTCTGGCCACATTTGCAACTCCCTCACCCCACTCTTTGGCTGACTGTCTGTTGTTAGAAGATATTTTTTGAGTATGATTAACCTCCTTGTCTGAAGATGTCAATTTATAGACAGCTCATTGTCTGCACTGTCTTTGACTTTAAATAGACGTGGCTTATAGAATTCTTAGATTTTCGTCTTGACATTAGCTCTACTCCGTATCAAATGTGAATTGCTGACAGACTGAAACCAATCTGTCACATAGTTTATTACGAGTATTCTGTTCCTTATATTCTGAAAAGGCATAATCATTTAGTTCATATCAGAGAAAGTGATTAAACAATTTATTTGCATTATATTTATGATGTAATGAAAAACAAAGGCTTAACTGTTAAAATACTACATATATACTGAAACCCCATATTATTTATATCAATCCCTCCCTTCTGAAGTGAGTTCCTCCACTAGACAGAAATTCAGTCTAAATGAGTTGTTTGCCACTCTTGCTTGACTAAATATTTTGTACACTCAATTCACACTACCACATTTTAAAGGTATAAAATAAGTTCCAGGTATAATTTTTAACTTACTTGGATCACAGCTGTGATTCTCAGGCTACTTTCAGAATGGAACTACATCTTTGTTGTCAAACATTCTTATGGTTCAGGGTAGTTTTTTGTGTTTTCCCTGTCTACCACTGATAATTTACAATGTGTGCTAATGCATTCAAGTATTAAATATCACAAGGAATAGTGTCTGATCCCCAGAGCCCATTGAAATCAATGGGAGTCTTTCAATTGACTTTATTAGGCCTTGCATCAGACTGGATGTGAATAAACAGTAAATGATGTATAATAGCAATTGGCTGCAATAATATCTCTCTTTAGAGTTCTAAGGTGTTGGATTTAGTTGAAACTTTTTTAAAAACAAAAAACCTCTTACAAATATAACAAAAGTTTCAAAAGAAGTCGATTTTTTTTACTTTAAAACACTGATCTCAAAGGAAAGTACAGAAAGACACTGATGAGGGCTTGTCTACACCACACAGCTTTTAGTGACAAGACTGTGTCGATTCAGCCTTGTCGCTAAAAGTCAGCATGTGTAAACGCTCTTGGTCGCTACTTTGTCAGCTCGTTTGCCAACAAAATACTTCCAGCCCTACGAGTGGCATTAACTTTGTCAGCAGGAGAACGCTCCTGCCGACAAAGCTGCGTTCACACTGCCACTTGCTTCGGCAAAACTTTTGTCTTTCGCGGGGGGGCTTTTTAAAGTACCCATGAAAGACAAAAGTTTTGTCGACAACTTCGCAGTGTAGACATACCCAAAGATATACAAACAGAAATATCAAGTTAAATGAGACCCAAAATGGGTATGTAAGTTGCAAATGGCCTTATTTTTCAGCACTCTACATGGAGTATCCTCACTGACTTGAACACACTAGGATCAGAGGATTTCTGAAGCAGAATTTGGGAGTGATTTTACCTCAGAAAGCTTCACACATATATCACCTTTCACACATCAGACTACAATAGTGCATAACCTCTGGATTCCATCAGTGAAAATGTCAGTTTCCAATTAACCAATTAAATCCATCACTGCCTTGGACATCAAGAGTCACAATGTCTTGTCCTTGATATGTTTATTCAGCAGCAGACATGATGGCAGCAATTGTTGGTATCAAAAGGTTAATCTGTTATTTCCCCTACCATCACCCTCAAACACTATGGAATATTGCAAAATCAGTCAGCTTGATTGTGGATACTGGCTAATTTTTCCTTTGGAATGTCTTTCTGTGATTCTTCTGTGTACTAATGAAACTCTAATGATGAAGGTAACTATTTTTAAACAAGCTAATGAAAATTCTACACATGGTATAATTATGTCTGTTCTCTTTTAATTATCAGACATACTTATGATTACAATGCAGTGCACACATTTTCTAAAAAATTAATTTGGCAGCTCATTCACATAGCTCCTCATCTGGAACAGCAGACTAAGACTGACCTCAAAGTGACTTCTCATGACTCATTAGCAAGAATCAATATCTTCCATTGTTGTATGCAGTGTTGTTGTAGCCATGTTGGTCCCAGGATATTGGAGGGTGGGTGAAGTAATATTGTTAGAGAATATTTATATGATATCAAAATCAAACAAGATGAGTTTTATACATGGAGGGGAAAAAAACAAACTAACCCATTAAACTATTCCAAACTTCCAGAATACGTCCATTAATAACAATTTGCAAGTACTAATGGCAGATAATATAAAATCATCATGGATATATTACAGCTAGAAAGAGACAGCATAATGGATAGTTACTATTAGCTTGGTAAAAACATCTGATTTAAAGATACAAATTGAAATTATGGGTATAATCTTGCAGTTACCAATATGATTCTTATTGAACAAGAATGTTATGGATTTAAATATTTATACACGTACCTAGCTGTTGAAAGGTTTACTGTGAAAAGAGATGTTAAACCAAGATCCCATCTATCTGCTTCCTATAGCAGCTGGTAGATGTTCGAGGTTATCATCACATTATTTTCTCTGATTATTTCTTTCACTTGCTACTACCACAGTTACTGGTTATATGCATAATGGTAATAAATATTTCCTAAACCTGGACACATATGGCTGCATGATGAAATCTCTCTATTAACTCTAATCTTATTTTCCGCAATATGATATCTGCTGTTATTAAAGGAAACTGAAGTGGAAAAGCTAGTAGCTAACAGCTGCAACTGACACTCAGTTACTGATAGCTGTTCCTCTTTTCCATCTCTTTAGAAATAGAGGTCATGTTGGCAAAAGATATGAAAGAGATTATAGGCCTCACTCACCGCTGTGTTATTCCATCTTTACACTGCAGTAAGGCCATTAAGATCAGAACTGAAGAGAGGAAAAAGGTGACACATTAACCTCTTGGTGCCAGCACTTGTTGGCATCATGTCCATTATTGAGAATGAATACTGATTAAACTATAGCAACTCTGATGTTAATCTGGAATAACACAACGGTGAATCAGGCACTATATTTTAGATAATGTCAACATTTATTCTATATTACATGTATCATAGAATAGTTATAGGGCTTAATAATTGCACCACTGCACCGATTCACTAAATATCATAATGATTATCGATGCAGGCTGGTAAATTCTGATAATGTTTCTTTGGTTTCTTCTTTGTCTGCTTTATCATCCATCTTTCTTTTCTTTATCATCTTATTTTCTTTGGTGCTATTCTTTTTCCTTCTCTGTTTTCACAAATGGGTTGGTATTAAAACTTGGGGGTGCATTTTGTAATGTTATCTTCTAACACGGCTCATTTTATGCTACTTCTGGAACTCCCTTCTATCTTACATCTCCATATAGCACTTTTTAAACTGAAATATACTTGTCGATAAAAGATTAAGGATTTAAAAAACAATTATAAGCAAGCGAGCACACACTAATAACTTATTGTTGCTCCTGGAAATCACAATTCCTTGAAACAGAGTCAGAAAACCTGCCAGCAGGCAGCTAACTAAGAGTGGGAGTTAGAACTCATGCATCAAGATTTCAGCCTTTGAAAAATGATGGGCAAATGACTTGTTTATTAGTATAGAGGTGGTGGATGGGGAGAAAAATGGGAAGGAATCTTGTAAGGGTTTTAAGATGTCTGCAACAACACAAACCTTGTGCTTCATACTGCATTAGGGTATTATGAACTCTAATGCAGTGATTATCAACCAGGGGTCCGGGGCCGCAAGCAGTTTTCAGGGGAGCCGCCAAACAGGACCAGCATTAGACTCACTGGGGCCCAGGGCAGAAAGCCGAAGCCCCACAGCATGGGGCTGAAGCCCAGAGCCCTGAGCCCCGCCATCTGGGGCTGAAGCAGAAGCCTGAGAAACTTAGCTTCTCGGTGCCCCCTGTGGTTTTGGGCCCTGGGCAATTGCCCTGCTTGCTATCCCTACCGCCAGCCCTGGCTTTTATATGCAGAAGACCAGATGTTGTGGCACAGGTGGGCCATGGAGTTTTTATAGCATGTGTGTGGGGGGGGAGGGGGCCTCATAAAGAAAAATGTTGAGAACCCCTGCTCTACTGGAAATGAATAGGGTTGGCCTCATGGATCCAGATGTTTGCTACTCTTGTGATTCTGATACAAAACAGTTTTGTGCATGCTGTTTGAGTGTGTGATGCAAAAACAATAATTCATCTTGAAAACAAAAATGTTGAGAATATAAAAAGCACTCTACTTGCCCAATAAACCCTCCTCTCTGCTATTCACATTAACTCCATTGTAGTTGACATACACATCACGCCAGGTCCTATCCTGTGCCTGAGCACCACTCAGCACAGAAGAGGGGGATACTGAGGCAGCTAGTTATGGCTCTCTGTTCCTCGTGGCTGGTATATGCCAACCCTGGTCAGTCTCAGTGATGCTTAGAGGAGCTGCTGGGCTATTCTAACATATGCCATTAATATGAGATCCTTAATGGATCCCATGTCCGTGAAGAGTTGGTACAGCAGAGCCCCTCTGACATGTCCCCTTCCTTGCCTGGTATGCCACTTTCTTTCCTGGTACATCCCCTAAGCTGCAGCCGATGAGCAGAAGGGTAGAGACCCAGACAGGGAATTTTTCTATGCAGGGGGAATTTTCTGCTGGCCATTTGTAGCCAGTTGCTGACACCTTTGTGCTGCCTGAGTGATACAAAAGGGATAGATCTCAACAGAGAATCTGATCCTTATTGATTTATATACCCTTTTGGGGGGAGAAAATAAACTTATTCTTTTTCCTTTATGCTGCTTTTCCTGATGAGGGTCGTGGCGACAGCATGGAGAATAGGGAGGACCAGACCTCCTTAACAGGTTTCAGCTCCTCCTGGGGGATTCCCCAGCGTTCCCAGGCCGGTCAGGAGATATAATCCCTCCAGCATGTTCTGGGTCAGCCTTGGGGCCTCCTCCCAGTGGGATGTGCCTGGTAGAGTTCCAAAGGAAGCCTCCCAGGAGGCATCCTTATCAGGTACCCAAACAACCTCAGCTGGCTCCTCTCGATCTGCAGGAGTAGCAGCTCTATGCTGAGGCTCTCCCGAATAGCCGAGCCCCTCACCCTGTCTTGGAGAATAAGCCCAGCCACCTTGCAGAGAAACCTCATTTCTGCCGCTTGTACCCGTGATCTTATCCTTTCGGTCATTACCCAAAGTTCATGACCATAGGTGAGGATGGGGATGTAGATCGACCTGTAAACCGAGAGCTTTGTCCGAGAACTCAGCTCCCGCTTCACCACCATGGACTGGTACATCGCCGCATGCCTGCCACACCAATCCAACAGTCAATCTCACACTCCTGCTTACCATCACTCGTGAACAAGACCCATAGATACTTGAACTCTTCCACTAAAGGCAGCCACTCCCCCCTCACCCGGAGAGAGCAGTCCACTTCCTTCCAGGAGAGGACCATGACCTCTGATTTGGAGGTGCTGATTCTCAACCCAGCCAGCAGCGAAACATTTGAGTGCACATCGGAGATCACAATCTGAAGAAGCAAGAAAGACAATATCATCTGCAAACAGCAGAGATGCCACCTCTGAGTCCCTGTACTGGATGCACTCCACAGCTCGGCTGTGCCTTGATATCCTATCCATGAAAATCACGAACTGGAGTGAGATTCTCAATAGAGAATCCGATCCTTGATCTTTATTGATTATATACCCTTTGGGGGAGAGAAAATAAACTCTTTCGCTAAATTCTTTGTAAGTGGTTATCACAAACCTCTCTCCGGCCTATCCAAACTCATGAGTTTTCAACAGCCCCTCTAATTTCAGACTAAATCCAGAAGGGGCCATTATGATAATCTAATCTGACCTCCTATGTAACACACAATGGAGAATTTACCACAAGCCTTAGTAATCTATTCCAGTAGGTGATTATTTGCATTGTTATTTACAATTTGAATTAATCCTATAAGAATGGGTTTCTAGCAGAGGCAGATGTAGCCTCCTGATTCAATGGATGCACTGTACTAAATTGCAGAAGGGGGCACTGACAGAGAGGCAGCCTGGCCAAACCTGAGTGGGGCTGCAACTCCATGAATCGGGTCTCAATGCCTGCAACGGGGAGCCAGGTCCAGTACTGTGGAACAGGAGCTGCCACTGCAGGATGACGGCCGGGCAAACTCACTCTCCGTCACCCACCCCAGGGGCCTTCCATCTACACCTGGCCAGGAGACATGTATGTTTGCCTGTTTTTACACCCATGGTTTCATGATTTCTGTGTGTGCAACTGAACCTGTGAACCCCTGTTAAAGCCACCTGTGATTTCTAGGCTACAGGACCTGGTGAACTGTACCATCACCCATAATATCTTCTAGAATGGAAAAACAGCCAGCTCAAATTACCATAAAACATTTTAAAGATAATACTTAGTGGATAAAAAGTAATTAAAAATTTGTAGGCACAAGTAACATTTGATTCTGTCTAAAACAACCTAATATACAAACCTTGCAGAAATACATTTTACAGACTATAAGAAAACAACTCTACTCTTACCATTTCCTCGCTGCCTATACCACTCTAACCAGAAATGGTCATTGCGCTAAAGCCGTGGTTCTAAACCTTTTACTGCCGCCTACACCCCTGTGGTTCTCAAAATATGTTCTCGCACCCCTTATCAAAAATCGTTGAAGTAGGTCAGTTCTTTAAACCTAGATATATTTTTGTTTGTATATTACAGCAATTGTTAAAAAAAAAATATAATGTTAATAAATACATAGGTTTGATGAAACAAAGTAGTTGTACTTAACGCGCCTGTGCTTAATTTGTGTTTTCGATGATTTACCTTCTAAAAAATCTGGCATGTCTCGCACCCCCAGAAAGGGCATCTTGCACCCCCAGGGGGTGCGTGCACCCCAGGTTAAGAGCTACTGGTCTAAAGCATCCCTAAAAATGGCAATGTTGTGTTATATTATGTAGTTCAGCTGGGGGCTAGCCATGAAAATTGAACACCCACCCTAAAACCCAAAAAACTCTTTGATTTCAGTTCATCTCATATTAAGGTTTGAAGACCATGGATTTCTCAGTGTGCATTTTTAAGGAGCAGGAAATGTATTCCAAGTGTCATGGACAACTTTACATTAATGGTTTTGATTTGTAATAGCTTACCATGTACTTTGTAGTATATTAATTTCCTTTGCTTCTTGTTTACATGAGGGAAACCAGAAACAGTGTAATGAATGAGAAAAGGATGAAAGCTACTTGTACTCTGTAATCATAATAAATAAGTTTTATGAAATGTAATTGCACCAAGAAAATACAAAATCATCCCAATTTATTCAAGCTCTCTAGAAATCTTTGTTCTCAGGCTTCTTGAAAATGTTAATAGGAGTACATGGGAATTATCTTCAGTTAGCCAAGAATTTCAGCATGTGGTTGGGGGATGTGTGTGCAAAGAGAGGGGGACACTTGAATTCTGACACCTAGAAGTGTTGATTTAATCCTTGTTTCATGCTTTGCCTGGAGTATGGCTACTACTTTGGGGTCTGATCTTGTGGGACCTAATCCAACTGGCATTAAAGTTAATAGGAGTCTTTCCATTGACTTTTTTTGCGGGGGGGGTGGGGGGGTGTGTGTGTGTTGGATTGGGCCCCTAAGAAGCAAGAGAACAAAGTTTTCTCCAGCACTGTATGTACTGTTTTTACTATTATAATTGCTTTTATGGCTAATAGGGAGGCCTTGACACTGCTCTAATTTATGCCAACAACTAATTTAATCACTGGAAGCTCCTAGGATTGCCATCTATGTCCCCCACATGAATTTGTTGCAAGATTTCTCTGATCACACAGACATGTATCATATATATATATATACACACACACATTTATCTTTTTTTTCTATTTCTCTGCTTGCCAGAGTCCTAGCTATAGTACCAGAATGCACAGTATTTACTTGGTAAAAAGTTAAAGTATAAAAGTTACCTTATCTTTAAATTAATCTGAGATCCATTATTCAAGACTATCTTGGTTCTATTATACTGCATAGCATGGTAGACAGCAGAAAGAAGGGGGGTATTGTCCTAATTTCTCCAAAATGTAGTCCCTTATTGCATAGAAGAAAATTTTCAGCAGTTAAATATGGTCATTAGAAAAACTGTATGCAATTCTGCCAGATTCGGGATGCAGAAGACAGGGATCAGCTGGTGGTAGTTTGCTCAAGACATTTCATATAAAAGATTTAATAGAGTCCCAAATAACCCGAACATTCAGCTGCTGCCAAATGGTTTGTATACAGCTGCCTTCACTTTTATTGCATTAAAAGCATAAAGGGTTTAGAAATGAAATTACATTTACTATTTAGGAAAGAATATATGAATTCACATCTCCCAAATCTATCTCACTTTGAGACCCTGGACAATGGCAATGTCTTGTATTCCCATCCACAGCGGACACTCCATTTTCAGCTGAATCTGGGGCAGTATAGGTCTCTATTCCAAAACATATTTCAGTTTACTGATATATGGGCAGACACAGGGATCAGTGAGCCATGTAGTGTTTACAAAAGTGGGTTGACTTCTCTTTGCAAATGATTCTATTTCTTCAGGCAAGTTACTTTTAAATTGTGAGAAGGTCAGAATACATGGAAACCTAAACTTGTGGATAGTAGTTCTAAAGTCATGAAACTCACCTCTGCCTTCTGAATGAAAAGACAAACACCACTTGGTAGAGCCACAAAGAAATGTAATTGTTTCTTTAAAAAGCTGCTACTAAAGTTTGTCAAAATGTTTCCAGAGTCCTTTATGCATCCTATCATAGTAGGACTAGAATGCAGTAATTATTTGCCATGTAGCTCTTAAATACTGAATTTAAAATATCGACTTGCAAATTCCCTTCTCTGAGAAGGAAACTTAAAAGAAATAAGGGATCATATGGAAGGAAAATAAAACTTGGTAAGCATACGGTACCACTGGCATCTATGCTCCTGAGAGCCAGGAGATGCTATGATTTTGAGAAAACAGAAGTAACATTGGTTGCAAACATATTTTGTAATACCTGAGTATTTACATTGTGTAAAACTTTTCACAGATGTTTGGTGTGATTTTTAACTAAATTGGCTAGTAAGTTATATGGTTTGTTCTTTTTTGCTGGTTTATTTTGGGTCCAATAGAAAATTATATTCTAGTATGTCTAAATACCAATCTTCTAGGAAAGTTGATAGACAAGTAATTCTGAGCAGCAGACTGTGAAATGAGAACATCAGAACTCTGTGTAGTCCTGGGCAAGTCATGCAAACTCTTTTACTCAGTTTCCCTGTCTATAAAATTAATTATAACACTAGTCTCCAAGCTAATGTTTGCAAAGTGTTTGAACCTTTTTGTCCAAAATCCTCAGACGATACGCTAATGAGTCACCACTGACACCAATGGGCCTGCTCACTAAACAGCCTCTAACCACTGTGTATTGGGTTTGCCTTCATCAGCGGAAGCAGTCAAAGAGCAATATCTAATGTATGATATTTATTTTATGCCCAAGAGATTTTAGCCATTAATATGATTTTATTTCTCTAGTCCAAGAAAGACATTGCATTGCTTCTCTTTGCCACCTTTCATGTTTCACACAACAGAACAGGGCTAATTTTGCTGACTATTTGCTGTGACGCTGTCCCCATGGTTTCCACTGTCAGAAGTTTCCACTCTCTGTAGTGCAGATGGCAAATACATCCATTTAAAGCTTCTGAGATAATCAGCAAAATGTCCAAATGTCAAGGAAACGGGTACATGAACTGAACTAGCTGGAACAGCAATCTGGATATACTTTAAATTGCAGATGAAGCTATTGAACTTGCAGGGAAAGGCTTTATGGTGGAGACTCCAGAATTCTGAGGAAAATGTTAAGTCAATGCTATGGTCCAGATTGTGTTTTTGTCCCTAAGAGGGAGCACAGGGGAAGAAAGAGCTCAAGGAGTCTCCCCACACATGAGCCCACTGCACTATGCCTAGGGAGCACAGATCATCATAGAATATCAGAGCTGGAAGGGATCTTAGGAGGCATCTGGTCCAACCTCCTGCTCAACAAAGCAGGACCAATCCCCAGACAGATTTTTGCCCCAGATCCCTAAATGGCCCCCTCAATGATTGAACTTACAACCCTGGGTTTAGCAGGCCAATGCTCAAACCACTGAGCTATCCCTCCCCCCGTACTAGGGCCCTCAGCCACAATAGACTTTCCTGATGAGTGGGGGGGGGGGGGGGCAAAGGCCATGATCCTCACCCCACTCTCTGCACTGGCCAAAAGAGGTGGCTGAGAATGGAGAGGAACAGACATTGTACCCATTTAAGTTGAGCTGCCACTCCAGCATGCACTCCCTGGACACCAAGAGAAGGAACAGATGCTGAATCAGCCAGAATTTCTCCTGGCAGTCCCACTGCAATGTGCCTATTTTTACACTACCTATTGCAGGGCTCTGCCTTAGAGGAACAATTTAGTCCTGTTTGACTCTTGTACAGGGATCTCCAAAAATAATTCAAAATTAGTGCATGAATAAGGGAACTCTTAAAACCCCAGACAGAAAGCGCAGTGGAAGGCTTTCATTTTCTCTTGTAGCTTTTATTACCATAGTACTTAGCAGCGCTAGTCAAGGAACAGGACCCCATTGTGCTAGGCATTGTCGAAACACAGAACTCAAAAGATGACCTCTTCCCTAAAGAGTTTACCATCTAAGCAAACAACAGGAAACTGCAGATGGAGATAGGCAGGCAGACAGACAGGAGAGAACAAGGAAACAATGAGATAATAGCTATAAGGGGGAGGCTGTCTACTGGCATCCCCTTGGGGCACTAGACACCCCAGATTATGCAGGGAGGAGGCAGGATTATGGCTCTTCTCACCCCCAAAAAGCATCGCCGGGTGACCGGGGTGAGAGTACATGCTCCACTTTCCTAAAAATCCACTCCCCCTACATGCCAGTGAACCCCAACACTTTATGTAGTTCCTGCTGCAGTAGCGCAGCTCCGTATTGCCCCTGTATACAGAGACGTGCCAAAGAGATCCTAGAAATCAAGCAGAGGTTTTGCCATCCTGAAATGCAAAGCAAGTTCACTTTGTCTTTTTGATTTCCAGATATTAAAAGAAAACTAACAAAAAGGACAGCTTTACCTTTTCTATTGTGGAAGAAAAAGAAAAGCCTTTACAGACTGAACAGCTGGCATAATTATGAGTCCATTGTTAGTGAAATTAGCTCATTATTATTTATTTTTGCCAGCTGACGACTGATTCATGGACAACATACAGAATTTCACACACCAGATCATAGCATGGTGTACTAAACTGGAGGATCTATGTTCAATTTATGAATTCTGTTTGAGATTATGAACTCTCTATATGTATCTATATCAAACTACAAATTCCATTTTAATTGTAAGGCTGTTCTGCCTTCTCTGCTGTCTTTTTACCTCCACCTTGGTTTGGAATTCCTTGACATAGGGCTAACAACAGAAGGTCGTTAAACCTTGGTGATTGTTTATTAGAATGGAGGCACCTTAGGTCAGTGATTTGGCTACCATCCAAAAGAACAAGTCCTTGCAGGTGGGTTGGTAATCAGGCAACTGATCACTGGATGGTGGGGAGGCACTGAGCCTGACTTAAGGGGTCACCTGACAAAGAGGACTGGAAGTTATAAAAGGAAGGTTCTCTTACCAGCTGTTTTAGAAAGGAAGAAGAGACCAGAATCAGAAGGAAGCAGGCTGCAGGAGTGAGATCAGACTCCATGTTTTGGAGAAGTCATGAGCTGCCATGAGCATGGATACCATTGAGGATTCTGTCTAGATTCCAAAGAATTCTCAAGAGAGATGAGAAAACTAAGGCAGGGGACAGCATACAGGTGTTTATCTCTTGTGTTATCTAAAGTGAAGGGTGACTGGGCTAGAAACCTTGTGCAAAGTCTGTGTCTTTTTGTTTCAACTGTCATGTGTCCCTGAAGAGGTAAACTATAAAACAGAGTGCCCACAAGGTTGGAGCCCGGGGTGTGTGTGCTTAAGCAACTGGGAAGTCTGGGGAGCTGGTGCTAGTTTCAGGCCCTATACAGCTGGGCCATGGAGTCCCAGCTCTCAGAAAGGGAGGCAGAAAAAGAATCTACATCCTGAGAGGGTGCCTAGAAACCCACAGCCAGAAGCAATGCATGGCCTCTGCTTAGACTCAGGAAAGCTGCAAAGCACACAGGTCCAGTATGTAGGGCCCAAATGCATCTGCCTGGTGAGTGTCCAGCAGGGGCACCTTGACAAAGTCTGTGACACCTGAAATTCAAAATAAAAAGAAAACTAATATTAGGAGCAGATGAATGGACTATGTTTGATAAACATGGATCTTTGACTGATTCAACCTCTAGTGATGTACATAAACCTAGTCCTGCAAACTGTCTGTTGGTGAAACTTGCCTTTTTTGTGCACAGGTTACTCAAAGAGCTACTGTAATGGGTACAAGAATGTTTTCCAACTCCTGCCAAAATCCTGGCGTGAGTGAGGATGGAAATGGAATACTGGAATCCAGATGCAGATCCAGCCTTCCCTCTCGGGAAGGCTTCTTGGGATTAGGGGCAAAGGGCCATCAGGTGCCCCAAAATGCATGATGAGTTATTTGATTGTCTTGCCCTTGCCTCTTTGGTGTGCTCTTTTTGTGGAGATTTTTGGAGGTTTTGTTTGTTTGTTTTTCTTTTATTAACTCAGTGTTTTGTATCTTTTCTTTTCCTCAGTGCTTATGCGGATACCTGCATTTTTTTTGGTCCAGTTTACCAGCCACCTCCTTATATAAAGTAGACTCTGACTTTTTTTCCTCTAGAAATGTAATAACTCCTTTTACTTGATGGTTTTGAATGACTGAAATGTGCTAAAATTCCCATTTAGATTAAAGGTCATTTAATCATTTAATAACATGTCCTGAGTTATCTCAAACTAATTATACTGGACAGCACAATTTGTCAATGGGCTGAAACAAAGCCAAGTATTTTGTATTCCAGACAATGTTCATGAGGCAGATCAAATATTTGAGATTAATTGCTTATCTCTGCTGTACAAAGACTTCTTTTTTCTTCTTCTGCAAATTCAGATGTCATTCCAAATTAAGGCACTCATGATCCTGTACTTCTCTTGGATATTATTGTCACATTCAATGCAGAAATATCATTCTGCTCAAGGGAATCTTCCTTTTGTTTCTGAAATCTGAATGGATTTTTTTTTAAACTCCTTAATGGCTTCTACTTTTGAAAGGCTACATAATTTCGCTGCAGTCCTTATACACATAAAAGCTTTTGTCAAGGCTGATTCCCCACTCTGGCACTTGAGTGCAGAAGGTGGGGGCCTGCAAGGATTCTAAAAATTAATACTGGCCACTCCAGGCTTGTATTAAACTCCCAAGGTTACAGCTTTTCTCTGACCTTGGATGGGTAGATGCTGCCACCACCCCAATGCAAAACCCCTTTGAGAACACAGGAAGGCGCACTTGGGAATTCCTTCCTGTGGGTTACCCTCAAGCCTTTCACACACCCTCCCACCCCGCTCCAGGGAAGAGCTGAGAAAGGAAAAAAAGAAATCAGCTGTTGCCACCAGCTAATTAAACAACATGTGCACAAACCTCTTAAGACACAAAAATCCAATTCTGTTCTTTAAAAAGGTAAATTTTATTAATAAAAAAGAGAGAAAATACATCTGGGAACTTAGGCATTTGCTAGATTTAAAAAAAACAACTACAAGGATTAAGCATCAAGAATAGCTTTCTTGAGGTCCAGCTTAAAGGTTACAAGCAAAACAAAAAGCACCTGGGGTTAGCACAAAGGAATTCACAGGCCATAAAGAAATAAAAGAATTAAACCTAATTGCATCTTTCTAGCCATTTCCTGATCTACTTAAATATGTGAGGTTTTAAATAAGTAGTTTCTAGGTATGATACTGATGATTTTTTTTCATACCTGGCCCAAGCTTTTCACAGCATAACTGCTCTATCCCTTCTCTCTGGGAGAACAACCACAGACAGACAAAATGGGAGTCTTGTTTCAATTTTAAAAAGTTCTAGCCTTCCCATTGGCTCTTTTGGCCAGGTGCCCACTCACTTCCTTTTACCTATGCATAGCAGAGAATCTTTTTAACCCTTTACAGGTAGAGCAATTAGGGAACAGTTACTAAGAGGGACTTTATAGATGCTGGCTGGGTGTCTATAAAAGAGAGCTGCTCCCCCTACTCCTTCATTTATCACAGTTTTATTGACTGCGGCTGAGATCCACCAGCAACATTCAATATTCAAACTTGGATTTCACTTATTTTGTTCTTAGAGCAGAGGTCAATAGCTAGCATTAGCAACTGTTCACCTCTGACATCAAACATCTCAAAGCTACATGATAATGAACCAGAGCCAAATTTGGTTCTAGCTTACAGTGGTGTAAATCCTTGACACTTAGGTCAAGGAAACTGATTCACTCTTGGATTTCTACTGGCAGACTCCAGACTGTGGACCTTCAGATGTGTAAAACCTACCCAGACCAGGGGGGATGCCACAGCAGCATAGAGGTCACATTGCCATTCTACTGCAGGGCTGGAGCTGCATTGAATGTGGGGGATGCTGGCTATATAAGGAAATGGCTAGGATGCTTGATAACGCACTGATTCCACTGACAGATCTTAGATGGTACCTAATGATACTTTAAAACTGTTCTCTCCACCTAGAACCCCAGGAGGGAGCATCAGTGCTAACATTTCTGTCCTTCCATGGGGGTGAATCCCCCAGGAGGCACAGCTGCCCAGGGGGCAGCAATTTTCATCTATCAAGGTTGAATCAAGCCCAGTGAGGTTACTCCAGTTTTATCCTGGTAAAGGCAAAAGCTGAATTTGTCCCTTGACCTTCTGTCCATTTAATGTGATGCCAAAGTCACCTTTGATATCAGTTGTTTTTTGAATTAATAGATTATCCAACAGATAACATGTGCAAATAAACCACTACAATGGAACAGAATGTACTCTGTTCTCTACAGCACAGTCTATACTATTGCTTTTGAGTGCCCCAGAATTCAGCCTGAAATGTCATAGTTGCTTATTTTTTCTAATAGAACATATGAAACCTTCTATATAGGCCAAAATACAGAGCCCAGCACGTGAGTCTAGAAGTTGGATCAGGCATGGGAAATAGGAGAGAACAATCGTCTTCTCAAAATGGCCAGTGGTGGGAAGAAAAGGAAGATTCACACAGCAGTGGATTCTTCTGCACTTTCTCTTCTCCTGCCCAAGCCTACACAGGCCCCACTCCCGCCAACTGCACAGCATCCCTATATCTCAGGTCCACCACTTTGAACAGTGAAACCATACTACCTGGGGAGCCCAACCCCTCTCCACAAAGATAGGGGCTAGATTTTCCCTATACTGAATTCTGGTTTGGGTCAATATCACAAAGTATTGTCTCTCCTGATTAATATTGACCTTAATATATTTTGGGAAATTATTTTTCTATCAAGTTATTGAATCCTGACTATTAGCTGAGCAGTGGTGAATAAATGCTGACTCTACTATAGTCTGTTTACCTAAGTATAATTACCATCAATAGTTTGGGTCTATGCTACCTTAAGATTTATTCAACAGTAGAGTAAATGAACTTCAAAAAGTTGCCTTGTGTTTTCAAGATAGGAGGAAGCACCAGGTTTGCTACTCATTTATCACCATACCAATCAGGTTCATTCTAGAACATAAGAACAGCCATACTGGGTCAGACCAAAGGTCCATCTAGCCCAGTATCCTGTCTTCTGACAGTGGTCAATGCCAGGTGCCCCAGAGGGAATGAACAGAACAGATAATCATCAAGTGATCCATCCATCCACCCATTCCCAGTTTCTGGCAAACAGAGACTAGGGACACCATCCCTGCCCATCCTGGCTAATAGCCAATGATGGACCTATCCTCCATGAACTTATCTAGTTCTTTTTTGAACCCTGTTATAGTCAAATATCTTTATAGAATATCTTTCCATCTTTAAAATGTACACCTGGTGAGGTTTTCTTTACATTATTACAGACAGCACAGGTAATGGCGCACATAGCTATGGTTGCCCAACACTTTCCATTATAAGAATGTGTAATAGGGCATGCTCCACCCCACCCTGTGATGCCCTCTGACTCTTCAGTGAGTGGCACCTCCACATTATTCCCACCAGCAATACAGTCTTGTGTAGCCAAGGGTTTACATTGGCTTCTACCCTTTTCCACAGGGCCAGAGAGGAACAGAGTTCTTCTTCTCTGAGGATCTCAAAGCATACTGGGCTCAGCTAACTCAGTCCTCTCCTTCACTTCCTTCCTGTGCCGCCTTTTATAGCCCTCAGCTGATGGCTTACTGGTTCATCAGCCCCTGGATTGATCAGTTCATTAGCCGCATATTCACCAATAATCTTTCTCCAGGGGAACTGTTACCTAAGGGTGTGTCTACATAGCAATTAGATACCCACAGCTGGCCTTTGCCAGCCAACTTGGGCTCAAGGGGCTCTTGGGCCGTGGGGCTGTTTCATTGCTGTGTAGACTGCCAGGCTCTAGGACCCTGCAAGGTGAGAGGGTCCTAGATCCCAGGCTCCAGCCCGAGCCCAGAAGTCTACATAGCAATGAAACAGCCTGAGCCGCATGAGCCAAGTAGGTATCTAGTTGCTCTGTAGACATACCCTAAGTGATGCAGGGCTGGCTCACCTGCTAGCACAGGACTCTGTTACAGATTCTGTTTTCAAGTTGCTTATAATGATGCCATACTTTAACCATTTGGGCTGAAATTTCCATACCACATGTCTGTCTCAAACTGAATTTTTTGGAAAAATTTCAGGAAAAATGTTAGTTTCAACCATTTCTCAGAATAAGGCCTAAATAATCATCCTACTTTTAACTGCTCAATTACATAAAAAGTCTGACTCAAGTTAACTTGGATGATTAGGAAAATATGCTTTCAAATTCTACTATTCCTGAGTTTCATTAAGCTTATTTTCATATTTTCTCTATATTTAAGTATAATTTTCATATGACTTCAGAGAGTCAATTTCAGATAGTCAGATCATGGTCAACATCTCTACTCTTCAGGGACAATGGAACTTTCTACAATAAGGGTAAAGCTTATCTGTGCAAGGACAGAGCTTTCTTGGAGGCAGGTCTGAGAGTATGAAATGAACTCCCCAGAAACTAAAGACTGTCAAAAACCTCATCACCTTCTGTACTAAGTGCAAGACAAAGCACACTTCAACCTCACCTGCTCTAATATAAACACACAGTAGTATGTACATTTTTTAAAAAACCACCAAAACAGAACAACACACAATTCTCCCCCTGGGGAAAGGAGGAGAGAAAGAACAAACCAGATGAGACAGATGTTAGTCACATTGCTTAATGCACTACTGGAAGATGCTCAGATATTGGACCTCTATACAACAGAATAGTATTTAAATTAATTTTCTTCTATTTCTCTGTGTTAAGGTTAAATTCTTTGCTGACTCTCTCGGGTGAGTTGTGGTCTCCCCTTCATAACAATAAGCCTCATTATTGACTTGAAAAATCTAGCCCCAAACTTCTCATGTATTGATGGGCTCTGGACTTGTGAGATCAACCCAGAAAAAGAGTGCATACTGGAGGAGTGAGTCATCTTTGGAAATCTCAATAAAAGAGATGTGCCAGGGCACTGATCCTGCATCATTAAAGTCAATGTGCACTTTTCCATTGACTTAAATAAATGTAGGATCAAGCCCCCAGTGCTTAAAGATAGAAAATAATATAGAGGTTTTTAGAATGTATTCTAGCAAACCAGTGCATGCTTCCTTGGAGAACTGTGTCTGGTTTTGTTCATGAAACCTTTACAAAGATACAGGTGAAAGTCTGGGAAGGGAGAATACTTAGTGAGTAATATGGCCCTGATTCAAGAAAGCACTTAAGCATGTGCTTAAATCCATTTCTACTCAGCATAATACTTAAGCCTCTGGTTAACTTCAACATGTGTTTACTCCCCATTGGGATTTAAGGACATACTTAAGGGCTGTCCTGAACAGGGATGCTTTTCTGAATCAGGGCCTATGACGAGCAATAGTAAAAGCTGAAATTACAAGGTGTTGCATAAATGAGTAGCAGATTTGATATAGGTTACTGTAAATTATGCATTACACATGCTGTTATAAAACCAATCAGATTTTTGACTAGTTCTTTCCACTTGGTCCATCTTTAACAGTTCAGCTGTTAAACTAAAACAAGCAGCAAATTGTTCCATTTCTCTGAATGCATTCTTGTCACACACATTTCTATCTGATTGACTGGAATTAAATCAGGATTATGCAGCCCGCAAAGGAGAAGAGTTGGAAAGGACTTGATTGAGGTAATTAAGATTATGAAAGTTGGAATGGAAATGTATAATAAGACAGCATAATAATGAAAGATACAACACCAAGGGTTCACAAATGCGGAACAAATGATGGGAAAATACTTATCCTCTTACTATTAGAGCTGGCCAGGATTTTTCTGTCAAAATGGTTTTTCAATGGAAAATGCAGTTTCTTTTCACTCAAAAACTTCAATGGGTAACCTTCAATTTTTCAAAGAAAATTCCTATTTTCCACTGGGAAAGCTTTTTATTTTTCCAGTGGAAAATTTGAAACAATATACTAGGTTTTGGGTCTGCTTGATCTGAATCAGAATACTTCAGTTTGTTTAACTAACCCAAAACATTTAATTATGAATCATTTCAACATTAAACTGCATTTCTTCATTGTGGTGCAATGCATCATGGGAGCTGTTGTTTTTCTCCATTCTCTCCTATTGGCCAGGTTCCCTTGGCTGGACTGTATCTTTCATGATGCAACTAGGATGTCGTCCCCAGCTCAGTGGTATATCATGGAAGTCATATAACTACAGGTGCATCATGGGAGAAGTAGTCTAGCCAGGGAGCCTGGGCATATAGGGGAAAATAGGGGCATCAAGCTCCTATATCTTTTTTGAGATGGGGTGACCACATCTACAAGCAGTATTCAAGATGTGGGCATACCATGGATTTATATAAAGGCAATATGATATTTTCTGTTTTATTATCTATACCTTTCTTAATGATTCCCAACATTCTGTGAGCTTTTTTGACTGCCGCTGCTATGTGAATTTACACCAACAGAGGACCTAGCCCAAGGTGTTTCATAGATTCATAGTAGGGCTGTCAAGTGATTAAAAAATGTAATTCCGATTAATTGCACTGTTAATAATAGAATGCCATTTATTTAAATATTTTTGGATGTTTTCTACATTTTCAAATATATTGATTTCAATTACAACACAGAATAAAAAGTGTACAGCGCTCACTTTATATTTATTTTTATTACAAATATTTGCACTGTAAAAAACAAAAGAAATAGTATTTTTAAATTCACCTCATACAAGTACTGTAGTGCAATTTCTTTATCATGAAAGTTGAACTTACAAATGTAGAATTTTGTACAAAAAAACCCTGCATTCAAAAATAAAACAGTGTAAAACTTTAGAGCCTTCAGGTCCAATCAGTCCTACTGCTTGTTCAGCCAATCGCTCAGACAAACAAGTTTTTTTTACATTTGCAGAAGATAATGCTGCCTGCTTCTTTACAATGTCATCTGAAAGTGAGAACAGATGTTTGCATGGCACTGTTGTAGCCGGCATCGCAAGATATTTACATGTGAGATGCGCTAAAGATTCATATGTTCCTTGATGCTTCAACCACCATTCCAGAAGACATGTCCATGCTGATGACGGGTTCTGCTCGACAGTGATCCAAAGCAGTGCGGACCGACACATGTTCATTTTCATCATCTGAGTCAGATGCCACCAGCAGAAGGTTGATTTTTTTTTTTTGGTGGTTTGGGTTCTGTAGTTTCTGCATTGGAGTGTTGCTCTTTTAAGACTTCTAAAAGCATGGTTCACACCTCGTCCTTCTCAGATTTTGGAAGGCACTTCAGGTTCTTAAAACTTGGGTCGAGTGCTGTAGCTATCTTTAGAAATTTCATATTGGTACCTTCTTTGCGTTTTGTCAAATTTGCAGTGAAAGTGTTCTTAAAACGAACAATGAGTGCTGAGTCATCAGCCGAGACAGCTATAACATGAAATATCAGAGGGGTAGCCGTGTTAGTCTGAATCTGTAAAAAGCAACAGAGGGTCCTGTGGCACCTTTAAGACTAACAGAAGTATTGGGAACATAAGCGTTCGTGGGTAAGAACCTCACTTCTTCAGATGCAAGTAATGGAAATTTCCATTACTTGCATCTGAAGAAGTGAGGTTCTTACCCACG
>NW_020664446.1:27149639-27263262 GCF_002925995.2 Terrapene triunguis
GTTAGTCTTAAAGGTGCCACAGGACCCTCTGTTGCTTTTAACATGAAATATGTGAGAGAATGCGGGTAAAACAGAGCAGGAGACATACAATTCTCCCCCAAGGAGTTCAGTCACAAATTTAATTAATGCATTATTTTTTTAACAAGCGTCATCAGCATGGAAGCATGTCCTCTGGAACAATGACCAAAGCAAGAAGAGGCATTTGAATCTTAGCACATCTGGCACGGAAATGTCTTGCAATGCCAGCTACAACAGTGCCATGTGAACGCCTGTTCTCACTTTTAGGTGACATTGTAATTAAGAAGTGGGCAGCATTATCTTCCATAAATGTAAACAAACTTGTTTCTCTTAGCAATTGGCTGAACGAGAAGTAGGACTGAGTGGTCCTGTAGGCTCTAAAGTTTTACATTGTTTTGTTTTTGAGTGCACTTATGTAACAAAAAAACTACATTTGTAAGTTGCACTTTCATGATCAAGAGATTGCACTACAGTACTTGTATGAGGTGAATTGAAAAATACTATTTCTTTTGTTTATCATTTTTACAGTGCAGATATTTGTAATAAAAATAATATAAAGTGAGCACTGTACACTTTGTATTGTGTATTGTAATTGAAATCAATATATTTGAAAATGTAGAAAAACATCCAAAAATATTTAATAAATTTCAATTGGTGTTCTATTTTCATTTCATTGTTAAGAAACCAGTCCTTCAAGAAGATTATTACTTTGCCACAATCTAATATAATGTGAGATTGTGAGTGGATCTGACCTTCTCTGCCCCCTGCTGGAGGTGTTAGCACCCTGACAACCACTGCTCAGGCCACCAACAAGACTTAGTCCTCCAGATGTCTAGAAAGGCCAGGAGGAGACACTGACCAACAGGAAGCCAGGAGTCCAGTTAAGAACGCTTGTTCAGGCAATTTCTGGCAGAACCAAAGGCTAATGAACAACAGTCCTTAGATATCATTTGCTGGACGCTGGCTCCATTTGATGACAAGAAAACTGCCACTTGAAAAAACCCATGCATTTCTGGGGACTGTTTAGGAGCGATTTTTTCTCATCAAATATCATATACAGTACTGTTTCAGATTTACACCGTGCTTACATTGGCATCATCAGGAAGAGGGGGGCTAAATAAATAAGTAAATTGACCAATATTGACAAAGATATCAGTAAGATATGGAGCATTTTAGCCAGACAAACCAAAACATTCCATCCAAAAAGTTTCTGATGATAATAATTATATTTACACATAATTTTATTTTCAATAGTGCAATAGTATAGCTAATACGAGCAGCCACACCTTCTATACTTCAAATGACTCACTGAATATTATGTATGAACATTACCAAAAGCTGATGACCAGTAAGTAAACTGTTGTCTCTGTCTTTGAGAGAAAGTGGAAAAGATCATGATGTTAACATACGGATAAAGGAGAAGATCAAAAGCATGGAATCCACCTATGCCTGCTCATGCAAGCTCAGGAAATTAACTATGTTGAGTTGCCAACTGTTCAGGTTTTCCCAAGATGGCCCTTTTTTGAGGTAGTTGTCCTAGAAAATCTGTAAGGGTGCTCAGTACACACTGCCAACTGTCCAGTTTTATGGGCTCAGGATTATCCCCGATGTCCCAGGTTTTTGTACCTCACAGATAGAAACCTTCACTCATTTGATTTTTAGCAGCTAAAAACAAATAGCCAGTTTGTGGTCCCTCCTGCAGTGGCTACCCATACCATGGCTAGCTGTTTAGAGGGATAGCAGCTTCTGTGGGGCAGCTACATTCCCCTGCCTCCACTGTGCATGCTGGTAGGAGTAGAAGGAGCCTTGACTCCATCTCCCTCATGCACCAGCCAGCACAGCTATTTCAGCATGCCAGGAGAAGTACACCGCTGCAGGTATAGGCGGGTATACAATATCCCTACTCCCAAACAAGGTGTGGGGAATGGGGAGGCAGACTGGGATGATCTATGTCAAAATCTCCTTCCTGGGCTGCTCCTTGGTCAGAGCAACAACATGCTGCAATTAATTAAGTAATGAAAGAGGTGCCAGGGCTCAAGCAATTAGATGCCAGGGCTCAAGCAATTTTTTATGTTCATAATTGTTGCAGCAAGTCCAGAGGTGCCAGGCCTATGAACTGCCAAGCCTAGAGGTGCCAGGGCTCTGCCCTGGGAAGCCCTGGCATAAATTAAGCACTGGCTGTACCATAAATGGGGCTTGTAGCAAATCCACAATGGAGCCCAAACCTTTTACTTACTTTACTGCACTTGTACTACAATTTTCAAAAACCATAGGTTCAAGTCTCCCCTCAGTAACACTGGGGACACCCCTCTGGCTTCTGCAGGGTTGCACCAGTAGCCCAGAGGATAATTTTGCCAATTATGTCAAAACCATAAATTAAAAGCAATCACTAGCTGTTATTAGAAATGTAATGAATGGGTTCTTATTACCAAGTCTAAGGTAAAATCAAAGTGATTAGTATTGAAACAAATTGGCCATTACCTATCCTAACGCAACAGTTGATGTTATTATATGCAGTATCAGCTACACTGTTATTTTAAAGCAATCTATATCCACTTTGTTTTATGATTGCATTAGTTGTAATTGATAGCCACTACTTCCTTGGTGATAAATGGCTGTGTTAAGTTTGTAATTAAAAAGATAACATTAAACTGTTCTACTGCTTAATAAATATTATGGAAAAAATAGCTAATCAGAACCTTTATTAAGCAAAGCCAAGATAATGAAGATAAACTGCCTCGTATGCATCTTTCCAAAGAACTAATTAAAAATATCAAACTTTCATCAATTACACCAAGATTGAACTGTTATGGTCAGAAATCGGAAGCAGCTCTGTTAAAAATTCATGCATGTTTTTCCATAGAACTGGCTATTATTTTAGTACCTCACAGGGAAGCTGTATGAATGACTGAAGTTGTTTCCTGCAACATTTTGAATAAAGTTAACTCCTAGCTTCAGCTGACATGTAAGAGATGGCAATTCTGCCAAGGTTGTAAATGTTTCCACTTGAAACAGCATTGCATTCCCTTGTTTATGCTATAGTTAGAATGCTTATCAATTACTGCCAGCTAACAGTTCCCAATGGACTAGTGTGGCGAAGGACATGATATTCAGTCTATAAATAATGTGCTTCTTCTGGAACCAGGAAACTTAATTGTCTAGGTCAGCCTTGCTCAATCTGTGGGTCATCCCCCACAGGGGTCAGCAGTAATTGTCTGGATGGGAAGATTGCTTGCTCCAAATTCATGTATCCAGTCCTCCACTGATGGGATTTGCTCAGTCACTCTGAGCTCCCATTAATCATGGTGCTTATCCCCAAGGTGTCTTTTTCTAAAAGGTGATGGAAACCAACACCTCCTATGAAGGGACACGAGAACCAGTGCAAAGAGTTATAGGTTTTCTGAGGAGGACTTGTGTCAGGTTTGAAAAAAGTGAGATTCTCCTATTGTAGATCATCCCAAATTAAAAATCCTAAAGGTAACAACTGTATTGAAGAACTGCTCAAAGGAGGCTACTCAGCTATGTGCACATCAATTTGGGTACTAAAATGATGCTGAGTTTTCTCTTCTCTTTCTTATGACTGTTTATAGCTACTTAGATTTATTTTGTAGAGGTGACGAAAGAGGGGAGGAAATGGAATGGAGAGGAAGGACAAAGAAATAGTAAAGATGGCGGCATGGTGACAGGAGCAGAGCAGAGGAGGGAGAAGGGAGGGTATGAAGATCAGGTGCCTGAGTAGGGCAGGGAGGCAGGGAAAAACAAAGGGTATTGCTAAAAACACTTTCAGTGAAGCTGATGGCAGTAAAGTCAGTTGATGGTGGACTCTAGGAACTGGGCTGGAGCAGAGGGCTGTTGTGGCCCACAAAGAAGAAGAGAGGTGGCAGAGGTGACTGACATTCCAGAAGGCCAGGGCTCTGGGAGATGTGAGTTGCTAGGAAGTCTATCCATAAAATTTCTATGGATAGAAATTCCATGCTTGAATAATAAGAGTATAACAGTAGGAATATACTACCAACCATCGGAGCAGGATGATGACGGTGACTGTGAAATGCTCAGAGAGGTTAGAGAGGCTACAAAAACAGAAAACCGCATAATGGAATTTCAACTACCCCCATATTGATTGGATACATGTCTTCTCAAGATGGGATGCAGAGAGAAAATTTCTAGGCACCATTAATAATTGCTTCTTGGAGCAGCTAGTCTGGAACCCACAAGGAGAGACACTTTAGTTTAGTTGGTTTAGTCCTAAGTGGTGCACAGGATCTGGTCCAGCAGGTGCATTTAGCTGAACTGCTTGGTAACAGTGACGATAATATAATTAAATGTAATAACCTTGGCAGCGGGGGAGGAATACTAAAGAAACCTACCACAGTAGCATTTAAGTTCAAAAAAGGGAATTATACAAAAATGAGGAAGGTGGTTAAATGGAAATTAAAATGAACATTCACAAAAGTGAAATGCCTGCAGGCTGCATGGAAACATGTTAAAATTTCCATAATCAATATTCAAACGAAATATATAACCCAAATAAAAAAACAGAAAGAGGACCAACTCCCCCCCACCCCATGGCTAAACATCAGAGTAAAAGAGGTGGTTAGAGACAAAAAAAACATTCTTTAAAAACTGGAAGTCAGCTCCTACTGAGGAAACTAGACAGGAGCGTAAACGCTGGCAAGTCAAGTAGAAACAGATAAATAGGCAGGCCAAAAAAGAATTTGAAGAGTGACTAGCAAAGGAGTGACAAACTAACAGCAAAAAAATGTTTTAACTACATCAGAAGCCTGCCAAACAATCAGTGGGAGCCACTAGATGATTGAGATGCTAAAGGAGCACTCAAGGAAGACAAGTCCATTGTGGAGATGCTAAATACATTTTTGGAATCCATCTTCATTGCACAGGAGGTGAGGGAGATTCCCCACCTGAGCCATTTTTTTGGTGACAGATCTGAGGAACTGACCTAGATTGAGGTGTCAATAGAGGAGGTTTTGGAACAAATTGATAAATTAAACAGTAATAAGTCACCTGGACCAGATGGTATTCATCCAAGAATTCTGAAGGAACTCAAATATGAAATTGCAGAACTACTACTGTGGTATGTACCCTATTGCTTAAATAACCCTCAGAACCAGATGACTGGAGGATAGCTAAGGTAAAGCCGACTTTTAAAAAAAACTCAAGAGGTGATCCTGACAATTACAGGTCTGTAAACCTAACCTCAGTACCAGGCAAATTCAAAGGGAGAAATGGTGGTGATAGTGTGTGACTGCATAGAAGCTCTAAAGTCCTGTAAATCAAAGCAGATTCCAGTGAAGATATAATTGGGCTGAATGAAGTGCTGGTTGTGAAATAGCATACTTTTCTGGTTTTAATGGCTTACACTTCCAACACGCTCAGAAACATGTTAGACTCACTAGATGCATAAAGCATGGGCTAATTAAATATAAGATCACTTTAAAAACAATCTAAACATAAGAAATCTATCGCAAGATATGACAACTCTTTCATTTCACTTTTATGTACTTGAGCTAATCTGGAAGAATGTTTTCCTGCCAGGAGATGAAGCTCAGATACTGTTGCTGATGAGGTACACTCCCATTTCGTTGCAAGACTGAGAATTGTGCATGGAATTGTAAATTTGTATAACAATTCCTTAACAATATACAGGCCTCATTATGACTGGCCCTGTGCACATGTGGAAAGGGGTGGGGAGACTGGGGAGGGAACTCAAGGAGATGCTGCTGTATGCCCTAAGGCCAGAAGCTCCAGAGGTGAATGAACTTTCTACTCCCTCTGTTGATGAACTGAGAACAATG
Source organism: Terrapene triunguis (assembly GCF_002925995.2). NCBI lineage: Eukaryota > Metazoa > Chordata > Testudines > Emydidae > Terrapene > Terrapene triunguis. Next base: position 27,155,471 of record NW_020664446.1, read on the forward strand.
CTGCCAACAATTCCTCGAGTGACTCTTGGGAGGTCAGTATAAGTACACCCTAATTTGGATTTTTGGGGGTAGTAGGCTCCCAGAGAGGCTCAAAGAGAGGAAAAAGCTCTTACCTGTGTCAGAGCACATTTCCAATCATCTAGGACTCCGCTCCAGGGTCCTAAGTGCTCTTGGTTCCCCTCCCATGCGGCCTTTGCTATGAGAGACAACATAGACTGTGGCAAGAGACAATGCAGGATAGTCCAAATAATTAGGACATTAGCCAGAGACTTGGGTTCAGTTCTCTGCTCTGGTACAGGCTTTCTATGTGACCTTGAACAAATCACTTAGCCTCTCTTTGCCTCAGTTCCCCTGCTGTAAAATAGGTATAATGGCTCTTCCTTACCTTACCACGGCATTGTAAAAATAAATACATTAAAGACTGTGAGGCGCTCAGATACTGTGGTGCTGGAGGTCAAGAAAGTACCTCAGCTCGACAAACGGAGGCCTTTGGGTCAAGAGATGATGCAAAGAACAGCAGTAGAGTTGAGTGGACTCTGCTGAGGTCCTGCCTACCCAGCATTTATTCAAGCTGAATCACTAAGCTGGGTTAGGTGGCGGCACCTCCAGACAGGAGCAGGCAAGCAGCTTGCTTGGGACTGGAGAGAGACCGGCAAAGAGACACTTGAACGACTGTTACTCATTGATCCCAACCATGGGTGGGGTTTGGTGGATGCGTGATCTGAGGTATGGCCAAAGGATTATTGCCTGTGGGACATTCTCACTGGCATATGGGAAGGTAGTAAGATGGACTACTGCCAAAGTTACTGGAGAGGTGGGTATTTTACTCCTTATTAGCATATATATTCTGATGGTGGGTTTTTCCAAGTTTGAGTGTGTTCCCTTTCCCCTAAGAAGGATTCCCTTGTTTGTTCACAGTCTTGGAGTGCTTGTGAGTGGGGAAGTTCTGCGTGAGAAGGAACCCAGCGAAGGTGTGTTTAGTTTTCCCAGGTTTCTGGGTGGGGGCTTGAGCCAATCTAGTTATTGTCAAGAGGGAACCTAGATATATTGAATGTGACACTTGTTGCTGCCATTAACCACCTGGCAGAAGGGTTACACTGCTCCACTGCCCACCTGAGCAGTAGGTAGCCACAATCCTGCCTGTGAGTGCAAGACAGGGCAGGGTTAGTGTCACCTCAAAGTGCAAGATGATCCAAAGGGGACAGGGTGATGGCTGGAACTGGTGCAAGGTAGGGCAGCACATGATACACACATTGCACTGCCCAAGTGTGGCTGCAGGAGCTGCTTTCTAGCATGGAACATCATCAGTCCCTGGAAACATTTTGTGTGCCTGCACCGCTGGGGACTCTTGGTGGTGTGGAGGCCCTCTGGACTCCCCTCTCTCCCATCAGCCATGCTGTGGCTTATACAGTGACATACACTCCCATGTATTCCATGCGCAGAAAGGAATGGGAAGGTTAAATTTGGTGCAAGAATATTTAGGAATAAATTGTGTTTGGACTGGAGGAAAATGAATCCTTTGGGCCAGATTCTCAGCCTCACTATGATTACTTTGTACTGACAGCACAAAGCAGCTGTAAAGACAGCTTAACCAGCCATGAGGCTTCCTGAGGGGTATAGAGCCAGCATAGCAGCTCTACACAATAACCCCTCCCATCCACCAGTACAGTGAGCATGTCCAAGGAAAAGGTCTGTTGGCAGCTGGCATAATTTGTAGCAGCTTTGTTGTTACGCTAACTTGCATCTTGGAACCTGATCAGTGCCCACTGGTCCCAGAATCAGTGAACAATAAATATGTCCCCTCCCCACCCAGGCCACCTGAGCATGAAGAGTGGAGGGGGAGGGGTTTCAACAGTACAGGTCTGACCCAGTTTCCACTGCAGTCAAAGGCAAAACTCATTGGGAAGCAGGATTGAGAGTTATTGTGCAAAATGTACCCAATATCTTTCCCCTGCACATTCAGAAAGGGCACTGTACTGTAATAGTGTGCGATGCTGTATAGAAACATACATCAGAGCAATAACAAAAGATCCTACTTACTGTGCTTGTGCATCTTATCTAGTCAGAGCTTTGTTCTGTGAGTAGTTTTGACAATAGCGTCACTGGCAGTGTTTTTGCCAAGTATTATCTTTAGTACACAAAGATCCATTGAAATGGATGGGACATCTGCAGCATTGATTTCAATGGCAATCTGCATAACAATACCATATATTATGCAATGTTGTGGAGCAAGACATGGTAGTAAAAAAACTTCCGTGACTGGTGGATGTGATAAGAACTTTGTTTCAGTCCATATTATTTTTAATTTGCAGAGTACTTTTGGAACACACTGGACCATAAGCCACTGAATTGGACTTTGCAGAATCACAGTAGAGGAGTATGAGGCAGGCACAGAGCTAGATTTCAGCATGGAACCTAGTGTGGCACAAACTGGCATAGACTCTGGCACAGGCTCTCATTCGCAGAAAAGCTATTGAAGGGAGAGTCTGCAATGAAGCAAAGTGGTTGCAATCTCAGTTGGGCTTTGGGGTAGGGTAGGCAGCCAGCAGGGCCAGCTCCAGGCACCAGCTTGGCAAGCAGGTGCTTGGGGCGGCCACTCCGGAGAGGGGCGGCAGGTCCAGCTATTCGGCGGCAATTCGGCGGATGGTCCCTCACTCCCGCTCCAAGCGAAGGACCTTCCGCCAAATTGCCGTTGCAGATCGCGATCGCGGCTTTTTTTTATTTTATTTTTTTTTTTTGGGCTGCTTGGGGTGGCCAAAACCTTGGAGCCGGCCCTGGCAGCCAGCACTGCTCCAAATGGAGAGATGCTGGTCAGGAAAGAGACAAGTGACTGTCATTATGTGCAGAGGACCAGGGGATGAAATGAATAACTGTAGCTCCTCCACAGCCTCTGTCTGTGGGACCTTGGCTATAAATGAGCTGTCCCCAGCCCTTTAGAGGGAAAGTGGCAGCAGTATCCCATTTCCCCTCCCAGAGCGTGATTATCCTCAGAGATGGAATTCACACTGCAATAGTGAATCTGTTTCACATTAGACATAGTAATAACATTACAGCTGTTGGTGTAGCATTCGGTGTAATTCTACAGGCCTGCATCTTTGTATATTCCCTATTTTTAAAAAAAGAGAGAATGAAGTGTGAGGCCTGTTTTAAAATAGCATTAATGGCCTTGAGACCAAAGCAGCAAGGAAATTAAAAGCTGAGGTTGCCACTCTTCTCTTAACTAAGTGTGCCTTATGTTGTAGCTCATATGGTATGTAAGATGACCCTCTCCTGTGAGACCTCTTTACAGAGTACTAGGGTATATGAGCCGTGCAAAAGGGTGACTCAAGGACAAAACTGGCCTGGTAGCTGCAATTTCCAGGCTTCTGTGGGTTGAAGTCAGATTGTTAATGTTTATTAATCTATGTGTGTATGTATTCACTGGAAATCATTCACTACTTGCACATGATTAAATGCTTTCAAAGGATATAAATATTGTAGTGATACAATTCACTGTAGTTCTGTAGTTAATTCTTAAGCTGCTGCTATTTATCCACTTTGCCCGTCAAAGGAATGTAGTAGGAGGGAGCTTATAGGTGGTCTCAAAAGCCAGAGTGTAATTAGAAAATAGAGCTAGTTTCAGAGGTTTGCAATTCAAGTCTGAAATAGGCAATGGCATGTTATGTGGTGGTTCTGTGATGGGCAGATAACCCCTAGGGCAGTGGTGGGCAACCTGCGGGCCGCGGGCCACACGCAGCTCGTCAGGGTGAGCCACTGGCGGGCCGCAAGACAGTGTTTACATTGACTGTCTGCAGGCACGGCTGCCCGCAGCTCCCAGTGGCCACAGTTTGCCGTTCCCAGCCAATGGGAGCTGCGGGAAGCGGCGGCCAGCATGTCCCTGCGGCCCGTGCCACTTCCCACAGCTCCCATTGGCCGGGAACGGTGAACCACGGCCACTGAGAGCTGCGGGCGGCTGTGCCTGCAGACAGTCAATGTAAACACTGTCTCACAGCCCACCAGCGGCTTACCCTGATGGGCCGCACGTTGCCCACCACTGCACTAGGGACTAGGATAGGGTTGCTTCCCAAACAAGCTTTCAGCCTGCCCATTCTTTGCTTGCAGGACATTTAAAGGATCATACATTTACTATGGGGCTGATCATTTAGTGATGTTCTATACCCTCAAAATTCCATACCCAAAGATTTTTCTTATACTGGACATAGGTGTATTTCAAGATGAGATGCCCACAGACACAGAGCTGGATGTCTTGCTGGGGACAAGATCTACTCTTGATGCAGCTGAGGCGGCACAGGGGAATGTAAAGTTAGCTTTCAGTGGCTTTTGCTGCACCTCGGTCTTGGGGAGAGATCCAGTCAGGGATCTTTCCCAGTCCTTGGCGTAACGTAAAACGTTCTCAGAACTGCTCTAAATTAGGTTCAGAGGCCCACAGCCCCAAGCTACCAGTCTGAGAGTCAGTGATCACTATTGCTTTGGATACACCTCCTTTTCTCTGGGAACACCTCCATCCAAGGCCCTAGATGAAGGCTATGTAGATCCAACTACAGCAGCTCTGCACCATCTGGTAATTATCCTCCACCAGGCTATGCAGATCTGCTGGGCTTTTGCAACTGTTTCGCACTACTGAAGTGGCACTAAGTAGACAGAATGGGTCTGCAGACCTGCCCCAGAGTATTCTAACTTCACAAGCAGTTTTCCAGCTGACTTCCTAAATGTTCCAGCTTCCTGTGATGTTTAAAGGTCTCAATTCCTCCGAATGCCTCTCACTCTTAAAGGTGCAGTATCTTTTCATACTTCCTAACACACATCCCTAACTGCTGACATAAGAATAAACAATCTCCTCTCCACTAGTGTTGTGAGCAGGTTACCAGAACTTCGAAAACCTTATCTGGATTCCAGTGCCCCATCAGTTAGACCTACATTATAGATTAGTCTTAGCCAATGACACCAATAGAATGTGAAGAACCTGATGTTCCAGTTAATTACACATGTGAAAATCAGGACTAACTCCACTGGAGTCATGGAAGTTACGAATGTGTAAAACTGGGATAAATGGGAAGAGTGTAGCCTTTAAAAGTCTACTATCAGTTCCAGCTGGGGAAATATTCAGGTTAGCAGCATAACAAATCATCTTCCAAAAATCACTTTAGTACAAAAGTTCAATACACAATTTATTTCAAACATTTCACCATGTTTCTTCTGAAGTATTTCTCAAGAAGTCTTATGACTTCTATTTTTCTTGCAACAAATATTAAAGATATAACTTTGCTGAAAGTTATGCTTTCACACAAAATTGAAGGAGTGGTTCATCAGAATGATGAAATCATTAGTCTTGTTAACCACTCACTGTTGGCATCTGTTGCAGTGAAATCATAACAGCAGCTGTAGAACTTTCATTATAGCAAGTCAGTGATGTGTATTGTTAACGTTGTCAGTATTCCATTAGAATTCAATTTTTTTCCAACGGTTTTTACCAGCCATAAAAATCTCTTCTGACCTAGAATAAAACTGTCATTCAAGCCTGGACTTCATTGTGTTGAACAGCAATAGCCCTATGTTTTTACATTATTGAATGCAAAGCATACACAGTAAATGTGTGTGTACAGTTTCCAATCATATAAAAACTAACTTGATACATATTTTTTTCCAAAACGAATCTTACTAATTTCCTGCTGTTTAATAAAATACCACCTAAGACATGACCTAACCTGCAAGCTAAAGTCAGCTCAAAAAACCTCTAACATCATCTGCATGCAGTGAGTTGGGAGTTCAATTCTTCTCCTTGGCACCTATAACAAAATTGATTTCAATTTTCCAGCAAGGATGCTTGAGGGGAAGAAACCAGAGAATCTGACTCTAAATCATATTCCTCTATATGATTTAGAGTAATACTCTCTAGTTACTGATTAAACATTCATTGCTCAACGTAACATATAATATCACAAGCAGTTTTGTTATACTGAGCTATGAATGTTTAATCAGATATTAAGCAGAGGTTGCTATAGTCCATACCTGGTTTTAGGTGATGATTTCACTTGCCAGGCAACAAATGGCTCCAACAAATATACTGACTTCTTCAGTGCATGAAAGACATTTATAGCCAAATACACAGAGAGGAAATGAAGGATGTGTCTGCATCTACATCTGTGAAAGCTGAATACAAAAGAAAGTCCTTCCTTGGATTTTCCTAATATTTTCTCTCACACCCTCCCCTCTTCACCTGCCTTCCATATTTAATTTTTTCATTTCATAAAAATTGGAAGCAATCAGGATTCCTGGAGACATATCATCATTAAGGTAGTCTTTATATAAGTTTAGGGCTAGACTGTCCCTTTAGACACAACCTTGAGCAACCATCTTTCATCTGAAATTGCCTAAATTTAGTGACCCTCAGGACATGCTGCATCTGTTCGATAGGGATTTTGGAGGGGGCTGAGGGTGTATTTCCCACAAAGATCGAGTGGAAAGCAGGGGGTATTTTTTGTAGCTGGCAGGCTGGAATCATTACTTTAATGCTGCAGGAGTTTTGTAACTATTAATTATGAGTTAGAGCACCCAGAGACTTGGATAGGCATCTCTTTTATTATTATTTAAATAGAAGTAAATAAATAAGCCTGAAGTAGCCCCAAAATGCACCGTGAGTCAGAGTCAGTTCCTCCCCTTCTTCCTGGCTCCCACAGGGTAGTAATTTGATGCTGGTCTATACAAGTGTCAAATTATGACACACCCCCTGCTCCAGTTCTGCTGAACTGGCCAGCAAACACAGGTGCAGCCAAAACTCTGCTCTTTTATCTCCCAGCCTACCAGCTCTGATTCAGTGGAGCTATGCTGATTTACACCAGTATCTGCCCCCCAGCATACACAGTACAAAAACTAGTAGTGAGTTTTTCTCAGGTGCACACAGGAAGCTATCCGTAACAAGGCCCGGCTCTAGGATTTTTGCCGCCCAAAGCAAAACCAATTTTGGCCGCCTCGCCCCCCCGCCCCCCGTTTTTTAATTACCCCACCCCCGGCCCCGCCTCAACTCCGCCTCTTCCCCAAATCCCCAGCCCTGCCTCCTCCCCCCAGGCTCTCAAGCCTAGGAGGGAGGGGGAGAAGCGGCGCCCGCGCCGCGGCCACTCGAAGTCTCCCCCTCCCTCCCAGGCTCGCAAGCCTGGGAGGGAGGGCAAGTAGCGGTGTGCGAGCGGCAGCAGCAGCGGAGGTGAGCTAGGGCGGCCGGGGCACATTTTTAGGGGCGGCATTCTGGTGCTGGCCATGCCGCCCCTAAAAATGTGCCGCCCCAAGCACCAGCTTGTTTTGCTGGTGCCTAGAGCCGGCCCTGTCCGTAACTACATTATCCCATTGCTGTTTTTCATAGCATCAGTACACAGTGTTCCAGAAGGTTTTGGAAAGTCTTATATTCAGGGTAATCTTTCATTATACCGATAATTAGCTTCTGCACTATTGTATATGCTTATGAAAGAGATTAGCCAAGCCATTTCCTAGTTACATGTACAATAAAACCTGTGGAACAGAGAGAAATCTAATTATTTTCAATGAAGAATGAAGGGGTTCTTTTTCTTTGAACATAAATTAATGTTGAAGTTTTCCATGATCCCAAGGCAATAAGACTCGCTACACTATTAAGAAACAACTCAATTGCTCATCTTGAAAGGATGTTGCCAGGCAATGGCCTTGAGAGCTCTTAGTCTAGAGCCCTGGTTTTTGCATTGCAGCTGTAATGGGCCCTGAAGACCTTGTGAAGGTTGCATTTTTAGACTGAAATAAAAATAACAGATAAACTATTCAACAAGAAGGGAAAATAAGGCTGGGGAACCTTGGCTTTTTAATGTAAACCTTAGCAGGAATGAAATGCAATCTACACCAAATGCAATATCCTTCAGCAACAGAAGCTTACTATGTTATACCAACCTACATACTATACCCTGATCCTGCAAAGGAATCTGGGACATGAACTCCATCCCAGAGGCTTGTTGTAATCAATCAGTCTCCCTGTGTCAGTAAGAGTCTGTGCTTTCCAGCATCAGGTCCTCCAGGTAGTGCAGAGTACCCAGAACAACTATCATTCTACAGAAGGTTGCACATATAATGCCAGTAAATTATGCAGAGTGGCTTCAAGTTCAGACAAGCTTAGAAGCAGCTCCCTTTTGGCTCACCAGCAAGAGCTGCTGTCTGCAGACCATGAGGACAATCCAAACTTTATCACCAACTATTGTGTCTGCCAACTGATGGTCAGAAATTAGAACAAGTATAAACAATTATTACTGGAGTCCTCTAGTCAGTCGCTGAATTTTCTGTGCACATCCAGTAATGCTACTGCATTTGGGAATTCTACAGACACCTTCTTGGTCCAAATCAAGAGGGATTCTGGCCAGACTACAGTTCTGTCTGCTCAAATTTTCTCTTTACAATTACTGCATTATAATTCCCAGCTTCTCCTTCCCTGGTGGAAAATTTACTGTATATCCAGACCTTATAGAGTTGGACCAAACATAGAAGTAATTTCTCAGCCAATACTTTTATCCTATGCCAATCACTGAAAATGTAAAATACCAACACAGAAGAATAGATTGAGAAAGTATCCCAGTGTAAAACCAATAAGAAAGTCATACATTGGGGATGGGGAGTGAACTGGGTTCTGTGGTTAGGGATCATTTAACGTACATAATATCTTACTAGCTGTAGTAGAATTATAATTTTTAATAATTGTTTACCATGATTATAGAAAATAGAAAATAAAATTCTCTGGGGTCAGCATTGGGACAATACCCTAAGTCAGGGGTCAACAACCTCTGGCATGCAGGAAGCTGCAGCCAGCGCATCCCTCGGCCCGCGCGGCTTCCCGCAGCCCCCATTGGCCTGGAGTGGCGAACTGTGGCCAGTGGGAGCCGCAATCGGCGGAACCTGCGGACGCGGCAAGTAAACAAACTGGCCCGGCCCGCTAGGGTGCTTACCTTGGCAAGCCACGTGCCAGAGGTTGCCGACCCCTGACCTAGGTGATGTTCTACCCAACTCCAGTACATACACACATAATGACTCCATGGAGAAATCTGAGTTCATAATCTATGTAATATCTCCTGAACCTGGTACCCAAGAATATATTTTTGTCATTGTTTATTATAGTGAAGTTAGTTCTCATGAAAGATGCAAACTGAAGTATTTTTATTCACAGAAAGGCACAGCATAGTACTGGCCATACAAGTGTCCCTATAGCATCCTACAAATGTGCCTCATTCTTGACCTGAAGGGACCTCATTTATAGAGAAGAAGGCAATTCAATCTCCAGACCTGTTCAGTCCTTAGCTCCTACTGATCGCCTTTTCTTCACTGTTATCCCTCTGGCTAGTCCTAGCTCATCTTCTGATTCTCATCAGACTGGTGCTCCTAGGAAACCTTTCCATTCCCTTCCTTTTCTGAAGCTCCTCCTACTTGGTTCTGGCCCTTTTCTCAATCCACTAGGATGCTCCTGCTAACAATCCCTAATGTTTTCATAAATTGTGCAGGCTGTTTCTGCACATGGGTCGTTCTGAACATTGGTGTATCCACACTCAGGAATAGATGAAGGACGGATGTATTCCTTCCAGCACAAATTCATTTTTGTGCGGAGTCAATGCAGAAAGTTGCATAAAATGACTGCCACACCAAATCTGCCAAATAGTATTTAATTATACTTTATTACTACAGCAGTAAAGGAGAATGTGTAAATTAGCTTTTCAATGCTTAAAAAAATATCTTGAATACTCAGGAAATGGAAAGGAGCACTCCCCACTGGTGCCATCCCATTATGCAGCTATCCAGCTTTATGCTTTCATTAATTAACTCTCCTGAGTGCCCATAACGACTAAGCAGTTTAGTGCTGTGGGATAGACTCTGCAACTCTTACGCATGTTGAATAGCACTAACTTGAGCAACCTATATACTTCCATGAGACTACTCAGTGTGAGGAAGTACTACTCAGTGTGAGTAAGGGTTGCAGAATCTAGCCCTGTGAGTAACAGTCATCTATATGACAATGACCAATTTTTTTAGCAAATAACTCTCCTTGGGTGGTCTTCAGGGTCCTGGGATGGAGTATATCAATAACTAAGTTGACTGCTGTCACTGAATGATGGAATTTGATGAAGGTTTAACTTCTAGTGCGTGCATGTGATGTAAAACACTAAGCAGGTGAATTAAAATCAAATTTATCCTATTAGGCATTTTGAAAGGAGAGATTTTTTATTAAGTATCAGAGGGGTAGCTGTGTTAGTCTGGATCTGTAAAAAGCGACAAAGAGTCCTGTGGCACCTTATAGACTAATAGACGTATTGGAGCATAAGCTTTCATTCATCTGACAAAGAGGGTATTCACCCACGAAAGCTTATGCTCCAATACGTCTGTTAGTCTATAACGTGCCACAGGACTCTCTGTTGCTTCTATTAAGTATGATCTTCATTCATTTGAATACTTGCTAGAGGAACAAGCTTGAGTACTGTACTTCTTGTGATAAACCAAGAGGTATTAATATAGGAACCAATACTGTCCCCTTTGTTTATGCTGAGTAGAACTTACTCATACAAACACTCCCATTGACTTTGCAATCTCATTTATTCGCTACAGCTATAGCAATAATTTAAAATTAAGTACTATTAAGCAAGCTTCAGGCCTGATAGTACTGTTATGCTACCTAACTTTCTAATACATTGACTCCTTTAATGGGTCTACTTGCATGAGTAAGTTCCCCTCAGAATGAACAGGGATGGCAAAACCAATCCCCAAATTTCTTTATTAATGGCATTTATTAACATTAGCCCAGCTGCTGAAGTAGTCCTTTAGTGGAGTACCATTCAGCCCAGTCCAGCTGAAAGGATGGTAGCTGTGATGAAAGGCCTTGAGGGTGAGGAATGGAGAAATTAAATCAGAGAAGAAAAATGAAGGGATTTTCACACTCACTGTTCAAGGACTCAGAAGGAGCAAACAAAATGAAGTTATATTGATCCTTGATGTTTATACCTGACTTCCCAAATACAGATGTCCCTTTCACTAACCATCCAAGGAAATCGTCAAAAAGTGAGGTGACTTGATCTAAGGAATGTGACCAAGCCTATTCATGGTTAGAGGTGATATTGTGCTCTGCATTTATACTAAACTGCTCAGCTTTCCCGTTTCTGTTTATACTGCAAAACAATGCTACATAATTAGGCCGGAGGGGGGAGGGGGGCAGTATTGAATGAGATTATTGATGGGGAAGAACATTCCTTTTTATTCATTAGCAGATTTTCTCCCAGAGAAAAGAAGTAATCATCAACTGGGAAAAAACTGCCTCACCAATAAATGGGCACTTAGATTCATATATTCCAAGGCCAGACTGAAGAGCCCATTATCATATATTTGTTCCCCATGTAGGTATGAATAGACAGTAATAACGTCACCACTTTTTCTTCTCTTTGTTGAGCTACATAGATAGACTCAAGGAGCTTTATCACTATAAAACATGTTTTCTAAGCCTTTAATAATTCTTGTGGCTTTTCTTTGAACCCTGTCCAATTTATCAACATCATTCTTGAATTGTGGACACCAAAACTGGACCTAGTCTTCCAACAGCGGTGGCACCAGTGCCAAAATACAGAAGTAAAATAACCTCTCTACTCCTCCTCAAGATTCTTCTGTTCATGCATCCAAGGATCACATTAGCCCTTTTGGCCACAGTGTCATCCTGGGAGCTCATGTTCAGCTGATTATCCACCCCCTCCACCAATCTTTTTTGGAGTCACTGCTTCCCCTATCCTGTAAGTATGGCCCACATTCTTTGTTCCTAGATGTATACACTTACATTTAGCTGTATTAAAAAGCATATTTGCTTGGACCTAGCTTACCAAGTGATCCAGATCTCTCTGAGTCAGTGACCTGCTCTCTTCGTTATTTACCATTCCTTCAATTTGTACGTCATCTGCAAATTTTATCCGTGATGATTTTGTGTTTTCTTCCAGGTCATTGATAAAAAATGTTAAATAGCATAGGGCTAACAATAGAGATCTGCAGGACCCCGCTAGAAGCACACTCTCTCAATGACGATTCCGTGTTTACAGTTACATTTTGAGACCTGTTACATAGCCAGTTTTAATCCATTCAATAGTACCACATTAAATTTATATTCTAGATTTTTAAATGAAAATGTCATGCAGTACCAAGTCAAATGCCTTACAGACGTCTTAAGTATACTACATCAACACTATCACCTTTATCAACCAAACTTGTAATCTCATCAAAAAAAGGTACCAAGTTAGTCTGACAAGATCTATGTTCCATAAACCCATGTTGATTGGCGTTAATTATATTACCCTTTTTTAATTCTTTATTAACTGAGCTCTGTATCAGCCACTCCATTATCTTGCCTGGAATTGATGTCAGACTGACAGGCCTATAATTATCCAGGTTATCCTGTTTACCCTTTTTTATACACGGGCACAACATTAGCTTTTTTCCAGTCTTTTGGAACTTCCCCATTGTTTCAAGACTTACTGAAAATCTGCATTCATGACCCAGTTAGCTCCTCAGTTAGACATTTCTAAATAAGCAGACCCATATAACATATGTCCAAGAGTTTTAAAAGAGCTAACTTTAGTAGCTCCTGTTTAACATCCTCCTAATGGATAAGAAATATATGTTAGTTTATGGCAAATTATACCGATACAGTGATATATAGAGAACTAAAATTATTCTCAGAATCAGGCCGTAGGCTGTGTCAACACTAGAGAATTGAACCATTTGTAATGGAATTAGTTGGAGAGAACCAGTTTAAGCACAAAAGGTTGAGTGGTTCAGCACACTAGGCATGCTGATGCAGTTTAAAAACACTTACACTTTTGTCTCGCTTCCCCTCCAGCACTGTTCTAAACTATTTCAACTGCAATGATTTCTGGGTTTCTGTCCTACGGTTCCCGGCACAGATCATAAAGGGGAGTAGATTCTGGAAGATTTCAAAAGACCATTGGTGCACTGTGTCAGATTAGTAGGAAAACTAGTTCAGCTGTTTAACCCTGGCATTAAAACAGGTCTGAGAAACATTTTAAAACTAATCTGATTCTTATGCCTGCTGAAAAAAATCTAGTCTAAATGGTTCTTGGAACCCACATAGCCCAGTTGGAGCACTCCTCCAGGAAGGCATAAATTCTAGGGGGTTAGAATGGTAAACCTCTTTAATGTGATATGGAATGAACAACTGAATGGATTGCTAACTGAGCCACTCTGACAGCTTTTTGTTTAATGTTATACAGTGCTCATACTGTGTTTCTAGTATGGTGATAGGCACTATCTATCTATATCATCTCTATCAGCACAGAATGGTGGGTGTATAGACAGAGACATATGCCTGTGTACACGCACACATCCACATCACCACCCCAGGTGAAATTCTGGCTTCGCTGAAATCAATGGGAGTTTTGTCACTGATTTCCATGGGCCAGGATTTCACCTTTAGTACATTTCTGTAGTCTCTTGACTCACAAAGCAGCTGTTGTGCTACATTTAAAGAGGAAAATGGGGTAAAGACCAGCTGAATAAAAATATTATATCTATTAAGAATGGGTAGTTAGTTTGCTTTTCTAAGCTTTAATGTGATCTGTTTTATTTTCATTTGCTCATTCTGAGCAGATGTATGTCCTTCCTCCTTTTTTAATTTCTATTCTGTATTACCTTTTTGTTTAAATGAATCTTAAGGTTCTTACTTTCTCCTTAAGGCTGTTTTTAGGGATCAAAGGTAAACAGTAATTTCACTTCCAGTAGTGTGAGGGAGTTTGGGGGAATGACAACACTAACTAAAAGATTCTTAATGGATTTAATATCCAGTTAGTATTATTGGAGGGGAAATACAATATAATTCAGATCTACTTATTTCTGCCTTACTAAATATAAGAAACTTTTCATAACTCTCAAGAGATTTACAGTCTTATGATGTTTCCAAAAGAGGTAGGTTTGCTGCCTTCAGGGAAAAAAAATCAGACAATTTCTCTTGTCAAGGGACAATCAAAATAAAAAATTTCAATGTGCCAGAAAGATATGTTAATATTTGTCTGAGTTACAAATGAAAACTGTATTTTGTATTCTGTTTCAGAGAATAAAATTCCATGTTAGAGTAGAAATAAAAATAACTAGATTTTACAATGTTAAAATTCAACATTATTTCTATTTTTAATTCTTAATATGCTCCCCCAACACCATCTAAACATTTAATATCTTTGCAATTTTCATTGGACTGGCAAGCCATACTAGATACATGGATGCATCTTATCAACAGATTCACCTGGAGTTTGGTTTACATAACATTCTACTTTTCTGAGAAACCAAGGGTAGATGAAATACTTACAGAATGTTAGGAGTTCACCAACTAAAATAAAATAAAATTAAGCTACCACCTGCTGATTACTTTAGTGTGTACAAATTATTTGTTCTCCCTTCTCATTATGACTGTAATATCTGACATTTTAAAAGCATTTTTAAAGCTGTTCAAATCCTCTTGTTGAATATGGCTTTGAAGACTGCTTTTATTTACCAATATGATTTTAAGGGCTCCTATTTTGCAGAAAGCATTGTTTTTAGTTGATATAAATGAATAACATTACATTTTGGAATAAAAATACATCCCGATTCACTGGTTTTAAATGGTACTAATATTCTATGATCTGTATTTGGCAGTATGGGCCCCATCTAATGCCTATTGAAGCCAATGGGAAAACTCCCATTGACTTAAATGGGTGTTGGATTAGACCTTATGTTAGTGTGACTGAGGATAGAATTTGATCTACAAGGACAAATTTGTCTCTCACACTGGTGCAAAGCTATTGGAATCAATGACCCATTACAGTTACACTATAAATATGCTTCAGTGTTTGATTAAGAATGCATCACACTGTATATACTCCAAGAAGTACTGCAGGCACAAAACTCTTCATTTAATTTTCCATGTCTTTTGTTCTTTGTTTGTAGGTGACTCCAAGTGAAACTGAAATTGTTCAGTGAAAATGATTATAGGTGGATTGTGTGTGCTGGTACTTCTGGCAGCCTTTCTGCTTTTAAGTGGTTAACCTCTAAATCCTTACTGTACCAGGGCCATCATTATTATATTTTTAACTTGCACAGTAGAACCTTTCTGTAGGAAAGGGTGAGCATTAGTTTCAGTTAAAATGAATGTTTTTCTTTTATTACTCCATTATTTAAAATGTAGTACAGGCAGATATTAAAAAAACTATGGTTTCCTTATTTTCTAAAAAGGCAGTGTGATACAGACTCAAGTGTTGGATTCAGAACTATTAGAAAGTAGTTTCTTCAACACTGCTAGAAACACTGACTTCTCAGAAAACATGTACCAGCCCATCATATATGAATCAATCATGGAAATCTGCCTGACAGCAGGTACTTTCCCAGAGTTTGGCTGGAGTAGAAAGACCCCACTGCCCAAGACTATCCTCAAAGTGTATAATATTATCCAGTTACTTGATGCATATTTTAAACTGAGAAGCTCTGGTTTACACTGCTAAAATGACACAGACTCTTTGATCTTTTGTCCTCCTAAAGTACTGCTTCAGTGAACCGCTGACACATAATATGTAACTTATTTGACATTTAGAAGATTTAGGGCATAAAGTCTCTAATTTAATTGCAGAGCTGATATGACAATGTGACACTACCTTGGGGAAAAAGAAGGAGAAGTCTGGTTTAATAAAAAATGCAACTTAGGATAGATGTTTTATTTTTGATAAGCACCACTATCTACCATCAGGGACACTGCTTCATATGGAAAAAAAACCTTAAGTCAATTAAACAGATAAATTCAAACAGACGTTCAGTAAGTAGCCTTAATTCCCAGCAGTAAGGTAGGAAAGCTTGAGGAGGAAGAAGCCTGAGGATAAAATCCAGGAAGGCTTCAGTTTTTTGAGAAACAGCTGTAACCTATACCTTTGAGTCTATAGCTTGCGCCTCGTAGCCTCAAAGCAGGACTCAGGCACCTTAAACACTAGTCTTATCCCTCAGACCTTGCTATCTGTATCTCTTTTACAGCACTTGGGCCAATATTTGCACAGATTCTCAATGAACTCAGTGGGAGTTGCACATACATGACAGATGGTAGAACTTGCCCACTTTTCTTTACTTTTCTCAGTGATTCTCAGACTTTTCCAACCCATGACTCCATAGTATAAGAGAAAAATGTTTGGAAATGCCAGCCCCATCTAGCCATAAAAAAGAGTGGTTGGCCACAACCCCTCTGGACCTGTTCAAAACTCCCAGGTTGAGAACCTATGACCTATCTCTCTTCCTGTTCTCCACCTCACCTTTGTGAGAAGGTAAAGAGAAATCCATGTAAAAGACTCAATGGCTGAAAGAAGCATTCAGCAGAGAGATATAACATCATCTTATAATCTTATACAAGGTGAATAATAGAGATAAAGAAAGGCCAGGCACATCAACCATAGGACTGAATACAGTGAAAGACCAAGAATTCATCACTTCTCTCTCCTTCAACAAAGGCAATCTTTGCTAGAGAACTAAATGAGAGAACGAGGAAGCCTACTTTTTATGTGGACAGGCACATACGCAATTTTTGCTGGAGTATTTGTGTTTTTACTCTGTTAAAGGGCAGTGTTTTGTACTGAAAGTTTTGCAATATATGTTCTGATTTGTTCCAAATCATCAGATTGTCCCTCTGTGAATTCTTTATTGCCTCAGAACCTAGGTTCGTCATGTGTTAAAACAAAGTGACCTGACTAGCATGTCCATTGCAGTAGATGCTGCTGAGAATCCATTGTGTTATGCGGTGAGTCTCTGTATAGATATTCGAGAACCACACTGACCTTTGCTAAATTAATTTATTATCCAGAAGCAGTAAAATAAATGTCAAGTTTCTGTAAGTTATGCCAAAGCAGCATTCATTTGCTACTGGCAAAATGCCACCTTTGTGTAGCAAAATATGTTCCTAACCAGGCCTACGGTTGGTTACCACAAATATGTTTTTCTCATGAATCAATGGCATCATAATTTACATTGTGGAATTCTGCAGATTTTTGTCATAACCTTAGTGGGGAACATATTGCTCTAAATGTACCATGGGTTTTGTAGTTAGCCAAAATATGTTAAGTTTTGAAAAATAAATTCAACTTTTGACCATAGTGCATGTGCCCCAAATGTCAACAGGTTGATGAGTCATACTGCAGCATGCGCAGCTCAGCAGCACTCAGGAGCAGATAACATCCGCTGAAAGCAGACTTTCATGTGTACACAGACTCTGCATAAAAGGCTATCATATGTGTTATCAAATGCATTTAACAACATTTACCTTACAAGCCTCCAGGATCCCAAAACCTTTGCTAGGGCTGTGCTCATAAACCATGGTAAAGGGCAACATGCTAAAAAACGCTAGCTAGACAGAGACATAGATACATATATGAACCAAATAAAACAACATGAATCAAAGAGTAAAAATAGGTACTGAGTTTGACGTTAGTTGTCCTCAGTTGTTTCTCAGGGAAGCAGAGGTTCAAATAAAGACTGCCTGGAAATGCACAGACCTGCTACAAGAGGTCACCTTATGCCAGCACTACACATGCAGCTATTTTTAAAATAAATGTACCAGTTCAAGGGAATATGGCAAATTATATGGTTAAGAAATAACCCTATAGTTCAGGGTGTGCCGTTCATGCTGCTGTTATCTCTGCAATGAAATGGCAACTGAATGAGAGGTGACCAGCCATCCTAGTTTCATAAAATCAACACCATTTCTTAAATGAATTCGAGTCCCTCAATATCCTGAAATGCCACAGTGGCTAACATGCTCATCTGGCAGAGGAGCAGAATGAGTTACAAATCACTGGTTGAGAAGGAAGAAGGTATTTATAGAAGAGAAGACATATTTAAGGCTATTTAGGGCCCTGGTTCTGGATGGAAGTCAGCCACCTCTGTGGCAGCATTACTCACTTCCCCTGGACCTCCTCAGCTCAGGGATCCATACAGGGGAAGGGTGCAGGGCATATCAATAACTAACAGCTGCACAAATTTTCCCAGGTTAAGGTAGTAGAGGTAGAGATGATAGCACTGCACTGAGCCACCTCCCTTCTGCTAAGGAATCGCCCCTTTCATGTGATGCTATGGCAGCTGCCAGTTGGGAAAGCCCTGGTAGCCTGGCTCCAAAGTCTGCCAAATAGCACAGGGGAAGAGTCCAAGAGTTGATGCAGAAAACCAGACCTACAAATGTTGAACCTTCACTGAAGATTTCACTGAAAACTTTGCAAAGGAGATCTCATTGAAGTTTCCTGGACCCTGTCCAGTAATATATTTGTGCATTTATCCTCTCCGTCCCCTCTAGCTGTTTGAGGGTAGAGGACCAGCCTATTCCAAGCAGTGATAGGTTCTGTGCCTACCCCCGGTGGCTAGAATTTTCCACAGAAATGCCAGGCTCAGAAATTAATTTCATTTTCTTTGATGTATGCTATCGCTTTGCCCTTTTAAGTTGGGGCTGCTTCACTGAGCATCACTTACATTTCCTTTTTATAGAAGCAGGAAAGGAGCAAAATTTTAACAGTGAAACACCACAGCAGAAAGTAGTCATTGAGGGTTTATGGCAGCCCTACAGTGAGTTATTGCATTTGCTTTTCATCTGTAGAGACCATTGTCCAAACTCAGCTATTACAATGATGAGAGCCATACTAATATAAAGATAGACAGTGTAAGCAGGCATAACTCTACTAACTCCAACCGTAATGTATTTCCTCGTGCCTGGGCTAAATTAGGGTCCACATGTTCAAGTTCTGGTTTAGGTCAAGAGGGAAAGTGGATTGAATGGTTTCTGCATAAAACTTTAGAAGACACTTGTCTATATTACAAAGCCACCCTACAATACTGGTAGTATCTACTGAGGAGATCCCCAGCGCTCAGATAATAAGGATATTGCAGTTATGAGTGAAAATCGTATTGACCTCGTTAAGGTTCTTTTCAAAGAAAACCTTTTCCAGAGGATTTTCAGTGATTTTCGTAGAAAAGGCTGCCTGGTGCTATGGGTGTACCAGTTAGGATAAAATTAAAATAAATTAAATAAACAAGCCCAAATATTATTTTGGAAGTTGAAATAAGCTGATATTGTAACACTGCCTACAGTTAAGTTTGCCCAATACTTCCTATTATCAGACCCTGTTTTCAGTCGCTTATAACTTTGCCAAACTCTAACCATTTGGGTTGAAATTCTCTATGCTGGATGTCTGCCTCAGGCTGAATCTTTGTGAAGACTAACTAAAACAGTAACAACTGCAACTGAAATTGTTTGGAGCAGTGCTTTGAACACAGAAAGTACTATAAAAATGCTAAGCACTCTGAAAACAATCAGCCCATAGTATTTTCAAGTTGGGCACCCAAAATTAGTGGACACTTTTGACAATTTTGGCCTTCATCTCACTGTGCCTCAGTTTCCTGGTTGAAATGGGAATAATAATACCACCCAATCTCACAGGAGTGTTGTGGCGATAAATCCATTAATGCTTTTGAAGAACTCAGGTACTCTGATGACAGTACTAAAGAAACTTCCATGAGTAAATTAATAATTGTCTATTCAGTGCAGTTTGGATGGTGTACATTTAAAAAGGCATGGGGCCACACAAGCAACGTAAAACTAAGTGTTGAACAACTACTCCCTTGCTGAATGAGGCAGAGGACCTGTGGAAAAAATAGTATGTGATAATATAATTAAGAACTATATCATAATGCATAAGCATAAGGGGGAGGAATTAAGGTTGCACACAATCTTAATTCTGACATTTCCTAACTTTTGGATGTTTGGCTTTACATCCTTAATATTCGTTTAATGTAATGTTTTGAAGTTATATATAACAGCTACAGTTCCTATATTGCTAGTTTCTTGTAAGCCTTGAAGCAGAAATACAAAAAATACCCCACAAAAAGTTATCCTCAGGATATTCCTGGTCAAGAACCAAGGAGTGCTGGACATTTCATAAGATAACCTATTCTTATAAGATATTTCAAGAACTATTTCTAGATGAAGGAGTTGGTTAAAAATCCAAACCTTTGAATGAACCCTCTGAACCATCTTTTTAAGGTTTACCCCATGTTAATAATATTCTCTTTTTGTGAAAGTTCAAAATACATAAACCTGGCTCACTTGACACACAATGGGTCATTCATCTACAAAATTGCTAGAAAACAGGAAAGGGGGCAAGTTCAAAGGAGAAAAAGAGCAAGGAAAATGGGGAACAAATGCACATGATGTGTTTTTCAGTGGAAGAGATATTTTCTGAGAAGCCTCAATTGTGAGTAGCTTCTTCCTCTTAGGCAAGTCTAACTCACATGCTGTAGCTGACATTTCTAGTACACAGAACAAGCTGAAAGTCTCCCTGACTATGGCAGAATTACATAAATAAGATTATCAGAACAGCTGCTTTATGAACAGCATCTCCTATATGTTGATTTGAATGTATTCTTTTATTTTTTCTGAGTCAATGTATTTTTATCATCAATGTACTGGAAATTCCACTATCTACTCAGTATGAGTTGCTTCTGCATGTGGGGCCAGATTCTGATCTGCTTATTCCATAACAAATCTGGAGAAACTCTGAAGAAACCAACAGAGCTACTCTGGATTAACTCTGGCATAAATGAAAATAGAATCCAGTGACAGGAAGCCATGCATCCTGGTCTTCTTTGAAGGCCGAGACCAGACTCTATGAAAAGAAATCATGAGAGATGAAGAATGTTGTCTTAATGGATGCTGCAGATGCCATTTGATTATTTTGAAACTGTGGTGCTATCTGTAGTGGCAGGAAGAGTGAACCCTATATTTATCCAGGTAAATCCAGGCTAGAGTTGTTTTGAGGGTTGACTAGAGCCTAGAGTATCCTTGCTATGCTGTTAAAGATACTTAAAATCTCAAACAGATGACAATGTCACATATTGCAATTTGTAATTGGACCATCCTGTTGCAGACTTTAAGAACATATGCAAAAGGCACAATCCTGCAAACTCACAGGCTCAGATTTCCACAATCACCTACAGGATTTGGAGACCTGATTCTTGTTATGGGGCACTGAATCCCCTATGTAGCTTCAAAAATCCCACCCATAATCCTTACTCAGAGTCTTGATCCAATTAACCTCAGTGGAGCTGCTTGCATGAGTAAGCGTTGCGAGCACAAGTCTACATCCATGTGCAGGCCTTCAGTTAGCACAGGTGTTAAAACTATCACATAAGGAATAATGAAAACTTTGCAGATATTGAATGCATTAGTGATCCAGCTCCAAATTTCGTCTCATTCACGGCAATGGGAGAGTTGTCATTGACTGCAGTGGGATCAGGGTATGGCTACAATTGGGGATTTTGATAGTGTAAACTGAAGTGGCTTTTTAATTACAGTTATAAACTGTTCGAAGAAAAAAATTCTAAAATATTTCCTACTTTTAAGAATTTCTGTTGTTGTGCTGCAGTGTGACGTGGTGGTAGCGCTTGTGATAACGCGGCTTTTGCCATTGAGGACTGATATACGAAATCCACTCCTAAGAAAATATACATTCAACCTTTTATCGATGATATAGTTGAACTGGACATTCCTATTAATGCAACAATTTAGGAATTTTCTGGCTAAGGATTTTTTCCCTCTGTTATTGTTGACTGATGGGTTTTTCTTGCACTGGGCGTGATTAGAAAGGGACCCTCTTAGCCGGTGTACCACATTACATTTCTGTGCCTTCTGTGGAGCTCACTGCTTTCAATCGCCTGTCCTGAAAATTCAAAGGAGCATCTTGCAATTAATACATTTTGTTCTTTGCTGAATAAAGAACAAATTCCTAGTACATACAGGATCAGAGCACTGGGAACAACAGCAGCTGCTCTAATGTTACACGCTGTGACTGAAGTAGGAGAAAAGGGCTGGAGTTGGAGGATTCACTTTATGCTAGTCTGCTTAATTGTCAAAGAGTAAAAGAAATGCATAAGGAATCAAAACAACAACAATTGTGGTTCTCAATGAAAAGTTGTTACAGTGACAAAATGCCCTGCTCTCTGCTCCTCACAGCTGGAAGGTATCTTATTAAATTCAGTGATGCCTTTAGACCTGCTTTCTTTGTAGTCCTGCCACTCAACTTGGTTATATCCTGCCCTATTCCCACTGATTTTCTTGTGAAACTTTCCAAATTGACTTTTACAGTTCATCCAAGAGTTGTCTCCCTCTGAATCTTTAGTTCTTCCTTTCACTGTCTCAGATTCTTGCTCAGCCCTTTTGATCCCAAACATTTATGTTTGCTTCAAAGCTATCTGCCATCCAACAGACAACACATTGCTAAATCCACAACAGGCCCCCATCAAAGGGCTGGAATGGAGGTAATAAAAGTGCCCACTGCAGACTGCATGTAAGAAAGATGTTGCGAGAACTTAATATTGAAAAAGTTACTGTCTGAGGCCAGGAAAAATCAGACAGTCTGGTAGCCAGTTTGTTTTGATGTATATTTTGTAATATATGCAAAAAGAATTCTAGATGAGACAAGCTTAGCAAATCTCTTACTGCATAGATAGACAAAAGCAGCCGGCTGATTCACCTGCTAATGCAGCTTCTACCCCAGCCCAAAGGGGTCCTGATTCAAGTCCCAGCTGCAGTTCTCTCCAGAATGCACACACAGCAAGTTCAGCTACCATTTGGGAGATAGTGTTAATTGGTTAAGTCTGCATTAGTGGCTCCGTTCTTTCTCT
This sequence comes from Terrapene triunguis, assembly GCF_002925995.2. Lineage (NCBI taxonomy): Eukaryota > Metazoa > Chordata > Testudines > Emydidae > Terrapene > Terrapene triunguis. The sequence goes on from NW_020664446.1 coordinate 27,178,181, forward strand.
CTAAGAAACCGGTAAAAGGCAATTGCTCATAGGCCCTGCAGTAGATTCTCTCATGTGGAGTATCACCGGGGTCTGTTTTGTCATCTCTCTTCTTCAGTATGTACAAGGCTGTTAGGGAAATAAGTAGGTAGTTGGAGCAGCACTGACTCCAGCATACACCACTTTCAGATCCAGACAATACAGTTGATGGGCTCCCAATGGCTGTCTTGGATCAGAGCATGGATGAGAGCTAGTGAGGGTCAATCCAGATAAGATAGAGGTAATGTGGGTAGGGTGAGGAAAACAATCAGAGAATATGATGGAAATTATTTCCAGATATGTATTTCTTAATGGACTCGCTAGTATAAGTTATACACCTAAAAAAATCACAAATGCTTATTCAAATCCTAAGTTTTCAGACTGCATTCAAAGCCAAATTAATTATCTGAAATGTGGCGCAGTAGTACATATAACAACTATGGATACATTTATTTATGAAAACCATCTATATGTATTAAAGAGTATTCTTTGCTTTATAAGGTGCTGTGACAGGGTGCAGGGCACTACTGACTCTCCGTGCACAAGGGGGTAATACCTACTCAGTCATTATCCCTTTACATGGGTGCAGGGGTGGGGGAGCAGACTATAATAGTGGCTTTGTGGGAGGGAACAGAGAATACCTTAGGAAAGTCTGGCTTCACATCCAGGACCCATCACATCTGAGGACTGAGTTGGATCCCGCGTTGGAGACTTTCTCTTGTTTACTTTCTGATCATGTTAAATTATTTTACTTTCTTGTTACAAACACTAACCACTGAGGAAGAGGCATTGCTGACTGTGACTGTCTAGACATCCTACCCACTTCTGCAAACATGATGTGACCTTTTTATAGATTTCACTGTATGAAACTACCAGGTACAGGATGCCCACAAATTCAGGGTTTGTGACATTGCGAGGGGCTACTTGGGCCTTCCTGAATCCATGGGCAAAGGTCAAAAGAAACAGTATTCTGAAGTCTTCCCTTTTAGCCTTTCCAGAATTGCTAGCTAAAAATTGTTTTAGAGAATTTTTGCAGGATAGGTCAAATATAGAGGAAAACATCTTCCAGGTTCTTTAACAGATTCTTTAAGTATTAATAATTTTAAATAAAAATATGATTGACAATAGTAAAATAGTTTAAAATATCTTGTTCTTAAGTTACGCCAGATGCTGAATGTTGTACAACAAAACATATTTTAAACAACTAATGGCCAAAGCTCCTGGCATGCAACGCCCATGTAGGCAGCAGGGTTACATGTGTGTAAGAAACAGTCCAGACTCACAGTCCCCTTCTCTAACCACTAAACTGTGCTGCCTCTCCTGTCTCCATTGGTGTATGGGGCCTATTTTTATGCTTTATTTATATAAGCTAAGTAGTGTATTTAGCCAGAGAGTCACAGCAAGGCTGTTTAACCAGTTCAGTTGTCTGAGATTATATAACCCTGTTGCCATAGAAATGACTATGTTCTTGCTCTGCACAGGCACAAGGTGTAAATATTAGGAATTTATATGCCAGCCATTAATTCTCTGTAACACCAAAGGTCTACACAGGTAAAATGTCAAACTCATCTTCCTAATTTACATTCAACTTACAAAACTATTAATTATATGTTCTGCAGTTAGGTTATGTTAGAGACAAACTGAATTTGTTGTTAAAGGGAAACTATAGACCTATAGAAACTTAGTTTTGGGGGGAACAAACATTATTTGACAAAGAAAAGTCTGATTCCCGAAAGTTCAAGTGCTGTACAACAGAAGTTTCAGGGTAGGCCAGCTCTCTGATTACCCAAACTGTTCTCCAAACTGCTTCATGGTGCCAGGAACTATGTCACTATTTCTTCAGCAGGGAATGTTCTGTATTGATCACTCAAGACGGTGGCTGAAGGAATCCAACATACTCATAGGCTGGTACTTGTGGAGTTCCCAAAGACATTTTGTTGTCAGTGCTTACCCATTTTTTAGGATTTAAGCAGTGGTATGCATGGACAACACATCTCTCTGGAGTTTTAGTACACTCCTCAAGCAGGAGGCCCCTTGAATATACACCTCTACCCCGATATAACGCTGTCCTCCAGAGCCAAAAAATCTTACCACGTTATAGGTGAAAATGCGTTATATCGAACTTGCTTTGATCCGCCGAAGTGCGCAGCCCCGCCCCCCCAGAGCACTGCTTTACCGCATTATATCAGAATTCGTGTTATATCGGGTCACGTTATATCGGGGTAGAGGTGTACTCTAAATTTCCAGTAAGCTTTTCTTTGGTTCCAAATTCCATTGAAGTCTACTTTAATCTTCTACTTACTAATGCACACTTCAGTGTAGAATGATCAATATTTAGTTCCTAAAGAAACATTGATCATGCACCACTGAAGCCAATAACAGCTTTCTTATTGACTTCAAGAGGGAGCAGGATAAAGCCTTGGGTTCCTAAAGAGAGGGACTGGTAGCACCATATCTGCTACTTCTAAACCCTTTGGAATATGAAGGATTTTTTTAAACATCAGTGTCAAAATTGTAAAACTATTTCCCAAAGCCATTTTTTAATAACGCACAACCTTTTACAGTCCTCTCCTGGTGGGAATATTTTGATGTGTTGCTATAACACTTCTCTAGCCCTCCAGTGACTGAACAGCTATTTCACAGGACAGGAGAGGAACAACTTGTTAGTAAAGTGAGTTTTAGTGTTAGGGCCAGGGAGGTGATATGTGATACATTGACAGCCCCAAGGCTGCATCTCCACTGAGAATTTTCAGTGCTTCTGTCACTGCTGGTATTGTACTAATGCTACTCCATACGTGGTAGCAACGGTGGAAGCATGAGTATATAGAGGGCACAGGAGTTTTACCACTTTGTTGACTTATCCTGCTGAAGTCTTGTTTTGAAATGGATTCTAGGGGAAAGGCTCAGACCAGAGTTAGATAACATGGTGATAAAAGCACCTGTGCCCAGTCTAAGCTAGCTGCACCAATGCTAAGCCAACCATGAGGAAAGTGGTAGTGCAGATGGAACAAGCTCAGACAATCAGCAGCAATGCAGGCTTTCTCAGATTAAGCCCCTATTGTGCTTCAACCCTCAAGATACTGGAGGAAGCACTTGTAGGAGCAGGAAAATAATTCAGTTTTCATGTTCATTCTGCTTTCTGCTAAGACTGCCTATGAGGCTTTTGAATAAGTCAAACATATGACAGTTTACACCTGTCTCCTAGGATTTGCAATGAGACCACTGACTCATTTCACATGGGCCACTGAGCAGTTCCCAGCTAACACTGATGGTTGGGCACCACTGACCTAGATCAGATATGAACCAGTGACCTAAAGGTGAAAGGCTCCTTATCCCATTACCAACCCCATGAGTCATCCCTTCCCCCCAAAAACAATTTAAATTTCATATATTACTTGTTTTCAAAATGTCTCTAGGGCTAAAGAGATTCTTTTCTCTTTCTTTTTATTTAATGTTAGCCATTTAAAAATGAAAACAATTTTATATTCCATGCAGTATTTCATGTTTCATAGCTGTTCTAAGGCTGCCAGAAAAAGAAAGCTTGTTTTGAAATGGCTCCCAGAGGAAGCAGCTGGTTTTATTACCGAATGGCAAACATGAGCATTGGTTGTAAAGTTAGCCAGCAGCCAAACCTTTCTTCCCTGACATGAACAAAGCCCCTGGAAGACAGGGGCCAATAAGAAACAGGATGGTGACGAGGAAAGAATGGAGAAAATAAGACACAGGATCATCCAAATATATATACTTGTTCTTCATTTTTCTGTCAGTTAATAATGTTACACATACTAGTGACAGTTTATAATGCCACCAACATATGATATATAAATAGTATTAGGATACTGAAGCCAGCACATCCCGAGGTACCATTGTTAATACTATGACATTTTGAATTAGTGCATCCTATCAGGAAATCCTGACTCATAGTCCCTAAGGCTGCCATCCTGTTCCAACAGGAGGCATAGTCTGTTTTAAAAACCACATTGATGTTGCTGCTTTGCTCCTTGATCAGTGCAAATGACTGGCTGCTGAGATAAGAGAGGACAGCATTAGGGACAAAGCTATAAAATCACTCACAGTCACTGCTCTGCCCAAGGGTTAAAGAAATAGTTTTTAAGAAAAGAATTGTCTATTGTAATACACATTGGACTATATTACAATGCAAGTGCAGGGCATTATGGATCAGTGTGCTGGACTGACTTCTGGATTCATAATGTCTGCATTTTAATAACTAATACTGGCTGGTTTTCTTCTAGCTACAAAACACCATATCTATTCCAGTGTTGGAGAGCTTTGATGGTGAATGGCAACTTGACAAAGGAAAATGACAGAGTTTCAGCAGAGGAGTAAAGAAGAGCTTCCCCTACCAGCTCTGCCAATAATATTGTGAAAAGGGCACATTTCTTAATTATGGGGGAATCAACTGAATGAAAATATCATATTGATTATTTTGTAATAAATAACAGAGGTTGACACACCCAAATCTTGTAATCGTTTATGCCTATTATTCTGTTGTTTTTCAGAATTTAAATGAATTTTTTAGCTACACAAATCAAGCTAGTGAGAAAATTGAGCTACAGTGTGTGCTTTCCACACATGCTACATCCATGCTCAGCTTTTGTCTTTTGTGTCCATTTTCTATTATCAATAAGTGGTAGAGGAGGGAGGCAGGTAAACAAAGAAGCATATGTGTGATAAGTAGGGAGAGCAACAGAAATACCAGGGCAGACTTACTCCAGGCGTAGCTTCACTGAAATCAATAGGAATGTCAGCCTGATCCATAGCCCACTGAAGTCAAGGGAAAGACTTGCATGGACTTTACTGGGCTTTGGATCAGATCCTATTTGAGGAGTAAGATGTTACATGAGTAAGGGTGCCAGAACCTGGCCTATAAAGAACATGAAACTAGACTACTCAAAAGCCAAAATCTGGCATATCTGTTCCTTAATATGATTCTGAACTAGACAGTACATTGGTGAGCCCTTTCTCACAGGAGGACTCTAGGGAACTATTCATGTGAGTAAGAGCTCAACAATGTGAATAAGATGCAGCAGACTGTGTAGCCCCAGAGAGGGCCTGCCTGCTGCACAGTCTCCAGTGAGTAGTGAGAATCTGCACCACACCTACTGAGGACATGACGTCCACAATCCAGCCCAAAGTGAGCGAGGATGGGAGAATCAGGCCCATTCCAATAGAAATGTAAATTTGGCACTGGATAATGAGAAAATGATTAGCTCTTGCTGTAAATCACTGACCTTTAAAGACCACCTGATATCTCAGACACTTTGAAACAACATTTTCTTGTAGGAACAGTTCCGCTGACTGCTGAGCAGTTGGATCCTCTTTAGTTCTCTTCGCTTTTTCACTGTGAATAATTTAACAGCATTTTCTGCTCTATAATTTTACTCCAGCTCCTCTCAAAACTACAGCGCTCAATAGCAAGTCAGTGCTAGATAAGCTCCACACTCCTTTGTTTCGCCTGAAATTCTTTTAGATTCTCTTCTCTTTTGGTATTCATCTGTCCCATACTTACAGGAGAGCTCCATACTTTGGGGCTTTGTCCTTTAACAGCTTCTAGTGAAGCAAAAGCAGAAAAGTAGTAACACCAGTAACTATGGCTGGGTGAAACTCTGCGTTTAGGTCCTAATTTTGGTCTCTATGTCAAACCCTAGTAAAAGAATTTGGCACAGTGGGGGGTTGAGCCTCTGGGATTCTGTCCCCTGGGTTGAAGAACCTACAGTTGCACCATTCCATGACCAGTATTTCAGCCTTGGGATGCTAGTAGTCTCCACTGTTGCTGTGCCCTCACCCATATGGGACTGGGGGTGGGGGTCTCTCCAGTGGATACATATTCAGTGATTGACCAGTCCCTCAAACTCACTGCAAGGATAGAGAAAGTCTCCGCTTAATATAGCTCATGGACATGGAAGGGATGCAGACACTTGAATGGGCTCCCTTCAGCTTGCCCCCACATAGGTTCTGCTGCATTCAGAAACTTCTGAACTCATATTTTCCACTTTCACATATTGTATGAAACTACTGAAGAGATCCTAACCTCAGTGTAGCTGCAGTAGATTTCATGCCAGCTCAATGGAAGATGGCTTCTGAGTGTTCCTCCTCAGGAAGGCTCACCTTTAACATTATTTGCTTTGCAGAAGTAGTTTAACCTTTATTATTTCATTGTTTTAATAATTCACATGGCCTGCATCTGTGTATGGTGAAGCTTTAATCTACTTTGTAAAAGTCACAAAGGCCTACATTGTAGATGTGCTACAAGTACAATTCCTTTAAAATAACTTTACATTTATCTCATCTAAGTCACTCTTTGACATCAAAATGTGTTTTCTTCTTATGTTTAGGACTAATTTTAAATGTGCTGTTTTTTGGGGTAGGAGAGGAGAGGTGAGAGGATGGCAGGGGGATAAAAATGGAATGCCATTCTACAAAAAGCTATTCACCCATGGGGGAAAATATATTTGGAGTAAAAGCAATTCTGAATATGCCAACAATTAATTATAAACTTGGATAACTGTGTTCTATGAACCTTCAATAAACTCTAGATATCTGAACTTAGCTTCATCAGTACAAATGTGAGTAGAAAAAAATAGCAGAGTTCCTTTCTCTTTCTGTATGCATTGCTTAATAAGATGGTTTCTGTTTGTTTATTTTGGTTATCAACATACTGGGGAAAAGTTTACATCTATTTTTAACCATCTCATCCTTAGCTAAGCTCATTTCCTTTTCCTGCACTGGTTGGTTTGGCTGACAGCCACCTGTGACTACTGTGACCACTCAGAGTAATATTTTATGCAAATACATCCATTTTTATTGTTACCTTGGCTCCCATTTCCACTTTACCTCTTGTGTAGATGATGATAATCCTAGTCTGTGACCTTTCCAGGGAAGTGACTGTCTCATTTGCACAGTTCTTAGCAGAATATTACTATTATTGCAGTAGTAGTAGTAATAATAATAATGCAACTGAAAAAAAAGTACATGTAGTAAATCCATATATTAAAAAATACATGTAGTGAATCGGAGGGAAATATGAACTGTTCACTATGCATGTATAGGAGATGCAATTGTATCTTTCCTGTTGAGTAGAGGCCACAATTTTATTTAATAGACAAAATATGTATTTCTGTCTGTTCCACAATATCTAATCTAGCTATAATACCTACCTAGCTAAATTTTTTCTATAGTGCGTATAACCATAATATCAGAGCCTCACCATCATATCCAAGTATTGAATGGTACTTGGCAGCATGGCGGCCGCTTCATAAATGCCCATCACTCTTTGAAAACATTGGGATTTATTTTAGCCAGTCTTGGTTTTAGCCGTAAAATAGGCTTTTTAATAACTGCAGTTTTAAAATATCACTAAACTTTCATTCTGAGAAGGAGAATTTTCCGAAGTGACATCAGCGCCTATTCTTATCAGGCTTTGTGAAGGAGTTAGAAAAGTCTGTCTAACAAACATTCAGTATATAAATATATGCACTGTAGGCCAAATTATGCACAGGCACATATGTGGAATCCCACTACAATCTATAAGGCTGGGTAAGGTACTAAGACTAGAATTTGTTCCAATATCTATAGCTCATCATAAATAAGGTAGTTTCCTCTACTGATTAGAATAGGAGTCTGTGAATCAGCCACTTCCCAGCTCTGCCACTAACTCCGAGAGGTACTGGGCAAGACACTTAACCTCTTGGTGCTTCAGTTTTCCTGTTTGTGAAATGGTTACTATAATGACACCCTCTCGATGGTATTGTGAGGCTTAATTAATATTAGTGAAACCCTGTGACATTTTGGATGAAAGGTGCTGCATAAATGCAAAGTACTATTAGAGTGGTTGCCATTAACAAGTGGGCATTATATCACACAGCGGTGTTGGAGATACCAGATTCTACAGGAAATAATTGCAGTAACTGTGTGGAATCTGTTGGCAAATACTGACATTTTAGTGTGACCTTTGATTGTAATTGGAACAGTTTAGGGCAGGTGAAAAAATTTACTCAAGGAAATGATACATTCAAAATTATTGTGAATTAGTTTTAAAACTCCCAGTTTGCTCTGAAATGATCCAAGAAGGCTAATGTACAGATGGCTAAATTACTATCCTGCAATCCTTAAACAGGCATAATGTCCAGTGAAGCCACTAGTGTTTATACTCAAGTAAGGATGGCAGAATCAGGCTCTTGGTGTTTTGAACTATAAAAGTCCAGCATGAGTGATAGCAAGGCAAATTCTGGATCATTTTATGAAAGACACGCCTGCTTTATACCAGTGTAAATGAGGCAAAAGCAGGCCCACAAATCTTTAGGGAATATTAATACCATCTCTGCATTAAGTCCCTGACCTGTTTGTAGTCAGTATTGTTTCTATTTATTAAGCATTTCAGTGAACTTAGTCAAATTACTTTATAAAAAGTATAGAAAATATTTTTGTGATATATGACCATAAATGTCTATGTGACCATAAGTGTCTGTATTAATTAAATATTTTGATCTGCATCTCAAAATGCAATTTATATGCTTGACTTCTTAGACAGTTTCAGCACCCTACAGGGGAGGCACAACCATAAGGCCAGTGATTACAACCCACTGAGACTGAATGTGTCTAACTGCCGGACCAGTGGAGCAGCCATCTTGGAGGCATTCTCCAGGATAGGCCCTGTTGGATGCTCCAACTGATTGGGAAAAGTCTAGTCTCGGGGCTTGTCTACACTTACGGCACTGCAGCGGCACAGCTGTGCCTCCGTAGTGCTTAGTGAAGATGCTACCTAGGCAGCCAGGAGGGCGTCTCCCGTCGGCATATGTACTCCACCTCCCCCAGAGGTGGTAGTAATGTCGATGGGAGAAGCCCTCCTGTCAACATAGCACTGTCTATACCAGGGGTTAGGTCGGTATAACTGTGCCGCTCAGGGGTGTGACATAAAGTGATACTTCACACCCGGTGCCTGAAATAAAGAAACTAGTGAGCAATAAGGTAATTGGACCCAAATACCCACAAGGGAAGGCAAGGACTTTTTAAAACCCTCTTTTCCACCAAGAGGGGAGAACACAGACTAACATAGAGGAGCATCTGGATTTATTAGAAGAATGTAAGTTGGTTCTGTACTGTTCCTGTAACTTAAGCGAGAAGCCTATATAACTTAGCTTGTGGCAAAGTATAAGGTTATTCATGTACGCTGTTTGTTGTTTTAAAATTCTCTCTCTCATGCTTTGTTCTAATTGCTAAATAAAAATACCTGTTGTTCACTGTCACTGGTCACAGATTCCCAAGGGGAGGAAATGCAGGTGCCTGAAAGCAGCTGGGAGTGCAAGGTGATAATGGTTGGTTGACACAGGGTAGTGGACTTGGATACCAGTCTAAGAGTGAAAGAATTGCAAGATTCCACCTTGCGGCAGATGAGGGAAAGAGACCTAATTCCTGAGGGGGTGTTCTTAGAAAGACTAGGAAGGGGACCGAGGTGCAAATTTTGATCTGCATCCCAAAATGAAACGTATGCGCTTGATTTCTTAGAATGACAAAGGGGATCAGATAGTTTCAACAGCCTACAGGTGAGGGAAGTTTTCAAGTACATGGTATTGTACAATTGTAAATATGGTTGCTCTAACTCACAGAGGTGTGTGGGTTACAAAATGTCTGCCAACTGCCTTTTCCCAAAGACAGCACTTAAACTAAGTGAAATGGGCAAGCTGCTCTCCAAATATTAATGAATTTAATTTCATGCCTGTATTTATAGCAATGTAACTATCTTCTCTGTCACAACTCTCACATAATTGCATCTATTTGTATTTGTCATCCTGGATGACTTCTCTCAGTTTCCCCATAGATAACATTTCTCCAACTGCTAAACTTAGTGCATTAAAAAGCAGGATTTTTTTTTTCAAACTCCCTCTCAAGGGACCCTGTCCATTATAAAAATCTTTTTACTGCGACAATTTCCATTGTATCATAATGTAGGCTAAAAATCATAGAAATAACCATCTGGATTTAAAAAAAAGGGGAACGAAAGAAAGAAATGTGCCCACATCCATGTGAAGACTGTCCATGAATGGTCCTCTATTATAAAGATATGTTTGTTCTCTCTGTAAATATTTCATTTCAATACTGTTCCTCATTCCATGTGATTTAGCCTCATGCTTCCAGCAGCCGACAGGGAGAGACTTCAATGTGTGTTGAGGAACTCCTGATACATTTTCCTTTCTTCCATAGCAGTAAATTCAAAGTAAAAAAAGATACATTTCCCAGAGCCCTAGGCCACTCTTTTTCCATTTAAAATAAATGAAGAGGCATAGGCTGGTTCTGACTGGCTAAGGGAGCTTGCATAAAGGGAATGCAGAGGAAAGAATAAATTAATCTTCAGTAATGTTTTCCCCACTAGTCTGGTATTAGGGAATACAAAACAGAGCCAGATTTTTAAAAGTATTCAGGTGCCATATGATGCAGAGAGGCACCTAATGGGCTTTTCAAAAGCACCCAGATGCCTAGCTCCCAAGGAGACTTGGGTGCCTAGGTGCTTCGGAAAATCCCACCAGGTGCCATCTGCATCTCAAGGCACCTAAATATCTCTACAAATCTAGCCTGGAACCCTTAGGAAACTCACCACTTCCCAGGTGGACATCAGCTGGGGAGTAGCTTGATTTCCAATTTTGGAGAGGCAATGCAGAGAGGCTCTGAACCTTTTGGCACTGCACAGCAGTGCTCTGTTATGCCTCTCTTCAAAGCAGCATGGATGGATAATTGGTACTGGATCACAGGCAAGCCAGGGAATGACATGGCTCATGGATCTGCAACTACTCCCCCAAAACCAAATCTACAGAAAGTATGAATGCAGGGGCAGTGGCTGCCATAACAGCCCATGTTGCACCATGCACAATTCTATTTCTCGCGTAGTCCATCGGTACGACGATGACATTTCCATACTATCTCTTTTTGTGGATTCTGGAGTGACCCTGAGTCCAAAGCATGATGCGCCTGGTCATGAGCAGATTGGGCAGACAAAGTCATTGGTGAGTGTCTTGGTAGCTATAGCAGTGGTATGACACTTTTCCTTTGCAGCTAACAGTCGATTATTTCTGTCCTCTTCAAAGGCTTGGAAAGTTCTGAGTGTTGTATGTTGCCAGGCTGATCTATTTGATGCAGCCTTCTCAAGATCATCCAGTTTTATTGTACCAAAGTGTGTGCTACTCTTGATGCTGTCCTTGTAGCGCTTTCTGGGGCAGCTTTAATTCCGGTGTCCTTGTGCCAATTCTCTGTATAAAGTTTTTCTGGGGAGTCGATGTTCAGACATCCTAATGATGTGTCCAACCCAGCAGCATGGCCTCAATGCTTGTGGCATTTGACTTTTGGAGAACCTCCAGGTTGGTAATTTTGTCTTGCCAGCGGATCCCAATAATGATGCACAGAGTCCGCATATGGAAGGCCTCTAGCTGTTTGATACGCCATTTGTATGGTGTCCAGGTCTCACTGAGAGATGTGAGCACAAAAGCATTGTAAAGTTTTGTTTTTGTTGAGAGGGTTATGTTGCGGGATTTCAGGACTTTTCTGTGTAGCTTTCTGTGACTGAGAAGCTTTCTGTATCCTGTTCGTGATCTCTTTGTCAAGAGAGCCATCATTGGAGATGTTGTTGCCGAGATAGGTAAAATTGTCAATTTGCTTTAGTTGGATTCCACTAATGGTTATGCTAGGGGTTATGGCATGGAGTGGTGTATTTACATGTAATACAGATATTAGTAGTTTCCCATTCCTGCAGGGACTCACTGTCTCATATTCAATTCTAACAATCCTTTCATTGGTACCAGTGTATTTACTTACTCTGAAGGTGGTGTCTGAACGCCAATCTGCTCAGAGGAGAGTCTGTGAGAAAGAACTCGATTTGGTATACATCTGCTACGTAAAAAGTATTATGCATATTTTAAAAGAATGTAATTTAGGCTATTTTTGTTATTTAAAAATCTATGGCAAGACACATTGTAAATTCAAATATGCCGATTTCAGTAAATATGACCTTATGCATGATCACGGATCGACTCATAGTACCATAGTACAACTAAACTCATCCTCAGCAAATATCACAAAGGTCACAAGAATGAACACATTTGACCTAGGTATATCAGGTCCTCCACTCTTCAAAAGAAGGGACATTTTTGGGCCCCCATGTGCTTCGCCCAGTACAAACAGCCCTTGCACTGAAGAGCTCACAGTCTCCAGAGAAAGAGACAAAGGCTGAGAGGAGAAGCAGAGGCACCGAGGGGTGAAGTAACTTGCCCAAAGTTGCACAGGTTAGTAACAGAACTGGAAACAGAGCACTGGTCATCAGATGCCCAGCTCAAGGTCCCATCACTAGACAATACTGCCTCACATGATGTCTCATGAACTGAAGCACATTTCACATATTAGCACGTGGACTGCATAAAATACAGACATAGTTAAAAAAAATAAGTATAATGAGATCACTTTTAAAATATCAGATCTAGAGGGTGGGTAGTTCTGCAAGGTACATAAATACATATTAGTACTGAAAGATATTTTCACGTAAAATAGCTTTGCTCTGTACCTTGGGCAATTCAGCATATTGAAATAATTATTACGAAAGATGACATATGAATCAACACAGCATGTTGTTAAAAATACATATAAAACTGATGACTGATATGCTACTCTAGGTTTGACTTATTTTTCCTTTCAAGCTAAAAAAGGAAGCTCCTATGAGTCGCTCCACAAAAGTTAAAGTGGTATCGCCCGGGGATAACATTTTTATTTTATTTTATTACATTTTAAGTATGATTAATTACTTTTACAATGTTTAGTGTCACTGCATGTCAGACTCAAACCCTGTTTCTTTGGAGGGGGCTGGATTCAGAACAGAGGATGAGGTCTCCTCATGTGAACTGTGCCTAAGAGCTAGACATGATTCTTCCCCCCTCCCCCACTAGGGCAGTTACAATGTACATGAAAGAGTGTGGCGAGTATGTGGTCATGCAAGCCTGGTGCATGACGAATCATGTGTGTAATAAGGAAACACACAGTATCGAAGGTTAATGTTGCACTGATGGCTTCCCAGCCCAAAACAGATGGAAGATTCATGCTTCCCAGTATCCCCAAGTCTTTTTCCACTCCACGTCACCCGTAAACTCTTTAATTATTTTAAATTAAGCCCTTTTCTTCCTCCCACCAACAATAACTAAATCTTTTGCCTTTTTCCCCATACTGCTCCTGTATGTATGTATCACTTGGGTTAAGAATTCATGTTAGTTCTCATATAAGGTGATTGCAAATCACAGGATAGGAAACTGACCTTGAAATAACAGATTGACTTCCCTCCCCAATTTCTGTTCTCTCTGTGATACTGACCCTCCCCTCCACTTTAAAATGATTGTTATGTAATTTTGTAGCTTGAGTGTTTTTCCCTCCCCTATTTTCTGCCTTGACTGCTTTAATAAGTACCTTGAATACACAGTACTTCTTAACATTTTTCATTAGTTCCTTTAACTTCTCTATTCAGTAAAAATCAACTTTTACTAATAACAGACTGGCCCACACTTTGCTGGTGGGAACCAATGCTGGCATATACTGCTGCCTGTCCCCGCAGATTTTGTTTCACTATCCCACATTTTGGGATGTTGAATTGAAAGGTTACACAGTCCTACTGGAAACAGAAGTCATACAATTAAGCCAAAGCCCATTCCATGACTCACAAATAGATTATATGTTGGGATCCTAACATTCCAAGATATTTGGAGCTTTTACTTTCATCTTTTGGATTATTTTTGGATTAGCAGAGCAATCATGTTTTTAATTTTAAATCCACTAATTAATGTCCAGGACTAGATGCATGCTTATCAAAAACACTTTGAAAAAACCATCAGCTGTGACCTAATTATGTTTTCGAAATAGACAACAGTCTTCCTTCCTGCTTCGCCTGGTTTCTTGGTGAAGAGTATTATAGCTGCATTTCCAACATATATCATTTAGTACATCCTCTTTTCACTGCTGCTCAGAGAACTGATGTCTAATTGTATTTTACCCACTCATTTTTGTCTCACTGCTACAAGATCCCAAACCTTTTCAGTTTTCTGAACTGAATAACAGCCTTTTGGAGCCTCTGAACTGCAGCCTGGCTCCTTGATTTTCTACAGTACCCAGGATATTTACAACCAACTCAATAAACAAATGCGTTCATTCTATTAGCTGCTCAGAGCTGGTCTAGCCAAAGCATGGTCCTATTGGGTAAGTGAGACCTCTAGAGTTCTACAAAGCACCTCACAGCTACCATTCAGCATGGTGCTCTCTCTTGATACAAGTGCAGAGATGCTTAGATCAAGATAGACCACTGTGTGTTGGTACTTGTAGGGCCAGACTTTGATCTCAGTTACACCAGTATAATTATGGAGTTAACTACACTGTAGTGGGAGGAGTGATTCAGATTTCCACTGGGATAGCTGAGATCAGAATTTGGCCTCTAGCCTCTGAGGGTCATGTTGTATGTTGGAACTCATAATCTCCATGGGTCACACCTTCATATCCAAAAATGATCTGCTCCATTTAATGCAAATTACTAAAGGTGCAGCCCTCAGGCTCTAGGCAAGTTTTCAATGCAACCCTTTACTGGCAAAGTCTGGGTGCTCCCTGCCCAGAACACATTGCCCATGAAAAAAGCACTGAATGGAGAGAAACAGCTCCGTTCTCATTTCAGATACAAGGGCACACATCACTGAAAAATTCCCTAAGGAATGCAACCACACAGTGAAGCATGGCCTCACATCTGAGATTCAAACCATGTCTAAAATTTGTGTCATGACCTGAAAGTGAAAATCCAGTGTCACCTAGCTGTGAAAATTCCTGCCTGTGTAGTTCTTAAAGATAGTTTTAGTAACACTATCTGGTAAACAACACTGGGCCAGATTATTGGGTGTAGCATGGCTGCTTGCAGCAAACTGCTAATGTCATGTGGCGGTAAACCTGGCTCCAGGAGAGTCATCCCAGTACAGAAGTGAACCTGCAATGGTATACAGTAATAGGTGTTTGTGTGCCACACTTCCTCCCTGTTAACCAGCTTGTTGTTGTTATAATTATAATTATTATTATATTGTATTACCATAGCAGCTAGGAGCCCTAGTCATGGACCAGGACCTCACTGTGCTAAGCGCTGAACAAACACAGAACAAAAAAACCAGCCTCTGCCCAGAAGAGCTTACAATCTAAGTAAAGCAGAGGGTGGCTACAGAAAAGGCGTGAATGTGATCAGGATGTTTCTATGTCACATTCTGTGGACATTAAGGCCAGCATGAATTGCAGTCTTACTGTACCTAGCCCTGGCAAGACTGCTATGCTGGGACCTACTAGAGGGGGCAGAGTAGGGCCAATTACATCAGCTCTTTGGTGCTTTTCCATCGGGGAATACTTCCATTGCTATATATACTGCTTTCACAAAAGCAAACTAAATTTGAAAGCTAAGGACACAATGCATCATTTACCACGGCAGCAGGCACTGATGTTAAGCTGTTCACAGCCTCCAGAATCAGTAAATTGCTCTACAAGGAAAAATATCTGTTAGCAACATTACTTGATGTGCTCTTTAGGGGCAGAACTGAAGACACTGCCAGAGCCTACAGATCTAAATCACTGTGCATCTTATAGGCTGCAAGGCAGACATTTTGTTCTGCTAGTTCTCTACACAAGATAACATGACAGAGTCATCAGAGGACATTTGTAATACCTTTTATGGTCAAAGCATGTATAAGCATTTCAGCACCTTCATATCTCTGATCTTTGGTAACAAATTGAGGGGCTACATTGCTTAATTTTGCACTTGTTACTATCACATACTAAGTGAAATCTAAATATTAAATCTATCTATTTAGCAATGCACCCCAAACACATCTTAAAATTACAGGATGTTGTTCAAGAAATTCAGACCTTTATGGCCAAAGTAAATTGTAGGCCTCTCCTGTCACACTAAAAAAATAAATCTCTTTATCTCAGTCATTTTGCCTTGATGGAAATTCTATTGTTGCTATGTCTATAGTAATTAAATAGTGAAGGAGGGTTATAGATACAACAATAAAACATTTATGCTTCAACTTCTCTGGCATAGTTTTATATGGCTAATAACAGGCTTTTTTCACTTTATATATCCTTAAATAATTAAGAAAATTACATTAAGTGTATCAGGTTAAGTCTGACAGGGGAGATTTTTAAAATATTAGACCTATTTTACTTAACACAAAGTAACTTCATATATTCTCAAAGACCATAATTAAATATCAGCTATAATCACCCAAAAGCATAAACAACCATAATAAAGTAATATTTTTTCAAGATTGAGAAATGGAAGCTAATTAACAGGATTAAAATGCCTTGGTTGTAACATTAATAGGCACTCTTAACCTTGTGGACACTAATTTTCCCACTGTATGTGAGAGCAAGACATACTTTACATAAAACCTTGGTTAATTTATTTAGTTCTTTATTTGTATTGAAGAATCACCTAAAGGTCCCAGCCCTGCTGTACTGAACACTGTAACAAAAAGATGGTCCCTTCCCTGAAGAGTTTACAAAACAAGACAAGAGACAACAGGTGGATACAACAGGCGGATGCAACAAGCAGACTGCAGGAAACACAAGGTAACAGTAAGTCAAGTACGATCAATGTCATAAGCAGCAGTTACAGCACTTCAGCTGCCTAACCACTGAAAATTTCAGAGGACTTTCCCTTAACGTTTGTACAAATCTAGGGACAGATCCTCAACTGGTGTAAATTGACATAGGTCCATTGACTTCAAAGGAGTTATGACAACTTACACCATCAGAGGTTCTTTCCTCTACAGTTTTTTATTCGTTCTCCAATGTTTGTAACACCATCTTAGAAACATGACATTTTACCTCTTCACGTTTATTCTTTTCTGCTTGAGACATTAATTATTTTTTAACCTACGATTGAAAACATGGCTGTTTTCATTTTAGAACAACCTCCTCTCTGACTTGCATAGTAGTTCACTATGATGCTACATCATTACGAGCCCCCATCCCATGTAGACTCACAATGAATCCAGCAGGAGTCCATGTGAATGGATCTGGTCCTTAGTGTGCCAGAATGATGGATTTGATAGCTCTCAGTGTTGGTCAATGGCCTGTTGCTGTGTATCCACAGAGGAAATACAAGATAATATTTTTGTTGGGAGACATTAAAATAGTGGCTGTTTTGTTTTGTTGGGTCGATATAACTTCTGTAATTTTTTGCAAGTTATGTCATGTCTCATCAAGGCAAGGGCTGTTCTTTTTCATTCCCAATTGCTTCCTCTGTCTTTAACACTTTAACCTGTCTGGCCATTCTATGACAGACCTGCGGGTGGCTATCTTAAAACAGAAAAACTTCAAAAACAGACTCCAACGAGAGACTGCTGAGCTGGAATTGATATGCAAACTAGACACAATCAACTCAGGGTTAAATAGGGATTGGGAATGGCTGAGCCATTACAAACATTGAATCTATCTCCCCTTGTAAGTATTCTCACACTTGCTTCTTATCAAACTGTCTGTACTTGGCTATCTTGATTATCACTTCAAAAGTTTTTTTTCCTCTTACTTAATTGGCCTCTCAGAGTTGGTAAGACAACTCCCACCTGTTCATGCTCTCTGTATGTGTGTATATATATCTCCTCAATATATGTTTCACTCTATATGCATCCGAAGAAGTGGGTTGTAGCCCACGAAAGCTTATGCTCTAATAAATTTGTTAGTCTCTAAGGTGCCACAAGTACTCCTGTTCTTTTTCCTCTGTCTTGTCACTCTGTAGATTTTAACTATTTTAAAGTACAGTTTTAAAAAGCTATATGAAAACATGGTCATATTGGCAAAATGAGACCCACAGGGCTTCGGGGAGAGAATCCCTCCCAGCTTTGCTTCTGTAGAGTTCCCTAACACCCAACCACATTACTGAAGCTTAGCAAGGAGGATAGAGCTTGGTACACATTGAGCATTATAGTTCTGGTTATCCACATATAGTACTTGCCCTATATTACAGAGCTCAGATACCATGGTAATAGGTGGGTACAAATAATGGGAGAACAACACTGATTGCCCAGCAGGTTTCATCTTAAGGGCCATATTCTGATCCCTTTATTCACACTGAATAGAACTTAATTCTATTCCAAACAGTCCCAGTGAGTTCAATGGAGATATTCACGGAGTAAAGTGCTAACCAAAATGAGACAGTCAGAATCTGGCCCTCAGTATTTGATAAAAACAAAAAGAAAAAAATAACAGCTTCCTTGCCAGTACTCTGATTGTTTCCTAGGTTATTACTAGGAGCAGGTGAAGTTGGTGAAAACTGTGTTGCAGCATTCTTTGCTCATCTGTTATGTGCTTTGCAACAACTTTAACATTTCATATTTTGCAAAACTTCAAGGACCCATTTCCCTGCCCTCACTCACAAGACACCAGTTTGTGAAATTCACCTTTGGCACAAAGCTTCACACTTGCAAACTGTCACGTAGTGGTGCTGTGGTAGCCATATTTGGCAATTTTCCCAACGTGTTAAAACCACTGCTATTACTGCTACCTTTTCTCCTAATTGTTCGCAGATGCCTCAGTTGATCAGAGGAGATTTCAGAGGGCAGTTGCCCTTAGAATACGGTAAACTAAATGTGATGTAGGCAGCAGAAGAAATATGAAACAGAGGCACTGCAACAAGCTCCTGTCAGCTCAAAGTTAGAGGGTGGATGCCCTTAATGCAAGGACACACACATGGTGTACTTCATAGATGTGGTGAAAAATAAACTGCACAGAACATAAATATCAAAGACAGAAGCACAGTGGCCGAAACTCATGTCAATGTAATTCAGGCAACACTAGAAATGTAATAATTGTTCAGGAAAGAATGAACACACACACACACACACACACACACACACACACAATATTATTTTATAATTAATTTATATATCTTTTTCATCTATTTTGATGACAAAGATATATAAATTAGGAAACAAAGCAAGGATCAAATACTAGTGCTGTTCTGATTTTTAAACATACCCCACACATATTTATTATTTCTCAAAAAAATAAACAAACAGCCCCCTTAACTAGAACTAGTTGCTCAGAGAAATGGAGACCAAATGGCTTCTGAGAACCCTCCTGATCACATGATGTCATCTCACCCAATTAAGAAACCAGATCTCGTACCATGGGACTTATCATAGAAATGTAGGGCTGGAAGCTACCTTGAGAAGTTATCTACTCCATCCTCCTGTACTGAGGCAAGACCAAGTATACCTAGATTATAATGACCAATCACAACCAACAAACCCAGCTTGGAAACAAAAAAATACAATACATAGTTTTGCCATGACATTTTCAGTTATTCTAATAGTTAAAAATGAATTGTGTGAAATTTGAAACTTAGCATCTCAAAAATGCTGGAAGTTTACAGATGTGCCAATGTCAGTGAAATATTTTCTTGACTAAAAATTTGCCCACCTCTTCTTACCACCCATCATACAAGAAAAAATCGCTTTCCGGATTATTATTCTTGCTACAATAAATAGTTTGTGCATAATTTGTTTTTAGTTACAATGCACCGTACTGAGCTCATGAATAAATTCAACTTCTAACTTACCTTGCCAAAGCTTCCCTTCCCGATTGCTCGGAGTATCTGGAAGTGGTCAAAATTCACTACAAAGTAAAAACAAAAGAGTTTTAGTTTCCCATTTCCAGATATTTTCCTACCAACTTCTTAAAAAAAAACTCAAAAAGAAAAAAAAGGAAAAGAGATGAGTAATTGATAAAAAAGTACATTTCGCCAGTTGGACAAGTTGTTGCCAAAAGATCAGTATGTTCCAGAGAAGATTTTTGTTTAAAGAAAACTAGTGGGGTGGGCCCTTTGTATCAGCTTTAAAATTAATTGCTTTATAGGGACTCAGTCCCTCTTAGCCTGCTTATGGCCAGAATCTTCTAGTTTCTGACTCCTGAAGTTCCTTTTAATCATGGTTCCTGGATGTCTCATACCCTCTATCTACAAAAATAAAAGGATCCAGCTAGAACCCAACTCTGATACTCTTATAGTGAGCAATGCCTCACTCCATGAGGAGTTGATTTCAGTGAAACTACGTGTGGAATATGGTATGGTATGGTATTCTGTGTTGGTATCACAGAATGTGTTGGACCATAGAGACTCTGACTGGCCTCTGAACAGTCCTTACCAAGTCCTCTTTCTCAGCTGATGTTGTTTGACTTTCACCCACAAATTGCACTGAAAATGCTCTCTAGTGTAGTTAGCAGTGTGCTTAATTTTTAAAAAATTGTAAATGTATGTAGAGATTTTAAAAAACAACTAAAACTCAATTGATTTCAAGATAATGTCCACAGAGTATGAGGACAGGCACTTATACACATGAATAGTAATATATAAATAACAGTTTGTTAAGTCACATACCAATATTAAACTGGTGTAACACAAGTAAAAAAAAAACACCCACAAAACACAAAAACTTAACCTATTACAAAAAGGGGACAGTGAATGAATGCATTCGTGTGTTAAAGGTTGTATGGAGGGAGGGCTCAGGGACACAATACAAACAAGTCCCACTGCTAAAAATATCACAATGCTTTTGTAATCCATAGTTATAGATGGCTGCTGTTCTTGTACATGAAGAGCTTATTACTTTGCATGCAAGTGCTGCAGCCAGTTTGGCTATTACTTGCTCTATCAAGAAGCCAACACGTTAAGGATGGGCCATTGACTTCTATTCTCTGGATTTCTGTATCCATCTGTACTTTAGCTGCTAGTGATTCCAGAGACATAACGAAAAGTAATGGGGAGTGGTGAGAGTGTTAATCTAATACTTTAATTAAGTGCAATGTTGCTATGTCAGCAGCCATAGCAACTATAAAATTATGATTACTAAATTACTGCTGTGATCTAATCTCTCCAAAAATTAATCTCAAATGAAAGGTGCTATGTAGTCCTTCTGTCTACCTAAGTAATGATATATCTCTCAGTACCATAGATTTTGAATACTTCAATGACATTAACAGACATATTATCTCTGATGATGATGATGGTCACCTCAATTTCGAGGGCAATGTTGACAATCATAGTTTTGTACAAATGGGTCTTTGCATGACTCCATAGACCAATTCGGGAAGAACAACATTACCCCACTGGCCACGGAGCCATTTGCCTAGTTGTGTTGATTGCCCTGCACATTGTTTCTGTGGCTGGTGCTGTGCTTCCTGCTGCTCCACGTGATTTTTCTCAAAGTTGTGGATACCCGCCCTTATGGCGTGGTGCCACACAATATGATCAATCGACAGTTGCTCAAAGGTTGAATAGGAAATGTTCATCTTGCACAGATTTTCTTTCGGGGTGTATTTGAAGTATTTCATCTGACCTCCATGCTTATGATGGCCAGAGCTTAATTCAGAATATAAGACTTATTTTTATATTAAGTCTTAAGCCTGGGTCTCAGGCATTCGAATTACATGGCTAGTCCATCTCAACTGGGCACAGACCAAATGAGCCTCGATGCTGACCAAACCAGCTTTCACCAGAACTTCAGTGTTGGAAACCTGGACCTGCCATTTGATGTCCAGCAATCGTTGTAGGTGTTGCAAATAGAACCGCTCAAGCTTTTTAATGTGTCATTGAAAACAGGTCCATGTTTTACACCAGTAGAGCAATGTCATGAAGACATCATAGACTTTGTTTTTTGTCTGGATACAGATTCCATGTTGCTTCCAGATTAAGTGATAGAAGCGACCATATGTGGCACTGGCTTTCTTAATTCATGGTCAATTGTTGCTTCATTGTTCAACATGCTGTTGAAATAGGTAAACTTACAGCGTAGAGCGTGGTACCTTCCAGTCTTATTGACAGGTCTTGGTAAGGTTGTTTAGGAGCTGGCTGGTATATAACCTCAGTTTTCATTCAGCTGATCGTGGGACCCAAGTTATGAGGCGCCGCAGCAAAGCAGTTTGCAAGATACAGAGTGCGCCATCAAGGCACAATCATCGGCATAGAGTAGTTCCTGGATCAATGTTCCTATCGTCTTGGTGTTTGCATGTAAATGGGAAAGACTGACGAGCCTACCAGTGCGGAAGTGTATAAAGACACCATGTGAAGCATCACAAAGGGCTTCCTCTAGCAATGCAGCAAAGAAAAGACCAAAATAGCTAGCAGCGAGGACACATCCCTGCTTCACCCCATTCATGATTGGAAATAGCTATGTTTGCACTAGCTCTTCCAGCCATGCCTTCATGGAATTGCTGAATTATGTTAATACATTTGTCTGGACATCCAAATTTACTCAGCAATTTCCAGAGGGCAGTGCAGCTGACCATATCAAATGCCTTAGTTAGATTGAGAAACAAGATGTTGGTGCTATTCACAACATTTTTCCTGTAATTGTCGAATGATGAAAATCATGGTTGCTGAGCATGAAAGCCACACTGTGACTCAGATAGAACATTGTCGATTATTTGGGTCACAAATCAGTTCAAGAGGATCTGTGCAAGAATCTTGCCAGCCATGGAGAGCAAAAAGGTACCATGGTAGTTACCATAGTCACTCTTTGAGCCTTTACACTAATAAATAGTGACAATGTTGATATCTTTCAGTTGTGACAGTATAACTTCATGTAAAAAAATTCAAAGAACTTGTCAATTGAGACAATTTCCTCCATGTTTGAAAACCTCAGCTGGAATGGCATTGGGACCAGGGGATTTATTATTTTTCATTACTTGAACAGCCATCAATACCTCAGCTTGTGTGGGTGGATAGGCAAGTGCAGTAGATGTAGGCAGTTTATGGACATTATCCAGTGACTCCTAACAGTAGATGAATGATTAAGTAGTTTGCTAAAATGTTCACACCACCATTGGTGGATGGCAATACGATCTGTGATGAGAGATTCATCATCAGCATTTGTTAGTGGTACTAAGGCAGATTGAGTAGACCCATACACAGCTTTGACCACCTCATAGAAACCTTTCAAGTCATGATTATCAGCAAGCGCCTGTAGTTCCTCTGCTCTACAGTCAAACCACAAATTTTGTATTTGCTGGAGTCTGTGTTAGAGCATTCTGCAAGCTGCCCTATATCTGGCCTTTTCTGACCCAGAGTGCAGGTCAGCTAAGAGTGCAGCATTCACTTATCACTTGACATCAAGGAGATTCAATATTTCAAGGCCATTATAATTGAACCAGCCTGCATGACAGCATTTCATATACCCAACACAATCTACAAAGATGTTAAAGATTATGTCCCATGGGGATACCCATTCGGCAGATATGTCATCACTGATCACTGGATATTAATAAATGTATCATCCCTACATCCCTGGGAGATGGAGAGGTATTACTATCCTCATTTTACCAATGGGGAACTGAGAGCCCAAGGTCACTCAGGAAGACTATGGAAGAGCCAGGAATTGAACCCAGATCTCTTGAGTCCCTGGCCAGTTCTTTAAACCAAATAAACATCTTTCCTTTCTGGGGCCCTGATCCAAAGCCCAATGGCTGCAAAAGATTCTTGGATTAGGACCAAAATACAAAATATTGTTACAGGGCCCACTCCTGAGGTCCTCACTCAGCTCTTTCTCAGAAAAATACCCATTGACTTCAGTAGGATTTTGACAAATGAAAATGGATACATATTCTGGGCCAGACGCTGATTAGCCCTGGCCTCAGGGAAGTACTGAGAGGGAGAGGGAATCAGTCTCCCCTATAGCAGCATCTCCTCTTTGTGGGAGCCTGCAGCAGGCTCTCTGAAAGTCAGGGTGGGGAGGTCCATGGAGTATCATCCTTCCTGGCAACCTGCTGGGATTCTATGGGAATGTTCACTAAGTTCTTGCTAAGCCCCCTTTGTGCTGAGAACCCCTTTTGTAAGCAAGGATCCAGGGTTTCTCAGCTAGAGGAAGCTCTGGCCATGCTTCCAGGGAGCTGGGAAGGCTCAGAACCAATGGGCATGCCCAGAGCCACTATGAAGATGGCCCTGTGCCTCCTGTGGATCCATGAGAGCAGCAGAATATGAAGTCTAGAACCTTGCTCCTTCTGCAGTGTGACAAACCCTAACTTTTGCAGGAGGGAATTTGGAGCCACAAGAGGAGAATATTGCTGAGTTACCTCCTTTCCTGCTCCCTTCCCATTAGACTTAGAGGGAACAGTCTGGCCCTGAGTAAGGACCCAATGATTTGATTTAGTATTAAATAGTAACATTTAATAAATATTCAAGTTAAAACACACAGCTAGACTACAGCTCTAAGAGCTAGCATATATTTCTGAGATGTTTTTGACAACGGATCTACATTTTTCACATACAGACAAAACTATTATATGAACCTCCGTCTATGAGAAATACATACACAAGATTAGATTAAAGTGAGCACATTTTAAGCACAGTAAATTTGTTTTCTTGGCAATTAAACTACAGGACATGGTTTCATGATCTGGGGAATTCCTAGGAAGTTTTATTCCTGAAGCAATATTATGGTTATTTATTACAAAGACCAAAATTCTTATGTCTGAAACGGCATTGTTACATAAAAACACTTTTTTTTTTTTTTGGTATCCATGACTACAAATGAGCTAAAAGCACATTTTAGTCCATAGTCAAGATATAACTTCAAATATGCACATCAACTACATATGCCCTTGAGCTAATCTGTAAAGAAATGTTGCATTTAATAAATTAAATATGGAGTATCCATTTACTTCAGGTACAACTGAAGTTATGAGTGGCTGCTTATTTTTCTTCAGTTCCACCAACTTCTTTTAGAATGAGCTAGGCAGCTGAGGTTCTAATAAGGTAAAAGCAAGTTGCAACTTTTTTTTTTAAATGCACTTTTTTTGTGCACAATGCACAGTATTTCTAAAAATGACAACACAGTTCTACAGAATATGTGATTATCTCTGAAATAGAAATCCTAAACTTGCCTAGTACAATTATATATGCTCTGGAGATTTCACTTTTTTGCAAGTGACAGGAGAAAGCTGTCTTTCCCTAACCACTCGAATATCTTATTATTTTTGGATGATTTGTACTAGCCTGAGTCATATATAAATGCTAGTGAAGAATTCCATGACACATACTCCCAACAAGCAGGAAGATGACAGCTGTTGCCTATTCACAGGACCATATTCACCCACTACTTTGACTTCAATGTGGCATAGTTTTGACAGTCACAATCTGTAAGTACAATAATGGTTTGGCTTGAGGTTTCACTGAAGGAACCTAAAGGGGGAGGAGGGGAAACCTGAAAACTTTTATAAATTATAAATTAAATGGAATGTAGCAAAATAATCTAATGACATTCAATTGTTACTAAAATTGCCATCTTGTTTGGTTGAAATGCTCCAAGGGGTCCTTTGTCAGATTCTTATGAAACAACTAAGTTAATTATTCCTACTGACTTTCTGAAAGCTCATTTTCAGTATGTCCCTTTTAGTGAGGGGATGGTGGGTGGGGGATTGCTGGGCAGAAAACAGTCCCTTTTGTCAGGAGAGACAAATATCCTCCCCTGGGATTCTTCCTGGCATCAAATAACTAAGTATGATTCATAACTGAGAATAACATGCCGTGATTTTGATTTGTTTGGTTCAGATTGTTTGCTTTAAATTTCAAGGAATGCATGAAAAGCAGAAGAACGGCAGTTTTTATGCTGCTGTAGAACTTCATTAAAACTCACACTTTGCAATCCACCTGAAAAATTGATGTTCTCCCCCCACCCCCACAAAGATGTAACAGTAGATGCTGCAGTGAGCTCTCTATTAACTAAGATTTCATTGTTTTATAAAATGTACTACAATATATTGCCAAGTACAGTGGATTTACAGCTCCACTTTGCCAGCAGCTAAAATTCATTTTATACCATTTCTTTCTTCTTTGTTTTTTTGCACATAATTTGTATGCAGGATTATTATGCGTCAAGTTACAATGTGCGCTCTCTTTAGTCCCTACGCCAGATATTTCAGAACTGTGTTTCTCCATAATTTTTATTTCTCTGTTTTATTCCGCAGTTATACAATACAACAGCTGAAAATGTGGCAAGGTAAAAATAAAGCATTGCCACCATGGTCCTACTAATAGACATATAAAAAGGATCTGAAGGCTTCATCGGGAACAGGACTGGGCCTCAAGTGTCTAGATAGAGATGTGCTTCAGCCCTGACTACAAACTCCGGACTCTTGGGAAAAGTTCCAGCCCATATCTGGGTCTGGACACTACAGGTAGTTTTTATGTCTGGGTCAACCTAGGACAGCTGTCCACTGCTTGCATCACAGGATAGGGACGAGTTTACTTAAATGATTGTGCCTCAGAGATGTAGAATCCCTTCCTAATCAGTCTGGTGTTCTGGTAAAATGAGTGTGCTGCATACGTTAGAATAGTGCAGCCTGCTTCCCCTGTGAAGGAAGGGGACAGAGCTATGGCTTCTCTGCTCCTCCCTGAGTTCAGTGACTGCAGTCATGATTGGTCTTTGAGCAGGATGCACAAAGAGGGAAAGAGTAGCTTGGTGCATTTACCATAACCCAGCCATGCACTTGCCCAGTGGATCAGTTACAATCTATGACACTGGGCTGAGCCTTGCTACCATTTCCAAAGGCCCTAGAATTTTGGAAACATTCACGCTAGGATCAGATTTGAACTTGGCAACTCGCACTCATACATAATTAGAATGTGACAAATCTTTCATGATGCAATGTCCAGTGAACTCCATCCGGAAGGCTCTGGGAAGAGTGAAAGGAAATGAGGAAGAAGATTTAATTGGGGGTTGGTCCTGCTTTGAGCAGGGGGTTGGACTAGATGACCTCCTGATGTCCCTTCCAATCCTGATATTCTATGATTCTATGATTCTAAGAAAACTCAGATCTTAAATATGGATTCATTTTTGTGAATATTTTGGTATATCTCAATGTATGCTTTGTAGGTAATGAGTCATTATATGCACAAAGCACATAAAAATGCACTTTAAATGATCTAACATAATATTTGGTACTTTCTCAAACCAATTATGCTATCTAGAAAGATAAGAGAAGATGCTAAGTATACATTTTTCTCCACTCACAAATAAAATAATTAAAATATATTTTACTGTAAAAAAAAAATCTTACTTTGTGCCAACAGCTGCCAATGCTCAAATACATGTGTGCAAATGTTTTCGTGAATAAAGCTGCGTGCACACAAATGGAAGCCAGGATGAGAGTCATTTGGAAATTTGTCTCTAAATATCTCATCCCAATTTTCACACTGTCAAATTAAAAACCATATTGAAAAAAAATCTATCAGTTTCCAATCTCCGTTACAGATAACACTACTGAAAATTAAAAATGGCAACATTTTAAAGATCATATATACATTTCACTGTTTGTATTATTAACTGTAAGCATGTCTCTCAGTTTGAACAATGAAAACAAGCTAGTTGGATTAATTTTGGGGGACCGCCTATACCGTAGTCAATATCATGTTCTGTCTACTTTGCCAGCACAAAGCTGCAATGATTGGGCTGTAAATAACATAGGGTGAGGTTCATCATTGTTTACAAAATGACTCATTCCTGCTCTATTAAAGAAATGGGAACAATCTATTGATTCTAGTTTTTGTAAAAACTTATCTTTACAAAATCTAAGTGCTGAACCAAATTTGACCTGACAGTGCCTCTTCAAAACTGTATTATGGCTAAATTCCTATTTCGATAATTGCACTCAGCCGGCAGTACTTACAGTATATTCGTCCAACAGTTGCAATTAGATACAATATTTTTGACATATGCTACTATAATGTTAAACAGCTGCTTAGTTCCACTCCACCAATGCTCTGCATTATACTAGGATGCAAATTGATTCCTGTATACAGAAAGTTTGTAAAGAGTTAGATAATTCTTCTGGCTGAAAAGCACTCAATAAAAAATTAAGGTATTATTATTTTATAATAGAAAATATGACTGACCAGCGTGACACCATCAAAGTTTCTTTTTTACAGAGAGAGTTCTGTAGCTGGTAAAAAAAAAAGTAAATTAATAGTTCTTTTCAACCTAGGATTATATTATATTATTACTGTTTGCTAACATAGTAAAAAATCATTGGTATAACAAACCCAACATTGTAATTATTGATACAGAAACATTACTATATGGCCACAGTAAACGCAGAGGTGCTGCCAAAAATGTTAACAGTTTCTATTCATTGATAGAAAATTTACAGCTACAACTTAGAAGCAATTACCTGCTTCTATCTGGATCTCAAAAGGGGGCTGTTTCTCCAAAGCTTTGACCCATGCCAGGGGAAGAACACAGAGAGAAGACCAAGAATGAACCCAGATGGAGGATGGCTAATGGAAGAACTTATGAACAAGAGGTATAGGAATGAGATGAGAAGAGTCATGAAATAACTCAGAGATAATGGAAAGAGACAATGGCAGCCACAATGGATGCTGAAAGATTGAGATAAGACTGAGAGGAATGAGGATGGCATGAGCAGGGATGTTAGGAGAAATGGAGAATTGGCAAGGGATGCGTGTGGAGAGACTGGAGGAAAATGTGGACTTCTGTGGAAGGAGAGAGAGAGACATTCGAGATCTGCAGAAATGTTACAAAAGAAAGTAGTGGGTCCACTAAAAAACTAGTGAAAGACTGAGGGAGGGGCTACAAAAGGATCAGGAAAGT
Source organism: Terrapene triunguis (assembly GCF_002925995.2). Classification (NCBI taxonomy): domain Eukaryota; kingdom Metazoa; phylum Chordata; order Testudines; family Emydidae; genus Terrapene; species Terrapene triunguis. Next base: position 27,206,866 of record NW_020664446.1, read on the forward strand.
ATGTTAGTGAGCAGAGTAAAAGGATTCCAAAGGGAGGAGGATTCCAAAGGGAGGAGTCTGGGAGGACAAAAGGATCAAGTAAAAGCCTGGCAGGAATGAAGAGTGAGCATGCCTAGAACAGAAGAGCTAGAAAACACCTTAAGTTGTGGAGAGAGAAGGGAGATTGGAGGTGACCTGAAAGGAGAAGGGTTTTGGAAGCATCCAACAGAGGTGGAGAAGAAGAGGGCCAGCAATGGAGCACCATCTGGAGAGGCCTCTCTGAAAATAACAACATACACTCTGTGGTTACATGTTCGGCTGCATGTGTGTGTTTTCCCTGTGTGCTGCCCCAGCTTTGCACAGACAGCCGGCACAGCAGACCTTGAGCGAACCGCCCAATTACCATAAGATCTGTTAACGTACGAAGGTACCAGGCCAGGTTTATTGTTGACAAAGCACAGTAATAGCACCTGACAACTCTATGAGGATGTATGCCCATAACAATGGACGCAGCTCAGTAAATGGTGGAACTTTCCATTCCACCCTCAGCTGGACAAAGATACTCCCTCCGAGATACATTTTTATACCCTGATACAAACAAGTTAGTACTGCCTCTGACATAGTTAGTTACTGCCCCCTGACGTGGCTAGTTATTACCCATCTCCTTGACATGTTAGTTCAATCAAAACATCTCTATTACGTACTGTCATCCTGCCCTTATCTTTTAGGAGGGATTAGTGTGTTCCTGTTACCCTTGGAGAAAGTTTTTGTACCATCCTTAATATCGGAATGTTCTGGTACCACTTAATATCAGAATGTGTTTGCGTAAGTACTTTGTGCTTAGCACTTCTTAAAAATGTGTATTTCTGCATTATCAGCCCTGTTCTTGCCAAATTCTGCAAGCAGGTCCTGCCTCATACCAGGCCTCTAATACATAATACAAGAGCTTGTATCTCAGGCACTCTTCCTACTACACTCTCTAATTATCAAACTTTTGTTCTCCTCTCCTCTTCTTATAGACTGGAAACTATCTAATATACGGCATTCATTTTTGTGTAACAGGGTGGCTCCACACTGTGTAAGAATCCCCTTGCTTTCTTTCATTTCACTTTCCTTTTATTTCTACTGGGAAAAAAAATGTATTAGAAATGCACATTGGGTTTTAGTCCACACTATCTAATGCTGTTCTGTTTTGCCCATTTGCATCCACAAAGAAAAAGAGATAGGAGAGACTAATGGAAGTAGACTGTAGTCCGACTGACTGGCAATGTGAATGAGTATTAGCTGCCCAGGAATTCAGGGAATGCTGGCAGATAATAAAAGAAATTAAAGGTATAATATGAACCACTTTAAGCACTAAGGAATCACACATACTATTAAAAATACAGCTGTGAAGTCATCTTAAAAGGAGTAAGTTATTGGTACTAGATAGAATAATGTTTGCATTGGCCCATGACCATTCCTAAGTAGTGCATGGCTATTAAAATCATCTGTTTTTTCAGTGAATGAAAATTGGAGCGCTACTAAATTGGATGAAAAGAACAAATACCTTTTCCACATAAGTTCTGTTTTACAAATTTTGCAAGTGCTATTTATGTGAGAAAAATTAAGCTTATTTGTGTTAGCATCCCAAAGAGGCAAATTAGCTGTTCATTAGCAACTCAGTTGAGCTCCCAATAGGTGCAGTTTTTGAAAGTATTAAACGAGAAGTCAAAATTACACAATGCAACTTATATATGCCATGCAACTTTCACAACAATCACAAAAAAGAGCATATCACACAAGAAGCTGAAAGTGGGAGGGTTTTGGTCAGAGTCAGTCTTACACTTTTTGTCAGGCTAACTGTGATGATGTAAGGATGTGATAATAGCCTAGCAGCGACCAAGCACCTAAGATTTATTCATGACCAGTTCTGTGGGGTAGCCAGAATGCAAAGTACTCACCAATGCCACTTGAGGGGAGCTGTAATGAAATGACGGAATAAAGGTCAAAGATCAGCATTCAGGATATTTTGGATTTTGAATGCTCTTAGATGCTGCGCTAAATTTTGTTTAGAAGAGTGTTGGGTCAGCTTCTCTGCAAATCTTTTTCAGGAAATGATACATTTTATGTCAGTACCACTTGCTGAATAGCCATTAGACTGACTTGTCTTTATACTTTGCTAGGAGAATTTTCCTACTTTTACTACAGTAGATGAATAGATCACTCCACTGGTCAGTTTCCTGAATGATTAGCCATCTTCTCCACACAAGTGCTAAGCCACAGAGTTGAACAGATCCTCAGTTTGGTATCCCAAACTCCCCCAGATCACAGGCAAGGAAAAAAGAAAAGGTTCCCTCCTTCCCAAAGAAGGTGGGTGATTTCACACCACGCAATGGTCATGTAGTGTTCACAGCAGAGACATGTTAGCACTTCCCCAGGAAAGGAAATAAATCAGTTCTAATGATAGCTAACAACTTAGATGCCAACAAATAGTGAATAGAGCTCAACACATGTAACCTTGGTGTCCAGATTATATAGTTAGTAGTATTAATTTAAAGGACACCTGCAAATGTATAAAAATAGTGGGTTAGAAATTAGTCCTGTCTACCAGTGTGAATTTCATCAGTCTAGGTCTACAACCTAGGTTGAAGTTTGCAGTAGGCAACTTCATGGTGACCTAGCCTGATTTCCAATGAGTTCAGGAATATAGCTGAGCTTTTGGCCCAAGCATGGGTTGCTTTTGGAACTGGAACTATTAGCACTTAGAACTTTTAGTATGTGACACTTTATTCCTTTTCCTTAAAGAACCCCTTTCTAGAAGAGGTTATTGGTTTAAAACTATGGCATTTGGGGGCTATGATATTACTTGGAAGAATCTGCTCCGCAGTATGATCAGTACAAAGAAGGGTTTTGGAGACATTTTTTTCTCCAGACTGGCATCATACTCTGATGAAGATGTGATGGCTTGTTAGTATTATTTGGTTATATTTCTATGGCTTGTATCTAGAGTGTTGTTTATTCTGTTGAACCCAGCTGAATGCATGTATTTTGCTTTATTTTAAATACACTATTCTCAATCTACACATGGAGGTTACTATTCCTAATAATAATTATTACAGTAAAGCAAATAATAATGTTTTATGTTAGAATTTCATTGTTAAAATGCAATACTGTCAGAATGTGGTTTGTACTTTATAAAAAGCTCCTTAATTGTGACTGTGTGTCACACTGAGAGTTAGGTTCTGTACTTAAACAAAAGCCACAGCAGATCTTAGGCACAACACCACCTCCTTCAAACTACATGCTGCATAGGGCCACAGGAAAAAGACCATGGCATTTGCTTACCATGTCATAATGCAAGACATGGGAGCAGAGGAGATAGGAGGCCTTGTACAAAGTAGACAAGGTAGCTAGTGATGACCCTTTTCTTGTTAATAAAGAAATATGTGGGGAGACAACTGACCACAGGGAGGAGAAATTTGAGGCTCAAGAGAACACTGGGCCAAGGAAGGGAGACTATACAGGAAAAGAGAACAAGTGGGTAGGAGATGAGTGAGAAGGAAGGCATGAAACAACAGCTTAGAGGCATAAGTGAGAAGAAAGAGAGCAAGGGGACTCTCACAGAGTGGCACTGGCCCTTTTAGAGGAGCCGGGCCAGTGCAGCTGTGACTCATCAGCTCACTCTGAGTTTAAAAGAGGGCATCTGGCCTTAGTGGGAGAGAAGATCTGGTGAGACAGAGAGAGCAGGAAAAGGGGGTAGGTGGGACCTGCCCGGGTCACTCAGGAAAAGAGGCAAGTGGGAGCTTCCAGACACCATGGCACTATAGAAGGTTCCTGAGGGAAGCTGTGGTTGGTCCCTGGGAGAAGGCTGAAAGTAGGAGAGCTGAACTAACACCACTGATACCAGTAGCAGTTACATGAGCACAAATGCCAAGTAATGAGAGCAGAAACTGATATTTGATCCAGATTTTCAGTTGGTGTCAATTGGTGCACAGTGACACTTATTAACACCAGCTGAGAATCGGATCCCCATCAACCATCTGTAAATGTTTTATAAATGTAAAAGTAGCATTAAACTATGCCCACTTTTCTGCAGTTGGGTATTAAGGCTTGAGCTTTAGTTTTCTCTTTCATTCTGTGTTAAGCCTTACCAGGTCTGAGGTTTTAATGCACGTGATAGGTAAGGATTAAGATTGGAGCTTTGTGTATCCCACACTCTGTGTTACAGTTAAGTAAAATGTATTCTATAGCTACGGCTAGGTACTATGCTTATAGCTTTACTTCTGTCAAGTATTAAGTTTTATGAGGCTTAATGTTTTTATGGAACTCCAAAGGGGTAGAATTAATGTTTAAATCTGTTTCTACATACAGTTTTCTATAAAATGTAATTTATAAGATTAAACCAAGACAACGTGGGATGGAATAGGGACATTGGGAGACTCAGGCCATATCCTCAACTGGTGTGACATGGCCCCCACTTACTTCAATGGAGTTGTACTGATTTATACCAGGTGAGCACCTAACCCTCAGTGCTAAACTGAATTTCATCCTTTCACTGTCAGGATTTATTTTAAAAGAAGAAAACTAGGGCCTGATTCTTATTTACACTAAGGATCCTTTACTGTGCTCGGGCAGCACAAACAGGCATTAAGGGTGGGCAGAAATGGTCCCATAAATACTGCTGTGTGGGCCCTTCCTATCTCAGGTACAGCTGGTGTTTTGGCTCTACATCATCCCATAGGGCAAGGGTTGTCTCTTTGTTTTGTGTTTGTACAGCACCTAGCACAATGGGGTCCTGGTCCATGACTAGTGCTTCAAGATGCTACGGTAATACAAATAAATAATCCCTGCCTGTGTGTCCCAGCACGTGATGTGGCCTGAGTGCTCTGCCCTATGGCAGTTCTCTGCTTCCTAGGGCCTACAGGAGCCACAAAAAAGCACAGCAAAGGTTAAAGCAGTCCTGAGGGTCTAACTTACACTGGGGTTTGGTAGGCCCCTCCTGGCCCCAGAATTTGGGGAGCACAAAGATGGTATAAAGCCACCTTAGCACCCCACCCCTCAACTCCAGCTACAAGGAATAGAGTAACTTGGAATCAGGCTCTTACTGTTTATCTGAGGAAATAGGGGTGGCTGGGAACTGGAATTATTAGCACTAAGGAGCCAATCCTGACCTGCCTTTGTGACCAAGGAGTGTTCTTCAGCAGTGCAACTAGTATGGATCCACTATACAAGGGATTCAGGGCATGCAGAGATCCTCAGCTAGTGTAAATCAGTGTAGCTCCCCTGAAATCAGTGAGGTACATCAGCTGATAACCATTCAACTAATGCCTTTTCATTTGATGATGGTTTATGCTTTTCAGGGAGGGTGTGCTGAGAGCTTCTTTGCATTGACTGTGGTAATGCCTTCAGTCCCCTGCTGGTGTCATTGTTCTACATGGGCCTCCCTGCATACCAACTGCCCATGGGCAGCACTTACCTGCTACATGCTTTCTGCCATCCCGAGTGGTCTTAATGGCTTTCCTAAACACCTGCTACAATGCAACCTGGCTTGTTGATCTGCATGGGTTTCTTTCCTCAGCTGTTCAGATATTCTTTCCTGGCACACGTGGCAATAAAACACCTCCTAAGAAATACTTCTGATAGGATGGGGAGAAGTTAAAGGTAAAATAGGTCATCCCTCAGTCCCTCCTACCTATGGTCAGCAAACATGAAGATAGAAATAGCTTAACACAATGTGAGGAGTGACCTTGAATTCTGCAGTGGTTATTTGGAATAGGTAAAAGGCACCCACTCTGAACTTCCAGGAACCCAGCCCTCATGTCCCATCTGCTGACTCACATCCTCACTTTATGACTGATCCACCAAAGGAAGAACACTTCAATCTCTACTGACAAGGAGCAGAGCCCCATCAGCAAGAGATAGGACAGTTGGCTGCAATCTCTCTAAAGAGGGGGTCTCTGGAAAAGAGTGTTTACAGTCTGCTATTCAAAGTAAAACAAGATCTGTTCTGGATATGAGTCCACTTGTTCTTAAGAACACCGCCAACTTTAAAGGGCAGGGGAATCAAATTGAAACTGTAAGGGGAAAGGTTTCAGAGTGGTAGCGATGTTAGTCTGTATCAGCAAAAACAACGAGGAGTCCTTGTGCCACCTTAGAGACTAACAAATTTATTTGGGCATAAGCTTTTGTGGGCTTAGAACTCACTTCATCAGATGCATGGACTGGAAAACACAGGAGCTGGTATAAATACATGAAAAGATGAGATTTGCCTTACCAAGTGTGAGGCCAGTCTAATGAGACAATTCAATTGACAGCAGGATACCAAGGGAGGAAAAATAACTTCTGAAGTGGTAATGAGAGTGGCCCATTTCAGACAGTTGACAAGAAGCTGTGAGTAACAGTAGGGGGAAATTAGTGTTGGGGAAATTAGGTTTAGGTTTTGTAATGACCCAACTACTCCCAGTCTTTATTCAGGCCTAATAGGATGGTGTCCAGTTTGCAAATTACTTCCAGTTCTGCAGTTTCACGTTGGAGTCTGATTTTGAAGTTTTTTTGTTGAAGAATTGCCACACTCAGGTCTGCTATTGAGTGACCAGGGAGGTTGAAGTGTTCTCCTACTGGTTTATGAATGTTATGATTCCTGATGTCAGATTTGTGTCCATTTATTCTTTTGCATAGAGACTGTCCAGTTTGGCCAATGTACATGTCAGAGGGGCATTGCTGGCACATGATGGCATATATCACATTGGTAGATGTGCAGGTAAACGAGCCCCTGATGGTGTGGCTGACGTGGTTAGGTCCTATGATGGTGTCCCTTGAATAGATATGTGGACAGAGCTGGCATCGGGGTTTGTTGCAGGGTTTGGTTCCTGGGTTGGTGTTTTTGTTGTGTGGTGTGTGGTTGCTGGTTAGTATTTGCTTCAGGTTGGGGGACTGTCTAATCATACTCGGCTAGTACACCAAGTTAAAAGTGTAAGCGGCCCAATCTGTAACAGCACCACTTTGGAAGCGGGAAGAAGGGATGCAGAGAGGAAAGCATGGCACTCTTACACCTCCTTGAAAGTTTCTTTGCATTTGAGACAAACCTAATGCTCTATGCCTGGTGCAGATGCATGTTTCAGAAGAACCGAGACATTGGGCAGTCCCTCATGCATGGCAGAGATTATGTTGTGGTACAGAGACTAAGAACCAATGTTTGAGAGGAACTGGATACTGAAGCAAAACACTTTGAGAGACCAAATTAACCAGATCTAAGAGAGGGCCTTGGAAAGGTAGATGGAAGAAAAGCCAGAAAAGGAACCTAAGTTACTTACTGCAGCACTGTATCCACATGTGCATGACTGTGTCTACACAACCATTCCATTATATCCAATCACACAAAATCGAGATGACAATGGATAGATATGTGGAGTAGGAGCACCATGATTCAACCTGCAGCCAAGAAGTAGGGCTTGTGAGACAAGTGCTCCAGCTGTGCAGAGCTGACCAAGTCTTCATGGAACAATGGGATTAGAAAGTAACACGCACACAAAGAGGAGGATGGGGAATGAAGCTGAAGGTTTGGCACAGATTTGTTTGTGAAATAATATTTTTTCAACTCCTGCTGTTGAATCAGTTAAAGTTAAGGGAGAGAGTGTGAGTGTATTTGCCTGTTAAATGCACAAAGTAAATCCCAGCTTCAACTAAACATTTGACACATTTTGTAATATGCCTCTGCAGCTGTAACGCTGCTAGTAGTTTCCCAGCTAGAATAAAACAATTTTCATAATGTAAAATTTCTTAAATGGATGTAGAGGCCAGATCCTCATCTGGTGTAAATCAGCCTAGCTCCACTGAAGTTAATGGAGTTATGTTGATTTATACCAGTTGAGGATCTGGCCCAAAATGCACTCATGTATAGTTTTCAGTAATAGAGCAAATGCTGTCAGGTGATGAAGAGTTCAAGAATACCTTGCTTTATAGCATGTAACTGGGGCAGGGAGGGGGAGGAGAGAGAAATGTTGCCTGCCAGAATCTTCCTATGTACTGCTAACATTTGAAGCATGGTGTAAAGAAAAGAACTTTAAGTATTTTGCCAGAGTTTTGTGTTGCAAAATTGTTATGCTGTGTTAATATTGCTGAATGTGAATCTTAAAAGTCAAGGACTATAAAAATATTGTATTGCTTGTAAACTAAGGGCTTGTTTGTGATCTGCTCTAATGTGGCCTTGCAGGAGAGTAATCCCCTCTACCCTTGCCTCTGCTGATTGTGACTCTGGGCATGGGGAGGAAGCAGGGAGTGTACACCCTATACTCCCCATTGAGAGCAAGTGGGTGGGAGATGAGCAGAACTGTGGCTGTCCACCAATCCTCACATGCCAGTCAGCAAAGGAAATGCCAACTAGGGCAAAAATGGAGCAGGAAGGAGCTATGGTTTTCTGAGGGCTCTCTTGACTGGCCCCTTACTCTTAGCTGACCCAAAAGGCTCAATCTAGCCCTAAGTGAGTACTCTATGGCATAGTCAGGCAAAGGGTGACCAGATGTCCCATTTTTATAGGGACAGTCCCGTTTTTGGGGACGTTTTCTTATATAGGCGCCGATTACCCCCTACCCCCTGTCCCATTTTTTCACAGTTGCTATCTGGTCAGCCTAGTCAAGCACCAAGCACATAATTCTGGGGGATGCCAGCTGGGCACATCAAAGTCTGTGTACTATTGGCGATCGTTAATATTGTGGATTCGAAATTGAAGAAAGTCTGAAGTTTTTCATTCTTCAAACCTTTTCCTCACCTTTCTCCTACAGGTGGGAAGTGCAAACTTAAAAGAACAACAACTAAAAGAATCGTTACTAGAAGGAGTAATTATTTTAATCCTTATCAAACCCAAGGGAATTAATCTTGCATCCTTTATATAAATGAATGGAGTGCTAAGTATTAAATTACATGCATGTGTATTCCCTTCCAGGATGATGGGTGTTTTACATTATCTTCTAAAAACTCTTCTACTGTATTTAAGCAGACTTTCCTGAGTCAGTCTGACATCTGTTTAGGGGCCACTGTCCATCGAAGGGCAGATGATGCCAACTGGGTGCGGCAAAAGCCTCGAGCAAATCTTTCATGCTGAATTATTTAAACTTCAATTCAGTGCCTGAGCAGACACATGCCAGTTTTATGTTGAAATAATTCCATTTGTAAGAGGCCCAGTCTCTGCAACAGTTTAAGATATAGAAATTAAGACTGTGGAAATAGCCTCTGGACATGATTCTGCTGAGTTACACTGGTGCAGTCACTCTGCAGAAGTCAATGAGCCAGATCCTCCTCTCCCTTACATTGGAGTAAATCAGCAATTACACCTCTGAAGTCAATGAAATTACACCATGTGAAACTGAGAATCAGACCCATTGGGTCTGAGTTTTGCCATTTTGCTGCTCTTCTCTCTCACTCATTGTTAGCGCAACCACCTGGCTTCTTTTACATTTTAATCACCACTTTTCTTTACAAGGCACTAGTTATTATTTCTTTATATCCTCGTGCTCTTTACCCCAGAATGAAACAAAAGGAACAGGAAGGTTACTTAAACCATTTAATTCTGCGATTGTGCCATCATAATTACAACTCTTGATTTTTTTACCCCAGCGGCACAAGAAAACTTTTATAGGAAAAAGAGGCAACAAAATTTACATTCCCACCCCTCTTTCCTTGAGTTCACAAAGCCCAGCTTTGCAGCTCATCACCCTGAATGAATGATATTCTGCAGCTGTTCCTTGCCAACCCTATAACCATGTTATATAGGAGGAGGGCTACATTTTCAATGGGTAGAGGTACCGTTGTTGCTGCATCTTTAGGCACAACTGTGCCTCCAATGTCTGATCCTGCACTATTTAAGCCAGGATCAAGCCCTTAGGATCTAAGGGTATGTCTACATAGCAGCTGAGAGCATGTGTGTTTGGGCAGCTAGTCTGAGCTGCTGCCCATACCACAGTGTCCCTCCCCATTGCTATTTTTAGCACGATAGCTTAAGCAGAACTAACGTGAGTCTGTCTACCCAGCTGGGAGTGTAGATATACCTGTTACAGTTCAGGGCATCTGCCTCTGTATTTCCCATTAGTGGTCCAGCAAGGGCAGGCACTCTCAGGCTTCCAGCTCCTCAGCCATTGCCTTTCTGGAGGAGACTCCAGGGGTGCTGGAACAATTAGTATAGTAGGGGTGCCGAGAGCCATTGAATCTAACTATTGACCCTGTATATGATGGAAACCACTTCAAGCCACGGTGTGCAGCAGCACCCCTAGTTCCAGCATCTATGGGAAACTCGTGTCTCTTTCTCTTCTGTCTGGGGTATTTCCAGGCTGCACTGTTCCCTGCCCGTACAGTTTTATCCCCAGCACAGAGAGGCTGGCCAAGGACGTGTGCTTCAGAGTTGGTTAGCAGGTGTAATTGCTACAGCTATGTTATTACACAGCACTTCCTACGCAAGCCTACTTTATTCCTAAGATAAAAGGCATTACAGAGAAAACACATTTTAAAAAAAGAAAAGAGCCTAACATGCCTGCTAACAAGCTTACCTGAGTTAATCCCAACCCTAACATGGATTCTGGCAGGAGCAGTCTTTCAAACCCCAAGGGGGATTCCTTGTGGTTGCAAGTTCTTCACAGCTTTAGTTAAGAACAAGCACGCAGTCTGATGAGACCTAAGTAAGCCCAGTCCTTCCAACCTTTCTCAAAGGATTGGGGCCTGCCATGGACCAAGGCTCCTGCCCATTTGCTGGATCAGGAAGGTGGCCACAAGCCACTTTAAAACAAGACTATTTATTCAAAAACCCTTTAATTGTCTCTTGGTCCCCGGAGAATCCATTCTGAACTAGTATGTCACAGAATCATAGAATCACGGCAGTGTAGGATTGGAAGGGACCTCAATAGGTCATCTAGTCCAATCCCCTGCACTCAAGGCAGGACTAAGTAATAACTAGACCATTCATGACAGGTGTTTCTCTAACCTGTTCTTAAAAACCTCCAACCTCCCAAGGTAATTTGTTTCAATGCTTATTCACCCTGACAGTTAGGAAGTTTTTCCTAATGTCCAAACTAAACTGCCCTTGCTGCAATTTAAATCTATTGCTTCGTGTCCTATCCTCAAAGATTAAGGAGAACAATTTTTCTCCCTCCTCCTTGTAACAACCTCTTGAAAACTGTTATCATGCCCCCACCCTGCAATCTTATCTTATCTTCCCCACACTAAACAAACCCAGTTTTTTCAATCTTTCCTCATAGGTCATGTTTTCTAGACCTTTAATCATTTTTATTGCTCTCCTCTGGACTTTCTACAATTTGTCCACATCCTTCCTGAAATGTGGAGCCCAGAACTGGACACAATACTCCAGCTGAGGCCTTATCAGCACAGAGTAGAGTGGAAGAAGTAGTACTCCTGTCTTGCTTACAACACTCCTGCTAATACACCCCAGAATGCTGTTCACTTTTTTTGCAACAGTGTTACAGTGTTGACTCATATTTAAGCTTGTGATCCACTACACCCCCGAGATCCCTTTTTGGCAGTACATCCTAGGCAGTCATTTCCCATTTTGTATGTGTGCAACTGATTGTTCTTTCCAAAGTGGAGTACTTTGCATTTGTCCTTATTGAATTTCATCCTATTTATTTCAGAGGAGTACTCCAGTTTGTCCAAATCATTTTGAATTTTAACCCTATCCTCCAAAGCACTTGCAACTCTCCCAGGTTGGTAGCATCCACAAACTTTATAAGTGTACTCTCTATGCCATTATGTAAATACATACTTCTAATATGCACACTTCTCTAGGGTGTGGCTTCAAAGGGTTGATTAGAGAGGAAGTTCATTAGCATCCCCTCTCCCTACTAGAGAAGGCACATACAGTGCCACAATAATGCACACACAATTGCCTTTTTAATACAATGTTACCCCAAAGGTATTAACCCTAATTCAATACAGGTTAATTTAATTCAATAAAGTTAATCTTAATTCCATATGGTTTGTTCAGGATATTGTCAGTCTGTCACAATACTCTTAATGCTAATTTGCAATAACTGGTACACTTGCTATTTTCAATGTCAAATATTTGCAGAAAAGAGCTTTAGAACATTGTGAAGCTTCTTACTATGTCCACCTCAAGCAGTAAAGAGCATAGACAAAAGAGTCTTTTCTTCTTCACTTTTCATTTTAATCTTAGCCTTATTTTTACTTAAAAAACAAAACAAAACAAAAACAAAAAAAGGAGCTGTGTCATCTTTTAAGTTCAACCCTACCAGGCAGTGGGGAAAACACCTGTTTGTCAGACATACGGATAGTGAGGGGCAGACAAACCACACTGTAGATTATGTGAAAAACAGATTAGAGCACCTAGGGTTGCTAGCAACCTAAGAAAGAGCAGTGAGGGAGTTGGGGAAAAAAGGATTTGATCAGTTTGGAAAGTGCAGAGAGGATGGGAACTGTCAAGCTGAGCACAGTGTGAGAAAGGAAACTGTCAAGAAGTGCATGGAGAAAAGATCAAAACCATCAGAGGCAAAACGGAGAATGAATCAGACTGGTCAGCAGGAGCCGGGAGGTCAGGAATTGTAGGGTGGAGCACTTGAAAAGGATCACAGTGGCCCTAAGGAGTACAGAGAAAGCATGCAGATAGCAGTGAGCACTCAAATAGGCTATCTAAGTGGCAGTGTAAGCACACAGAGAAAATTAGAGAGCATCGGCAACAGTGCATGAAGGTCTATTCACTGAAGAATAATAGCTGTTTTAAACAGGGCTTTTATAACTTTCATATGGGCCTCACCTGATGTACATTGATGAAGCCCTGTTGATTTCAATGGAGCTATGTTGATTTAACCAGCTGAGGCCTTCCCATCGTATATATAGCGTACATAATAGTGTAAACATGCTTGTTCAAAATGGACAGGCAGGAGGAAAAAGGGACGAGAGGTTGCATTGTACACCAGGAGTATATACATTTGTTCTAAGGTCCAGAAGAAGGGGAGAGGCGGACCAGCTGAAAGTCTCTGGGTGAAAATAAAAGGGGGAAAAAACGGGGGTGATGTCATGGTAGGATCTACTTTAGACCACCTATTCAGGCAGAAGAAGTGAATGAGACATTTCTAGAACAAACACAAACACATGACCTGGTAGTGATGGGGGACTTTAACTATCCAGCCATCTGGTGGAAGAGTAATATGGTGAAACACAATATCCAGTAAGTTCTTGGAATGGATTGGGAACAACTTCTTGTTTCAGAAGTGGAGGAAGTAACCAGAGGAACAGCTAATTTAGACTTGATTCTGACTAACACAGGGGAATTGGTTGTGAATCCGAAGGTAGAAGGCAATTTTGGTGAACGTGATCATGAAATAATAAGAACATAAGAACGGCCATACCGGGTCAGACCAAAGATCCATCTAGCCCAGTATCCTGTCTACCGACAGTGGCCAATGCCAGGTGCCCCAGAGGGAGTGGACCTAACAGGCAATGATCAAGTGATCTCTCTCCTGCCATCCATCTCCATCCTCTGACAAACTGAGGCTAGGGACACAATTCCTTACCCATCCTAGCTAATAGCCATTAATGGACTTAACCACCATGAATTTATACAGTTCTCTTTTAAATGCTGTTATAATCCTAGCCTTCACAACCTCCTCAGATAAGGAGTTCTACAAGTTGACTGTGTGCTGCGTGAAGAAGAACTTCCTTGTATTTGTTTTAAACCTGCTGCCTATTCATTTCATTTGGTGACCCCTAGTTCTTGTATTATGGGAATAAGTAAATAACTTTTCCTTATCCACTTTCTCCACATCACTCATGATTTTATATACCTCTATCATATCCCCCCTTAGTCTCCTCTTTTCCAAGCTGAAGAGTCCTAGCCTCTTTAATCTCTCCTCATATGGGACCCGTTCCAAACCCCTAATCATTTTAGTTGCCCTTTTCTGAACCTTTTCTACTGCCAGTATATCTTTTTTGAGATGAGGAGACCACATCTGTACGCAGTATTCGAGATGTGGGCGTACCATCAATTTATATAAGGGCAATAATATATTCTCAGTCTTATTCTCTATCCCCTTTTTAATGATCCCTAACATCCTGTTTGCTTTTTTGACCGCCTCTGCACACTGCGTGGACATCTTCAGAGAACTATCCACGATGACTCCAAGATCTTTTTCCTGACTTGTAGATAAATTAGCCCCCATAATATTGTATGTATAGTTGGGGTTATTTTTTCCAATGTGCATTACTTTACATTTATCCACATTAAATTTCATTTGCCATTTTGTTGCCCAAAATATCATGATTCTACAGAAAGGAAGGAGTGAGAACAGCGGAATAAGGACAATGGACTGGACTCAAATAAACAATAAGGACAATGGTCTCAAAGTGGCAATACAGCAAATTATCCCCATGCAAAGGAAAGATAGGGAAAATGGGAAGAGGCCAATATGGCTACAGCAGAAGCTCTTTAATGATCTGAAAATCAAAAAAGAATCCTACAAAAAGTGGAAACATTGCTAAGGACGAATACAAAAGAACAGTGCAAGTCTGTAGGGACAAAATCAGAAATGCTAAGGCATGGAATGAGTTACCCCTAGCGAGGGGTATATAAGGCAATAAGAGGAGGCTTTTTAATATGGTAGGAGCAAGAGAAAGACAAAGGAAAGTGTAGGCCCTCTCCTTACTGAGGAAGGAGAGCTAATAACAGATGTCACAAAGGAGGATGATATGTTTAATGCCTATCTTGCTTCACTCTTTTCTTTAAAAAGTTAATTGTGACCAGATACTCAACACAATTAATGTTTACAAAAAGGAGGAAGGAACCCAAGCCAGAATAAAGAAAGAACAGGTCCAAGAATATTCACCCTACAGTACTTACAGAACTAGCTGATGCAATCTCGGAACTCCTAGTGATCACCTTTGAGAAATCATGGAAGATAGGTGAGGTCCCAGAGGGCTGGAGAAGAGCAAGCATAGTACCTATCTTTCAAAATGGGAACAAAGAGTAACCAGGGAATCATAGACCAGCTAACCTAACTTCAATACCTGGACCAAATTTTTAAACAATCAATTTGTAAGCAAACAGAGGACAACAGGGTTATAAGTAATAGCTAGTATGGCTTTATCAAGAACAAATCATGCCAAACTAACCTAATTTCCTACTTTGAGAGGATTACTAGCCTGGTGGATGGGGGAAGCTGTAAACTTGATATGTCTTGATTTTAGTAAGGCTTTTAACACAGTCTGTCACAGGGTAGGAGCATATCCAGCAGGGTCGGAGGGGCAGGGCTTCCTCAGCCTGCAAAGCAGAGTTAACCCTTTTGGGGCTGGTGCAGGGTAAGTACATCCCATCACACACCCTACCTCTCAAGACAGGACCCAGCGGTGGTCCGTCCCCTTTGTCCTCTCCTCCCGCCCAGGAGTAAAAGTCTGCATTAGCATGGGCCCTACCTGGGCGGTATAACATGCTGAACTCATAGGTACCATCTTATAATCCATGCGTTTGAATCCTTCATGGTGTTGATCCATTGTAGGGGTGCATGGTCTGTAATAAAATGAAAGGGGCTCCCCAGTAAGTAATACCATAGAGTCTCTATCGCCCATTTTACCACGAGGGCTTTCTTCTCGATGGTGGAGTACTTGACTTCTCAGGGAAATATCTTCTGGCTTAGGTACAGTACCAGATGTTCCTCCCCATCTCATTTCTGTGATAGCACAGCCCCATGCCTCACTTCTGAGGTGTCCGTTTGTAAAATAAAGGGTTTTGAGAAATCTGGATGGAACAGGATGGGTTCCTGGGTAAGTCACTCTTTCAAGGTCCAGAAGGCCCTTTCACAATCCTCCAACCACCGGACATTCCATGGCCGGGAATTCTTTGTGAGGTCAGAGAGGGGGGTGGCTATCATGGCACAATCTGGCACAAACCACCTGTAGTACTGGGCCAAGCCCAGGAATTGTCTTACCTTCCTTTTCGTTGTAAGGGCGGAATAGTCCCTCAGGGTCTGTACCTTGTCCACCAGGGACGGAGTTGGCCTGCCCCCACCATATATCCCAAGTGGGGCACTTCTTTCCGCCCACGGTGACACTTGGCGGGGTTTGCTGTGAGTCCTGCTTCCTTCAGAGCCTGTAGTACCAGGGTGAGATGTTGTAGGTCCTGCCGGCTGTAGCAGCATCGCCACCTGCTGGACCAGGCGTTCCTGCTGGGTCTGGTCCTGGGCTGCCAACTCTTGGAGCAGCTGCTGTTGTTGCTCCTGTTGCTGGATCATCTGCAGCTGCTGTTGATTGGCGAGCTGCTACATCAGTTGAGCCTGCTGTTGTTGCTCCTCCTGCGCCGCGTTCTGCTGCTGACTTTCCAACATCCACTTAAGGAGCTTCTCGGTATCCATGTTGGGTTGTTGCATGGATTCCCCTATCTAATTCCCCTTCTCTGGACCTCTCAGTAAGTCCCAGTCAATGCCAGCATTCTCCACCAAGTTGTCGCTGGGTAGATATGCCCTGTTGTGGGGTGTCGGGTCATGTAGGGTTAAAAGGACAGAGGCGATTCTGCAGCCGGTTAGATCCTACGTTGATGACCCTTACTGTAACATAGGGTAGTATTGCCTAGTGACTAGAGACAATAAACGGCCCTTCCTATCAGGGTAGCGTGGCCCAATAGCCGGAGACAGTGAGTGGTAAAGGGACTCGGGCCTTCCCTGCTCCTCCGAGCCCCATCCTAGGGTCCTGGCGGTGGTGGGGTACTCACCAATGAGTCAGTGGGGATCCTCCCGAAGCATGCTGGCCGGTTCCCCGGTTCACTGACCAGCGAAGAGTTCGAGTCCCTTGGGCTGCTTCTTACACTTTCCCCTTGTTGAAACTCCCTGGTTTCCCTGGGGTTCTGGGGTCCTCAAATGGCCGTGCTCCCACCGGTGCCATCCCTTTTCTGGGCCATAATCCCGTAGTCGGGGCTTGTAGCAACTCCCTGCAGGGAGCTTGCAGCCTGCGTCATTTCCCATCAGCAGCCTCTCCCCATTGAGTTGGGCTGCAGTGCTACCCTTTATCGCTGCCTCCAGACTGAGCATATCCCACATGACATTCTCATAATCAAACTTCGAAATGTGGCATAGATGAAACTACTATAGGATGGGTGCACAACTGATTGAAAGATTGTATTCAAAGAGTAGTTATCAGTGGTTCACTGTCAAACTGGGAGGACTTATCTAGTGGGATCCCACAAGGGTCTGTCCTGGGTCTGGTACTATTCAATTTTTCATTAATGACTTAGATAATGGGATGGAGAGTATTTACATTGGTGTAAATCAGGAATAAAGCAGTTAAAATCAATGAGGTTACACAAGAACAAAACAGGTGTGAGTGAGCTCAAACTTAGACCCAATGGCTTTCACCAATTCAAGAGCACTCTGCTAGCAATCATAATGGCAATAAAAATGTATTTGGCTAATTCCACCATCATATCCCCCTTCCTGAGGCCTGATCAAAAACCTCATTAGATCACTGGAGACTATTTCCATATTTCTGAAACTGTTTCACAATGCTGTTCATTTGATGCAAGCACCGTAGCATCATCAACAAGGTACACTATTTACAAAATGAATTTATGAAGAAATCAGCAAGCTGAGAAGTACTTTAGGTGAACTTTAATCCTTGTGAAAAATGCCAGACTGCCTCAGAGAGTAACGTAATCAGTGTATCCATGTAAATACACACCGCACAAGCAGAGACAGTGCAAGTTTCACTTCTTGGAGACACTGCTCAGACTACCTATCTGTCTGTCTTATCGGCAACTGTCAGCCATCCAAATGTACTTTTGGGTGTACTTTCTTGCTTACTTATCAATCTGGGTCAATTTTGAACTGGTAACTTAAAGGTAAAGGGTTTGATATTCCATTACAGTGCTGAAAGCTATCCATTCCCCTATCACATGGTATTTTATTACAGAAAATGAGTTTCATTGAAGTAACAGAGTTATGTGACTTTTCATCAGGTCTTTAAACTGAAGTTGAACTTTCTTGATGGCCAGCCATTTAAAAAAAAGTCAATATTTTCCTTGCTTAGAAAACTTTATTTTAAGTCACTACAAATGACTTCCCAGAGATTGATTAATGTATTTATGGCACATGGTCGAGGTAGTATAAAATTAGCAATAAACATCTACTACATGTTTCCTAATGTTTTTGCAACATATGTTACAAGTGATAAATAGATGACTATAGGTGCCTGATAAAATATGCAGGATGCATCATGGTTAGTGCTGTGCTACAACTGTTTCAGAATTCATTGAAAATAATGTGGAAGGAAAAGTAAAAATTGTAGGTATATTCAACTATGCACAATAAGGTTGAAATCCTGACTACATTGAAGACAATGGCAAAATTCTCATTGACTTAAATACGGTAAGGATTTCACCCTAAATCACTTACAATGAAAGAGCAACACTCAGCAAATTGTAGTAACTGTTCAATAAGCCATTCATCACATATCACATAGAATACAGAGTACAGTAACTTCACATATGCCAACCTGCCATTTTTACTTTAAATATTTTTGGACTAGATTCCAATTTCCGGCCAGCACTTGTACATCAACAGTTACCAAGGTGTTTTCTTATAATGCTTGCATTTGTAGGTTTTTCAGATTAGGCTGCAAAACCAGCTGCATAATACCAGTTCGAATCTAGCTCTTGACTTTTTAACTGGAGCTGGTCAAGTATTTTCCATCTAAGCTATTTTTAATATGGAAACTTGGGATTTTGACTAAACATTTTTTGCAAAAAGTGTCTGCTTTCCATGGAAAATGTCTTTTCATTTAAATATTTTGGCCCAAACTCAAAAGTTTTCTGCCAAAACACAATTTTGGCCAAAATCATTCAGTTTGTAGTGAGAAATGAAAATTTCTGTGGAAAACTTTGACAAAAAATTAACTTTTTTTCATCAAAAATTTCAAGGGGGGCAGGGGGAATTTAAGACAAGCTCTATTTTTAACATATTACTTGGAACAAATCCATTCGCTAAGTGGAGCAAATCAAATCAAAAGGATACACCTAGAGTCTAGGAACCAGTTGCATCAGCCTCAGTTCATCTTTGACAGCTAAGCACAATTCAAATTTTTTATGTAAGTATTTTATGTCTTGTCATTGCAGTTGGTAAGGTCTTTCTAACACTTTGCAGGGAATAATGGACTTGATAGCTTTCTAACAGATATTTGAAACCTATAGTAATCAGGAGTATGATTTAACCAGTGAAAAAATTCCTAGATTATTGGCAGAAACGTAGTGCTACAATAAACCAGTTCCAATGCTCCAAATTTTAAAAGAAGATGGCTAGTAACTCTGGAATGGCTAGTCTATGATGTGCTGTGGTGCTACCAGCAGAAAGCGTGGGGGACAATAAAAGTTTCATAACTAAAATGTGGGGGGGCGGGTATTGATTCAAGAACACACTGCTCAGTTACATATATCACAAGGGTGACTTTTTTAAAGCTTTCATTAAATATACAGCACAGATTATAAACTCTTTGCGGCAGAACCAGTTTTTCTGGTGGGTGGGTGTAAGAGTTTGAAAGAATAAAACCAGAAGTTTATCCGTACATTTTTCTGCCTGCAAAATAGAAAAACAGACATTTTAAAACAAAACTTGGCAAATAATTAGTCCATAGTGTTGCTTAATTGTTTAAGTATTTTGAAGATGGAAAATCAAGGCACTAAGCTGTATCACTCTGGAAAGTATCTATTGCACTTGTGCTTCCATTAGGCATTGTATGTGGGAGTGTATTTAAAAATGAATATGAAAAAGATATTAAATGCAATACTAAGTTATGCAATTAACAGATCAACAACATCCCTTAGAATATGATACCGCACTGGAATCTGAGATGTTATGACATGTAAAGCATTTCAACTAAAAATAAACTAGATCTTAAAAACTGCTTTTAAATAACATGGAACTGGTCCAGAGGAAACTAACAATAGCCAGCTGAGTCAGGGTGAAATCATGGCTTCACTGAAACTAATGGCAAGATTCCCATTGACTTCACTGGGAGCAGGATTTCCCCCTCAGGGTCGAGTCCTGCCTCTTCTTCCTCCTCAGGTATGTAGGGTCCTCTTTGCAATGCAACCAGTGCAGTTCCTCTGCACAACAGGTCATGATTTAAGGAGACCAAGCAGGGAGTGCACATGTGTTGTGTGCTGATGTGAAGATGGTCAGCTATTACCGTGATTGGAGCCATATAGACTCACAGATAGATTGGATAAGTGTCCAGCTCCACAGGGGGTCATTGAGAGATAAGACATCCGCCAGCCACTGTCACCTGCACAGGGGATGCAGAAGCAACACACAGGCTACTCCAGGCTGGGGGAGGAATACCAAACTCAGAGCAGCTCCACTGTTGGGATTCCAGATTCTCTCCTTTGATTGGCTGTCTGCATAACAGATTAGTCTGGAGTCCAGATAAGCCCACCAGGACAGAGGTTCTGATCCCTTTTGTGGAGGGCAGGCATGAAATTCTGCAAATATGAAGTACTTGATCATGTGGCTTGTCCAGTATGTTGTGTCACTGTGGTTATTCATTACCAAGTTCCTGGCCACTGGCATCACAACATACTGCAGAAAGAAAAACAGACACCTCAGGAAAAAGCATTGCCAAATTGATTTAGATTCTAGGAAAACAGACTTCAGTCGTCAATTATGCTTTCTTCAGTAGGCAGAATTCACTATTGATTTTTAAAGTAGCCACTAACTAACTCTGCTCTTTAGCTAAAGTATATTCTTGCCTGATATCGTACCTGTGCATCTAAAAGCATTTTTTGAAGGTAAACAATATCTATGTGGCTTTTATATTTTCAGAAACATGTTGGCATGGTTATACCTTTCTGACTTTGTCCTTGTGTATGGAATGCAAGAAAAATGAACGGAATAAATGAAGGAGGCTGACAGATGGCAGATGAATTTGAGACTGGCACATTTTTATATAATGCACTGAAAAATAGTTTGAAATTGAACCTATTTTTCATATTTTTTCTGTTTCAGGGAAAGAAGCAGCCTGATTTTCTTTCAACATTGCTGTAAATCACAGTAATTTCATCAAAGACGAAGGAGTTACAGTAGTGTAAAACTGGAGAGAGGGCTTCTGCTCCAAGTTTCTCTCATGGTGGTCTCCCCTACTTTCATATCCCCTGTCCCAAATCATCCCCAAAGGAATGCAGTGGAGATTAGCAGGCTTCTTCTGCAGTTTCCCACCACTTTCACTTCCTCCTGCCCCACTCATTATTCTCCTTTGAGCAACTTTGTTCATGAGAGATGTAAATCATCTCATACGCTTTGCCTAAGTATGGCCCATTTCATCTTCCCTGAGCCAGGAGATGCTAGCCATCTGTGTAACATCATTATTCAGATATGACAGGAAAATATCTTACCAGCCTGACCCCATAAATATTTTTGATATTTTGGATTTTCAAATATTTTTTAAAATGTTATCTGACCTGATCATATAAAGAAACAGACTTGTCTCTCTCCAGGATTCTGCAGAAATCGATCTAGTTCATGTTCTTAGAATAGTTATAATATAGTGCATAAAGATTGCATATTTTGAAGGCTCTGCTCAAGGGATATATATTAAAATATATGCATACAACATAAGCCTGTATTTATGCCACCTGCTACCCTTCAGTAACCAGCTTGGAAGAAATTTCCTTGCTCTCTTATAATAACCTCCTACCACCTCAAATTAAGCAGTCCCCTATGAAAATGCACTCCTGGCCACAGGTTTTCACAGTGGCTGTGCGAGAAGCAGCTCATCCTGAATCCAGAGCCTGAAGCCCAGTGCTAAGCTGCTTTAAGGCCTTGATCCAAATAGGAGCCCTTCCACTGACTTTAATGAGCTGTGGATCAAGCCATACAAGCCCAGCCCTGAAATCCTTTATTACATGGATTTCAATGGAACTATTCACGGGTCAATTTGGTGCTGGCCATTTTGCAGAAATACAGGGAAAGAAGGAAACTACAACTTTCCTTCAATTCCCTTGCCTGCTAAGAACAAAAGGAAGGAGCAGTCATTGTCAGTGTGACCCCGTCTGGCCAGGAGTGCATTTCACAGGCGACTGCTGAATATGGGGGGATTTGTTATGGGAGAGGAAGGAAACTTCTTCCCAGGTGGTTACTGAAAGGTAGCAGGTGGCATAAATATAGGTTTATGCTGTCTGCATATATTTTATGTAACATATCACTTCCTCTGAACAGGCAGAGAGTGGATGGGGCCAGAGGCTTTTCCTCCCACTTGTTTTTTGGCTGCTGGTGCACAATCCCATCGTAGAACTACCCTTAGGACAATATGGGACCGTCCCACCCCCATTCAGGGCTGTGGCTACGAGCCACATTCTAGCCCTATTTAAATACTACTCATCTGAGTGTAAGTTTACAGGACTGAGTCCTAACTGAACTGCTAGGTGCCAGTAAACATACTTTAAGATAGGGTTCAGCTAAATAGCATGCTGGGCAGCCATGGCCCAAAATTTTCATGTTACTACCATCTCTTCAAAGAAAACTTTCCTCAACCAACTTTCTAAAAGTCATCCGAATCGGATATACAAGCCATCCAACAAACCTTCAGTTTTATCCCATAGTTTTGACTCTGTTGTCTGTGGTATCATTTACTCTATTTGGCATCACTAAATAAACAAATTAATTAATCAATTAATAGCAGAGTACAAAGCCAAGGTTTTCAAAATTGCGTAGTGATTTTGAGTATCAGATGGGTAGCTGTGTTAGTCTGGATCTGTAAAAAGCGACAAAGAGTCCTGTGGCACCTCATAGACTAACAGTATTGGAGCATAAGCTTTCGTGGGTGAATACTAATTACTATTCACCCACGAAAGCTTATGCTCCAATACTTCAGTTAGTCTATAAGGTGCCACAGGACTCTTTGTCGCTTTTTAGTGATTTTGAGTGCTTCCATCTTTGGTTGCTGAACCAGGGACACCTTAAAAGTGTCTGATTTTAAGAATGGTGAACACTTGATGTGTCTCATGTTGGGTACCCAAAACATGAGGCACTCAAAGCCATTAGTCACTTATGAAAATCCTTCCCCAAGTACTTTGGTACAGAGTACAGGACATATATCTATTTGACAAAGCATTGGAGATATGTCAATCTGGCCAACTCTTTCCCTGAAATACAGTTTCTAGGTCATGCTTATTAGAGAGGCAAGAGGCCAATCAATAAAAATAGATTAATTTACATTTTCTTTATATGGGATTAACAGGTTAACAACTTGAACTAAAAAAACATGTATGAATATACGGGCTCTCACACACATTTCTTGCACCAAAACCTGGTTCCAGTTGCAGCCTCTTTGTGCTGGTCTGTTGGCACTAAGGAACCACAGAAACAGCAGAAAAACAGCTTAAACTTTATTGGGGAATTCTCAGGTGATGGGTGTACTGGTGTAACACTCACATATCCATTTGAAGCTAATGGGAATTGTGAGTGCTCAGCACCTCTGAAAATCAGGCCCTAGGTTTATGAAGATGTACTCCCAGAATGGAAGTATCCAAAATTAGAGGCCAATTTTTTAAAAGAAGCCTTTAACTTCTGTACCTTGGTTTCCTTATCTGTCAATAAGGGAGTAATAATATCTACCTACTTACCTCACAGAGTGCTGTGAAGCTAAATGTTTTAGGACTCAACTGTGTGTAAATCAGAAAGAAATGCATTGACATTCATGGAGTTCTGTGGGTGTAAAAGTGGTGTGAAAGCAGAATCAGGCCCACCAATTACCCAGTTGCAAGTTGCTGTTATTATTTCACATTTATATTATGGTAGTGCCTACAGGCCTCAAACAGATGCAAACCCTATTTTGCTAGGTGCTACACAATCATATTGTAAATGACCGTCTGTATTCATAGCAGACAAAACATAACAAAGGGATGAGTGAACAAGTTGGTGAGAGCTAAGGCAAGGTTACAGACTATTGCTGTAAGTGCAATTCTTAGCCAATCAGTAGCAATAATCACAACTCATTACTTATCCTATTTATACTCACTTTCTGAGCAATTCACACACAATTCTGCTCTCACTCACATCAATATAAATCTGACATAATTCCACTAACATCAGTAGATTTACACTGTGTTTACCCCCATTTAAATGAGAGAAGAATGTTGCCTTAGCATGTTACTTATATCATTGTTTACTTCACTACCAAATTTAGCTCAGTGGAGCTCCTTGAGTAAGCCAGGTAAGAAAGGCTGGCCAATTCATGATCATTTTTAAGGATTATTATTCCTACTCTTTTTGTGCTATGGGCTGTAAATATTTCATCGTTGTTCTAGGAAATCTGTTTCTTTGTAAGCAAAATTAATAATATATATTTATTTTAAAAAATCCCCCGTTGCATTAAGGGGGGAATTATAGCCTTAAAGTTATGTCCAGGGCAAGGTTCCACAGACCATTTCTGTTGTAATTGCAATCATTATCATAAGTATGGGGTACTCCGGAATTTTTAATCTCCTACTCTGAATTATACTACAAAGGACTGACCTTTGTCAAAGCTGTATGCAGATTGCTTGTCTAATCCACCTCTTCCCCCAGAAGACTGTTAGGTTACAAACAGCAAGGCAGCAATACTGCATGTTCTTAAAACTCCCCAGATAATTGTTTAGCCTTACTACTTGTCGAGAAGGATGCAGAGGCCACCCACTCAAAATTTTTTCCTGCAGCTTGTTGCTGTGGTTCAGTTTTAACTATCCAACAATACTAGGTACTTGCTGTTCAGTGGCCCTACATTTTCTAGTTCTTGCTGTTTTAATCTGTCCTAGTTTTCTTAATTTTGTTTATCACATTAATACATCTGCCATCTCAGCTTAATCTTAAATCCAAAACCTCAAGGGCAGTATTCCTTACATATAATCTTGAGAGATTCTGGGCACTTGCACGTCCCACACAGCAGAATTGCACTTCACTTCTGCCAGTCTTTTAGTTTTACTCAGCCAAATCCTAAGGATGACTCCAATAGGAGTTGCACAATGGGCAAAATCCAGAGGTCAGAGGTGAAATTTTGGCCCTGTTGAATTCAATGAGGCCAGGATTTTACCCCCTGACTCATATGGATAAATATGCTCATATGCATAATTGTTTGCATGATTGGAGCCCATATCTGTACCCAGTCTAAAATGTACATTGATTAAAGTGAAACAGGAAATAACTTGGAGCGCAGCAAGAATGTTCAAAAATGCAATTAAAATGCCATCAAAGCTTTTATGAAAAGTTCTCTTTTATATTTAAATCCAATTTTATTTTCTGTAACTGAAATACATTTGAATTAGTTTCTGGGGAATATATTACATTAAGGGTATAACTGCACTGTAGCTGGGAGCATGCTTTCCAGCGCTGATAAACAGACATGCACTAGCTCTGCTTGAGCCTCAGTGCTAAAAATAGCAGTATACCGGGGGGGAGGGTGGGGTAGCATGGGTGGCAGCTCAAGCTAGCCACCTGAGTACAAACTCATCCAACCCCCTGGGTACATACGTGGGTAGCTAACCCAAGCTGCCACCTGTGCTACCCCCAGCTACACTGCTTTATTTAGTGTTTTTATTTATTTATCACACATCTGCCTACCCAAGCTGGGAAGCATGGTCCCAGCTGGAGTATAAAAGTGCCCATAATGTTGACTACTTCTTTGCACCATGTGATCACTCCCATGCGCTACAGAATGGACACATTAGCCTATTAAACTATTCAGGATGCCAGGCAGTGAAGTGGGCTCAATAAGTAATAATGCTGCTAACACTTCCTAACAACTGTCTTCGCAAAAATTGCAATACACGTAAGAAAAACACCCATATATGCAAACTTATAGGTGATAGACTGGCAAGTATAATGGCTCCGTCAGAGAAAAACCCCTGTCAAAAAGGAGTGTACAATAGCCATTAAAAAGCCAGGTGACTGAGCTGTGTTCTGTGATGTGCTGCTTGTGCAAACGTTCAGAAGTGACGTTTTCTCTGCTGCAGTGGTGAGCATAGCAAAGAAGGGAAAACTGAACAAGGGAAAATGGACTGCAGCCTCCATCTAGGACCCTGCTTACCCAGTAGGCCTGCAGACCACCCAATATATGGCAGCCTGCTTGTATACTGGATGTGGTGCATAACTGGTCAGTTACAGGGGATAGATAAGGCACAGGATCCTCATGTAGAATCAGGCCCACAGCAGTAATAGCCGGGGGGTGGGGGTGGGGGTGGGGGGAAGGGGAGAAAAGAGGCTCCTCCTGGGTGAAAAGTCCTTCTGATTTTAATCTATCGGACTTTCTCCTTTGCTTTAATTTCCCACTCCTACTTTTGCTTTCATGTGTAAACATGTACATTCTTCTTCACATTCTTCAATTTGTGCTTTTCCTGAACTACTTCCTCAGGCTTCCCATCTCTTTCAAAAAGAACAAGTAGGATAAGACAGCCCAAGTGACATCACATACACAAATGAGGATTATAGAAGAGGAGGAGGAGGCAAATTATAATATTGAAACAACTAATGGGGATGGCCCCAGGTGTTCTGAGCAAGCAGGAATGCAAATAGCCTGAAACCACATGAAATGATAGCTGCTGACAACTTCCCAAAGCAAATCAATTTTGCAAGGATGCAGAGGAACTTGGCAAACACCATGATACAAATCCCTGAGGGAAACAATCCTTGCCATTTCCCATCTGTGATGGGGTGGACATGCAGAGAAAGGGTAAATTCCCAAGGAAAGGAGCCACACAAAGACATTGTCATGCCTTCAGAACCTGCCATGTAGCGGGTGTGTTTGCAATGTAGGCAATGCTCACAATTTTATCATGTCTTGCAATATCTGGTCTTTCATTTAAAGCCTTAGCTCCTGGAGCCAGGTGATTACATAAGATTTCACCTTTAATTTAAAAAATAATTTTTAGCTCTAATGGTTGAGGAGGAAAGCTTGAAAATGTAACTCAACTGAACCCTGAAGGCTCAAAAACCAGAGGCAAACAGAAAGAACCCAAAATGTATATTTTAATCCTTTGATATTTTTAAACGAGTCCCCTGATTTTGGGAGGCCTGACTTATGATTTTTGAATGTGAGGGGTGAGCAACACTGTTTGCAGTGGTGCTTGTCAGAGCACCTGCCTAGGAAGCGGAACTTAAGAACATAAGAACGGTCATACTGGATCAGACCAATGGTCCATCTAGCTCAGTATCCTGTCTTCTGACAGTGGCCAGTGCCAAATGCTTAGGAGGGAATAAACAGAACAGGCAATCACTGAGTGATCCATCCCCTGTCATCCACTTCCACTTCTGGCAGTCAGAGGCTAGGGACCCAGAACATGGGGTTGTGCCCATGACCATCTTAGCTAATCCTCCATGAACTTGTCTAATTCTTTTTTGTACCCTGTTATAGTTTTGGTATTCACAACATCCTCTGGCAAGGAGTTCCGCAGGTTGATTGTACATTGCGTGAATAAACACTTCCTGATATTTGTTTTAAACCTGCTGCCTGTTCATTTTAGTGACTCCCTAGTTCTTGTGTTGTGTGAAGGAGTTAGTAACACTTCCTTATTCACTTCCTCCATACCATTCATGATTTTATAGACCTCTATCATATCCCCTTTTCCAAGCTGAAAAGTCCCAGTCTTTTTAATCTCTCCTCATAAGGAAGCTTTCTTTATATATATTTATTTATTTATTTATTTGAGCTGGGGCAACCAGAACTGCATGCAGTATTCAAGATGTGAGCATATTGTGGACTTATATAGTGATGCTATCATATTTTCTGTCTTATTAGCTATTTCTTTTCTAATGGTTCCTAACATTCTGTTCGCTTTTTTGACTGCTGTTGCATATTGAACAGATGTTTTCAGAGAAATATCCACAGTAACTTCAAGATCTCTTTCTTGAGTGGTAGCAGCTAATTTAGACCTCATCATTTTGTATGTATAGTTGTGATTATGTTTTCCAATTGCATTACTTTGCATTTATCAATATTCAATTTCATTTGCCATTTTGTTACCCAGTCACCCAGTTTTATGAGATCCTTTTGTAGCTCTTTGCAATCTGCTTTGGACTTAACTACCTTGAGTAATTTTGTATCATTTGCAAATTTTGCCACCTGTTTCCCCTTTTTCGGGATCATTTATGAATATGTTGAACAGATCCCTGGGTGACACCACAATCTACCTCTCTCGATTGTGAAAACTGACCATTCCCACCCTTTGTTTCCTATCTTTTAACCCATTACTGATCCATGATGAGGACCTTCCCTCTTATCCCATGGCTGCTTACTTTGCTTAAGAGCCTTTGATGAGGGACCTTGTCAAAGGCTTTCTGAAAGTCCAGGTATGCAATATCCACTGAATCATCCTTGTCCATGTGTTTGTTGACCCCCACAAAAAATTTTAATAGATTGGTGAGGCATGATTTCCCTTCAGAAAAGCCATATTGACTCTTCCCCAACATATTGTATTCATTTATGTGTCTGTTAATTTTGTTTTTTTGCTACAGTTTCAACCAATTTGCCTGGTACTGAAGTTAGGCTTACCGGCCTGTAATTGCCAAGATAGCGTCTGAAGCCTTTTTTAAAAATTGATGTCACATTAGCTTGTGACACCCTGGCACCTCAATTTTCACCACTGTCATGTAATTAGGATATGTGTATGCCTTGTGAGGTATAATTCTAAAAGTTTTGATCTGCTATAAAGTAATATCTCATTGGATTATATGTGCTATTGGTATGTGAAGTTATGAAGTTCGTCTATGTATGTGTTACTGAAACATGTTGTGAGGTTGAAAACACTCACAAGCAGCCTTTCAGGTTCAACAGTAAAAAGGTCAAACAATGTTAATGGCTTATTGAGGGGGGGAGGGATAGCTCAGTGGTTTGAGCATTGGCCTCCTAAACCCAGGGTTGTGAGCTCAATCCTTGAGGGAGGCCATTTTGGGATCTGGGGCAAAATCAGTAATTGGTCCTGCTAGTGAAGGCAGGGGGCTGGACTCAATGACCTTTCAAGGTCCCTTCCAGTTCTATGAGATAGGTATATCTCCATTATATTATATAAGCACAAGGATTACCCCAGGAACTGGGTACAATTGAACTCTCTCAGGGATAGCACTACATAATGGGAACTGTTTGACCCAGGTCACAGCAAAAGAAGTTTCCAGCAGCTGGGAAGAAGATATAAAAGGGGGATAATGACATCATGATGATTCCTCATGGTCCCTAGAACAACATACCTGGAAACACCCAAGGGGCAAGGACTGAATTGTGGGAAGTGATGATCCCAGTCTAGAGGGATTTTTAGCCTGTGTATGAAAACCTGAGAAAGCCAAGGCAGCTTGTGTCTTAAGAATCTGCCAGCCTGTTTATCACGCAGGGTGAGAATTTGCTAATTCATATCCTACCTATTTAGTATGTTAAGCTCAGTTTGCGGTTTTGTTTATTTACTAAGGTAGTCTGCTTTGATCGGTTTGCTATCACTTATAATCACTTAAAATCTAGCTTTTATAGTTAATAAACTTGTTTTGTTTTGTCTAAAACCAGTGTGTGTGTGTGTGTGTGTGTGTGTGTGTGTGTGAATTATAACTTGGGGCAGAAAGCTGTTGCATATCTTCCTCCACATTGAGGGAGGGGGTGAATTTAATGAGCTTACACTGTACAGTTCCCTGTGCAGTGCAAGAAGGTATAATTTTGGGTTTACACTCCAGAGGGGGGTGCGTGCCTTGGCACCTGGGAGGTGCCTTAGTTGAGTCTTCCCATGCAGAGCTGATCTCAGCATCTGTGTGTATAGCTGCAGCTGGGTGTGTCCATACCTGTATGTGTGCTGGTTAAGTGCAGTCTGAAGCCTGGAGAAGGGTTTGACAGGCTGCATAGAAGTACAGTGTAAAGGGAAGCCAGGCTGGTAGGTCAGGGGGACTCAGTGGTACCCCAGTTCCAAGTGGCACCTTGGGGAGAACCTGTCACATAGCTGTCCTCCAGTCAACTGGTACAGAAGCTGATTTAAATGATCGGTTACATACCACACTTATTAATTCTGCAATTTCATATTTGAGTTCCTTCAGAACACTTGGGTGAATACCATTTGGTCCTGGTTACTTATTACTGTTTAATTTATCAATTTGCTCCAAAGCCTCCTCTAATGACACCTCAATCTGGGACAGATCCTCAGATCTGTCACCTAAAAGAATGGCTCAGGTGTGTGAATCTCCCTCACATCCTCTGCAGTGAAGACCGATGCAAAGAATTCATTTAGCTTGTCCACAATGACCTTGTCCTTTAGCATCTCCATCGTCTAGTGGCTCCACTGATTGTTTGGCAGGCTTCCTGCTTCTGAGGTACTTAAAAAATGTTTGCTGTTAGTTTTTGAGTCTTTGGCTAGTTGGCTCTTCAAATTCTTTTTTGACCTCCCTAATTTTACTTTTTCACACTTGACTTTCCAGAGTTGATGTTCCTTTCCATTTTCTTCAGTAGGCTTTAACTTCCAATTTTTGGAGCTGCTCAGAGGGAAGCAGTAAGCAGCTTTCAATGCTTCTCCTAGTCTAGGAAACCACAAAGCCAAGAGACTCCCCGCCCTAGCCTGCTTAGGGGACCCAG
This sequence comes from Terrapene triunguis, assembly GCF_002925995.2. Taxonomy (NCBI): domain Eukaryota; kingdom Metazoa; phylum Chordata; order Testudines; family Emydidae; genus Terrapene; species Terrapene triunguis. The sequence continues at coordinate 27,237,385 of NW_020664446.1, forward strand.
ATTGCTTGGGAAGGAGAGAGTGCTGCTGACAATCTCTTCATTCCAGGGCTTTGGAAGGAGCCTTGAAGAAGAGAGCTGGAAGACTAGAAAAAAATATTAGGAAGGGGATGTTTGTGTTGGGTTGTTCAGGCTGATGTGGCTCTCTGCAGTGTGTCTGCGGAGTGCCTCAAACCTTTAAGAAGGATTGGGATGATGCTATGGAGGGTAAGTTTTGTTATCTAAACTCTTGCATTTATTGGGCTGGACAGACAGTACATTCAGCAGAGTTGGTTTAGTTCATCTGTACTGCCAGAGACAGGCCTCAAAGACTCTGGGCCTAACGGGAGCTGTAGGAAGTGGTTCAGGGAAGCAGGCAGATCTCATGGCTCAGACTAGGATGTCTGCTGCCTTTCTGGCTCCTCAGGCTGGATTTCCCAGAAACAGTGGGTGTGAGCTCCATTTGAACGTCACAATATCAATGTGGGAATGTACCACACCCATTTAAAAAGACCTACCCAGAGTCTTCAGTCAGTATTGAAAGGTTGACTCCTGCCTTTGACTGGCCCATGATGCCAGCTTCCATCACCCACTGATTAAATTTAAACAAGAACCTTTGTTCTTTCTCCTGTGCTGCTTCTTATGCTTGGGAGACGTTTCCCATGACCATCCACAAAGCTACCTCGTTACCCACCTTCCAAACCCTCCTTAAATCTCTCCTCTGCCATGAAGCCTGGAAAAAAACTAGCTGAGACCATAGCCTACTGTGCTGACCAATATTGTCTTATTGTTTTCTTGTATTCCCCCATCTGTAGTCTCTTGTCTTTGATTTGGGCAGGGACTGCACAATGGGGTGTTTGTCCCTGCTACAGTAATATTTTTCAGTCTGGAATTATTATTTATTATTTGTAAGAAGTTATGTTTGGTAAAACAGTCATTGTATGCATTCTTATCCAAGCATACTTGCTATATTTTAATATTGGATTAGTCACCTTTTCCATTGACTCAGCTAGACAAGGGTATTTGTGCTCTTAATTTGGGGTTGGCAGGGTTCGTTATGTTTTTTGCTGTTTTCACATAATTGGCACTTGCAGTACATCCTCCATTTGAGGACTGCAAAGTCCATTACATATATTAATGAATTAAGCCTCACAATATCCCGGCAGATCCACACGTTCAGTATAGACTATGGGCAAACTGTGCTCTTAGTTTTCTGATTCATCGAACTAGCAGCTGCTAAATGTATTCCCAAAGCAGGTAAATCTGGAAAATGACTAAAAATACCTTTGGAAAATTACATTCATTTCAGAAGTAGGTCAGAACTTCTGAGGAAAGCCTGCTTGGAGCCAACTGCACTGGTACCAGGACTGGCCTCTCCTTATAAATAATGAAGTGAATGTCCCCAATACAGTGTTATTGTATTTTGTTTTCTTGCAGTACAATTTCCAAAGCATTCATTAATTTTCAGTATTTTTTAATATAACTGGGACTGCATTTTGCATTGTTATGCTGTAGTAAATCCCTGTATAACGGCGTTTAACTTGAAATATTCTGCATAAGAGATAACAAAGTAGTTTTTTACAAGAAGTAAATTCTGTTTATCTTCTTTAGTTAGCTCTGTACTTCACATTTTTCTTGCTGCAGCCAAGAAATGAACACAAGGAGACAACATAAAGTGCTTGATAGAGTTACATACACTCATCACTATGCCTTTAAGTCAATTCAAACTGGAAATTCAATCAAAGTAATAAGCAGCTGAGGAACCTCAATTCCCATTGGATTCAAGGGGTGTGTGGGCGCACCGAACAGTGGATGAATTTCACCCCTGTCCTGGGGGCCAACACAAGCCCTAAATTCTAACACTTAAGTTCTATTAAACTCTACCTTGAGGGCTTAAGATAGAACTGCAATGATGCATAGGTTGTGTGCTTCATTTTCTGCACTGGGGTGCATTTCAGACAGAAGACCCACAGCACTTCACACACTGGGGCTCGTTGGATATGTTAATCACTTTTAAGTTACTAAATTATTCATTGTTCAGAGAGCATACTTTCACTTACTGAGTTGGCAACTGAAAATCTTTGCTCCTACAAAAATAGGTCATCCTTACCCCCTATATGAATTATCAGTGGCATTTTTTCCACTATAGATATTATTTTTATACTCTGTTTCACGAGATGAGGGACTAAAATAAAACCTCCTGCATTCTTCATAGAGTTCCAATGCGCCAAATCCATGTCCTCACACTTTGCCCTCGGTTTGATACATTTTAATAAGCTGTACCAGCAACAAAATTAATAGACCTGCTCCCATCTTATATTAGAGTGGGGCCTGTTAGCAAAGCTACCTACATTAACAGCATCTACATTATGACCCTGGTTTTCTGAAGTTTCTAACTCAGCCACAAAAATTCACTCTGAGCTGGAATCTGGCAAGCAAAGATGCAATCAAGAAGCCTTTTTATTTGCTTATAAGTTTGCAACATAAAATCTTTTTGTTATATTAGTCTAAAAAATTAAGATTTGCTAGTCTCATTTGTGCTGCTCTTTTTGTACTTCTATAAATCATATATATAGCTTTACATTTTAAAGGCAATCATTAGTAATAATGGCCCTGTGCCAGCTCCTATTGAAGTTAATGTAAAATTTTCCTTTGATTTCAACTGAGCAGGACTGGGTCCAGAGTAGAGCTAGTCCTTTTGTTATTTTAATGCTTTGTATAGTTGTAGGTAGCATTTGTAAATGCTCTGTTATATGGAGATCCTATTGGCATATTCCTCCAGGAACTGAATACAATTCAGAGGAAACTATAGTCAATGAAATAAAAGTACTTTCAACACAAAACAAAGAGCCTTAACCAGCTGTCACTGAAATCAATGGGAAAGTTCAAGATCATGCTCAAAAAGCATTACACGTAATAAGTGGAGAAAAAACTAATCTGACAGATGCGATGAATGATGCACCAGTTAGGGATGGCAGTGTGGTCCAGAGTATAGGAATCAGGAGACCTGGGTTCTATTCCTCACTCTCTTACTGTATGTCTATGCTGCAGTTACACCTGGGGCTGGCTGCTGTCAGCTGACGGGCTTCGACTGCAGGGCTGTAAAACTGCAGTGTAGATATCCAGACTTGGGCTGGAGCTCAGACTCTAGGACCCTCCTCCCGTGGAACCCAGACAGGGCCGGCACCAGCGGAGGAAGCACGTGCCTGGGGTAGCACATGCTAAGGGGCGGCATTTCGTCCATTCTTGGGGCGGCACAGTCCGGGTGGCTTTTTTTTTGTTTTTTGTTTTTGCTTCAGCAGTTTGGGCAGTAGGCCGAGCGGCTTTTTTTTTTTTTCTTTTTTCTTTTTGCTTGGGGCAGCAAAAATGGTAGAGCCAGTCCCAAACCCAGACATCTACCCTGTAGTTTTATAGCCTCGCAGCTCAAGCCAGTTGACACAGGCCAGCCATGCGTGGTTAGTTAAATAAATAAATAAAACTTAAAACAGTATGGGGTGATTAAGGCAAGTAAGTTGCTAAGACTGTAAACAACTCCAGAGAGGTGACTTGTGTATATTGGTTCAAACTGGGTTTTCCAGTTTGAGTTTAAACAGACTCAAGGGGTTTTCCTTTTGATTCAGCAAAAGGACAAGACCTTTACCCCTAGGAGGATTCCAATACTTGCTGAAGGGTTGGAAGAGACATTGGCCTGTCAGACTCCCCATGTGAAAGATAGGAGATTTCTGGTGTGTTTAATAAGCATGTAGGAATTTGTATTGTTTATTTTTTTTCTCTCTGATGCTTTTACCCTGAGAATAAATGTATTCAGCTGAGAAAAAGCTGTGTGGTAACTTGTAGGTGCTGGCACACACTGGTCATATAGCCCTTGGAGAGAAAGCAATGCACAGGCCTTTAGGCAGACTGGCTTGCTGGGGAATGGAAGGAAGTGAGACAAGCATCCCTGCTGAGAGACACATGATGGCTGGAAGCCCAAGACCTGACTGGGCACTCCTATTATGGACCATGGAGGGAAGGGAAGGAGGAGGAAACAGGTGCAGTCACCCCTGAAACTGTGACAAGTTTTTACCAATGAAAAATAATAGCAACAGAAGGCAAGCAAGGATAAGTCATTTAAGTGTAAATATAGACTTGATCCAATTATTTTAGAATTAGCAGTTACACATTCAATTATTACTATCGACATTTCAGTACTGGAGTCCACCATAGCAAACTCATAGTTGAATGAGCAGTCCCCATGAAGTCAATTGGCTCCAATGCTACACAGGACTTGCATTTTTTGAAAAATGCCAATATGCATGAAAAAACTTGCATGTCCCAAAAGTGCACCATTTATTATGTATTGGTCACTGTGTGTTATTCTCCTGTTAAAATTTTCAGCCATCCAGTCAAGGAGTAGATCTACTATGTGAACAAATCACATGCTGCATAGAAACTTGAATAGATGTACACCTCTACCCCGATATAATGCGACCCGATATAACATGAATTTGGATATAACGTGGTAAAGCAGCGCTCTGGGGGGGGGCCGGGGCTGCACGCTCCTGAGGATCAAAGCAAGTTTGATATAACGTGGTTTCACCTATAACACGGTAAGATTTTTTGGCTCCTGAGGACAGCATTATATCGGGGTAGAGGTGTAGTCAGAAGTGCATGGATAACACATTGCATGAAATTCATCCAGAATATTTTGTGAATAGCAGATACATTCCAATAAATCAGGAATACTTCATAAATTATTTGCAAAATCTAAGAAGGCCCAACTTCATTGATCAACCCTATTTTAAAAGGGCATTTGTAAACTTTGAAGGTGATGGTGAAATCCTAGCACTGCTGAAGGCAACAGTTTTGACATTGACTCCCATCACATCGGGATTTTACCCTTTTAGGGTGTGTCTGCACAGCAACTAATACCTGTGGTTGGCCTGGGCCAGCTGACTCGGAGTCGCAGGGCTAGAGCAATGGGCCTGTTTCATTGCTGGGCTCGGGCTGAAGCCCCGGCTCTAGGACACTGCAAAGTGGGAGGGTCCCAGAGCTCGGGCTCCAGCCTGAGCCCAGCAATGAAGCAACCCTGCAGCCGAAGCCCTGCAAGCCTGAGTCAGCTGGCATGGGCAAGCCGTGGGTTTTTCTTTACTGTGTGGATATACCCATAGAAGGTTTTCACCTGAAAGCATGGAAGATAATGCATGTGTGGCTTGTGTTCTGGTTTGCTCAACATTTCAGCACAGTAAGCATAAGGTAATTTGCATTTTCTTAATGCTTTTGCACACAAAAAGAGTTAGCAGACGAATAGCTATTAGTATTAACTGCTAAAATCAATAAGTGTCAAAGAGCCAAGAAGCATTTCTTTAGGACAACTTTTAAAAACATTTGAGATGTACAATGTTGATGACTACAAAGCCTTTAAGGGATCACCACGCTCATTGAGGTTTTTTTGTTTTAAAACACGCCCCCCCCTTTCAACTTTAGTTCCACAAAACATCTTGGATTGGACTCACAACTGGTTCACTCCAGTCTTAGGGCTGGTCTACACTGGGGAGGGGGGGGCGGTTCGATCCAAGATATGCAACTTCAGCTACGCGAATAGCGTAGCTGAATTCAAAGTATCTTGGATCGAATTACCTGGGGTCCACACGGCGCGGGATCGACGGCCGCGGCTCCCCCCTCGACTGCGCTACCGCCGCTCGCTCTGGTGGAGTTCCGGAGTCGACGGTGAGCGCGTTCGGGGATCAATATATCGCGTCTTAACGAGACGCGATATATCGATCACGGATAAATCGATTGCTACACGCCGATACGGCGGGTAGTCAAGACGTACAGTTAGTTTGTGGCAAGCTGGGGTGTAAATCTGCTGCCGGCTAGCCTGCTGCACACTAACTGTCTGCATGGACCCTGCTGCTCGGCTCTACAAGTTCCCTAGTGCACTTTAATTGACCCCGCTTTGAAAGAGGAGTAGATTAAAAAGGACACTAGCAAACTTTTAGAGCATGGCAGCAGGGCCCACATGGACAGTCAGTGAGCAGCAGGCTAGATTTACACCCCAGCTTGTCTAGACTACGGGGGTAAGCAACCTAAGTTACGCAACTCCAGCTACATTCTGGAGTCGATGTAGCTTAGGTCGACTTACTGCTTAGGTCTACACCATGCTGGGTCAATGGGAGGCACTCTCCTATCAACTTACCTTACGCTTCTCGTTCAGGTGGGGTACCAGAGTCGACAGAAGAGTGATCTGCGGTCGATTTAGTGGGTCTTCACTACACCAGCTAAATTGACCCCCGGTGCATTGATCGCCACAGTGTCGGTCCCCATTAAGTGTAGATATGCCATGAATGTTCACATAGACAAGACCTTACTTGGGTGTGTAACTCCATTGACTGACTGATTTTTAAATAGAGTTACATTGGTACAAAACTGGTGAAAAGGCAGTGATGAATTAGGCCCCTCAAGCTTAAAATGTGACTGTGTGTCTTGCTGACTTGTGCTTCATACCAAACACAGGTGATGCTGATCACTGAAGTGGAAGCTGCACAAATGTATGCAGTAGATCACCGACTTGTGTTTTTGCAGCAGGTCAACAATGATCATTATCATCTTAGTACAAATACCACAAGGATGCAAATAATAGTATCACTTACTACCAGAGTCTAGCATTAAATTCCAAACCAATTGTTTAGCTCAATAGCCAAGAGCTTACATTAATTCCTCCTCTGGCTTAACGTTTGGATAAAGGGAAATACAGAATTCATATTGAAATGGCACATTCTTATAATCAGAGGGATTAACTCTTCTTCCTCTAAACTTTATTATGTGTAGTCAGATAGCATTGATGTTACTTCTTGCTTAGTTAAAGCTAACAATACACTTCTAATGACTTCAGTGTACATATGTTGATGGAGCTAATTAGGGCTCCCATAGTGCTGATCTCAACTTTTTTTCAGTCTTGTCTAAACTGAAAACACAATGTTCTGGAAGTCATATTGTGTGGTTCAGTTTCTGTACGGACAGCTCATTTCTGTGCATCTGCAATAACTCAGCCTAATGTTTATAAGGAAAAAAACAGTTTTATCATCTCAAAAGACAAAGTAGACATTAAATGCTCTAATTACCATGGACCCTTTCTAACGGTCTCACAAAGGACTCAGATGTGAAGCCGATCAGATCAATTGGGAACACACTCAAAACCTTACTTGCATGTATTGAAATGGATTATGCAAAAGGCTGAATGAAATAAAAGGTCAATTTAAAATTACATGCTGGAAACAACTGTCTCTGTCTATGGCCCTGTCTTGAATGGGTGAAAAGAACTGCATGTTAGCGCAGCTGAGTTAACCTCCATCTTAACAGGATTTTTCAATCCTTTAAAAATTAAAAACGGGCCAAATTGTAGTCTAGATTTAGGAATTGAAGTCAACCAAGGAAATGTTTAAAGAAACTAAAGCCCAATTTATGAACACTCTCTCCTGCTTGTGGTCATGCCTCAGGCAGACAGAGAACTAAATTCATTTGTTTCTAACTCCCCTAGGGACACATTGTGCTTTTATAAGTAGTCCTGGGTAAAAGGTGATTTGTTGCTGCAATGCCCCAGGTGCACTCCAGGTACAGAATTGTTTCCTTCCTTGCTCCCAGGGGTGGGGACTGGGACTAATGATTGGTCTATACTGAAAATTTACATCAGCATAACTACTGTCTCTCAGAGGTGTGAAAAAATCCACACCCCTGAGAGACATAGCTATCCCAAAGTAACTTAATTCTTCTGTTGACCTAGCTACCACCTCTCGGGAAGGTGGATTAACTACAGCAAGGGGAAAACCCCTCCCATCACTGTAGTGAGTGTCTACACTGAAGTGTCACTGTAGCATTTTAAGTGCAGACATAGCCTTAGTAATCTTCCATTGGCCCATCCCAGTAGCAGGTTACTACCTCCTGATCCAATTACACTATGCTGTTCTGCATGTTGGAGGGACAGAGACAGGGCCTCACCCATCCCTTCCATTCACTTGCCCAGGAATGGAAGAGCTGAGCATGCAGCATGTGTCTCAGGGACGTAGGGGGGTCTAAGTCCCTGCCGCGTCCCTGAGTGGCCGCCTTGGCTGAGCTATGATCTATCTCCTAGTGGTCAGGAGGAGGTAGATGCAAATGAGTGACTAGTTCTTACTCCCATCATGTCCCTGCACAAGTCCAATTCACAGTGTATCCCTTAATATTATTTCAGTACCATTAAGTATAGAACTTTGTCCTATCAACAATTTAAGGGCTCAATCTAGCAGAGTCGTATTCAGCTGAGTAGTTTTATTGAAGTCAATGGGCTTATTCACGTGAGTAGTTACTGTTCAGGTGAGTAAAGGTTTTCAGAAGTGAGTCCAATATGAATATGGTAGAATATTTAGCACACTTCCAAGGTATAGCGGGGTGGACACCCACTCCTGCCTGGAAGGACTTGAAAGCGGCCCTGGAGAGGGCTGCAGCTCTAAAAGCTGGGCTGATTGGGGAAGCGGCCGCAGCTGGGCCAGACCCCAATCAGGCCACAGCTGGCCTGTATAAGAGGCTGAGAGCCAGGAGCTCAGCAGTCTCTCTCTGCATTCAGAGAGAGAAGGGCCTGGCTGCAGGAAGCGAGAGACAGGGCTGGGGAAAGGCAGAGGAGCTGGGGAGTGCCAGCCTGGAAAGCCCCAGGCTGTGGCCTAGTAGAAGGCCAAGGGGTACTGGGGGTTGCAGAGGGTAGCCTAGGGGTAGGCCAAGGCAGTGGGTCCAAACCCAACCTTGCCAATGATGAGTAGGCTGATACTGCAGTCTGCCCCCGGGCGTGGGGCTAGACGATGACTGGCAGTAGCCTTATACTGAGGTGAGGTGGAAACAGTGGGTGGGGGTTCCCTGGGGAGGGGAGACCCTTAGACTGAGGGGTTACTGCCAGGGGGCAGCACCCCAGGTAAAAGAGCACCGGGGTCCAGGGAGGGACACGGGGGCCAGAGGACAGGCAGATCACTGGCCTGCAGAGAGTGCTCTGGAGCTGGAATGAGCTAATTCCTGGAAGTCACCAGCAGGAGGTGCCGCAGGGGTGAGTCCACTCCTCTACACAAGGGCTAATAAAGGTGCAATTGTTTGGACCAATATAGTACTGCATGACAATGCTACTGAAGATGCAAACTTGAAAATAGCATTAGGAAATTCTACTTTCTGGCTAGTTGATAGGCATGTCATTACATCTGTTTTGAGGTTCCGTAAACAGAAATAGTTCAAACCATTGAAGTTATGCCAAAATATCTCCATGGCACTGACTAATAAGACAAATCCGATTACCAGATTTCCTAGTGTCCTTTTTACAAGACGTAACAATGCTTAACCAAATGAGAACATAAACTAATATAACTAATGGTGCTAAGGCTTTACATGTTAAAATTATTTTCTGTTACTCATGTCAGGTTTGTACAATGTCCCAGATGTACACCTCTACCCCAATATAACGCTGTCCTCGGGAGCCAAAAAATCTTACCGCGTTATAGGTGAAACCGTGTTAAATCAAACTTGCTTTGATCCAGCAGAGTGTGCAGCCCTGCCCCCTCCCTGCCGGAGCGCTGCTTTACCGCGTTTTATCTGAATTCGTGTTATATGGGGTTGCATTATATCGGGGTAGAGGTGTATATCTTTCCTTATTATACATTGGAATGTTTAATTATATCCTTTCTTTAAAACAATCTCCTCAGATAAAAGTTTACAATTCCCAGTTGCCATCATATGGATTTTATCAGCTCAACTCCTTAAATATTTTTATTCATTTTGCTCACTACTATAACTTTATTACAATCTGAACTGTAAGACACACAAATTGAAACTGGAACAAGAGAGTCAGTACACCAAACCCAAGCTTTGAGAGCATTTTTTTCTTTCAACTAGATAACATTTTAAAGTTACCAGAATTCATGCCCCTCTTGTTTTGAGGAGCTTAGCAAAGAGTCATACCAGACCCTGTCAATTAAGCCTGCATTAAAGTGCTATCTTCCAAGTTTAGTGACTGGAAGCTTAATGAAAGTTGACACACAAGATTATGCAGCACAGGACATAACATTTTACAAAAGAATTGCTTCAGGAATGTAGCAAGTGACGTGGTATTTAAGGGAGTTCCTTAAACCACAAAGTTATCAAAGTAAACAAAAAAAACTATAATTTCCCGTGAATAATGCTATAGTCCTTTATTCCTAAAAAGAATCAACAATGTTATGTGCAAAATACATTATGGAAATAAATGAGCTGACCTGAGGTCAGGACATAACAATTACATTTTACACAAAACTATGTATTAAAAAAAAATTAACATTGTTTTTTACAGGATTTATGTATAGGCACTACAGAACAGAAGGCTTTTTTAAAAAAAAAATAGTGAAATTGACTAGGTTCATGCAAATAAACCAAGCCATATTAAATAGCTTCTTAAGCACACGGCTATGCTGCAGAGGGCTTATTAAATAAAATTTAATAATTAATATGAACATAAGGTTCTAAGCCTTACAGAAATGGTTAATCTTGACGTGTATATGCCATAAGGACTAATTGGTTTTCTGAGACTTTGGGAGGCCACTGTGAGGCACTAGACTGGGAAAGCCTTTGGCTTCTGGCGGAAGGGGTGGATCAGGACTCATGGGAAAACTGAATCCTGTTCTACCTCTGCTATGCTAGGGGCAGCCTGGAAACTCTCCCCACAGCCAATGCTGTATGCACAGCACAAGCGGACACCCACTCCTTCTGCTGGGTCCTGCCCCAAGTCCAGAAGTAACTAGAGGCAGATGGTGCCCAAAAGCAGGAGTGGTTTTGGGCAGAGATACTCAAGCACAGAGCTGACAGCTGCTCAATGCTGAAATGCAGGAGGGTGGCAGGGCTGAGATGTCCCAGCTTCATGCCAAACTGCTGGTCTGCTGGGGATTGGAGGGTTCCTTTTAATTCCTTGAGGGAGATTAGACAGAAAGGAGTGAGAGGTATAACTAGTGAGGCAAGACACCTCTGTGCTCCCATTATTTCTTTTAGAACCTGGAGGATGAGTACACTCTAAGGCTAGGTCTACACTACCCGCCTGAATCGGCGGGTAGAAATCGATCTCTCGGGGATCGAATTATCGCGTCTCGTCGGGACGCGACAATCGATCCCCGAATCGACGTGCTTACTCCACCAGGTGAGGTAGGAGTAAGCGCCGTCGACGGGGAGCCGCGGAGGTCGATTTTGCCGCCGTCCTTACAGCGGGGTAAGTCGGCTCCGATACGTCAAATTCAGCTACGCTATTCGCGTAGCTGAATTTGCGTATCTTAAATCGACCCCCCCCCGTAGTGAAGACCTGCCCTAAGCTCCTGTCCTGCTCCCACTGAAGTCAATGGGAGTTTTGGCACAGGCGCCAATGGAAGTGGAACGGGCACTATTTAAAGTAAACTGTGTAAAATCTTTGGGCTCCACATCACACAGGCTTAAACTTTCTCATATTTTTCTTTGTGGCTGTGCAGGGGCAATTGAGTCTCATGCCTGCTGTTGAACCAGCAGTGTCTGAGGACCTGACTTCCAGCACTTTTTGCCAACAGGAAAATTAAGTCCTACAGCATTTTATAACTTATGAAAAACTCTTTTGATAATACTTAATAGAAAAGAATCCCCTATTAGCACAGCCTGTAATTAATAAACACAAGTCCCAATAGTCCTTTTTCAAAGCTGATTTGACTATCCCAGCAGCACCATCTAATGGGGAGGTCACAACATTACAATTATAATAATGAACATGTATCTGTTGACCTTTGTGGCACATGGACAAGCCTACTTTCGAGAGAGGGGGTTGTGAACTAGGATGACAATAGGCACTTGGTTAGGATATGTGAGGCTCATGTCATGTGTAGTACTCACAATGGGAAGAAAAAATACGGAGGAGCGCACACAAGGTGAGGATCAAGGGGGAAGCACATCATAAAAGGAAAGAAATATAGGAAAGGAGGATGAGTCGGTACTACAGAACAGGTCCAACCAGAGCTTGATACTGAATTGTTCTCTCTCCTGTCATTTATCATTCCTCCCTTTATTTACTTTAACCTTATTTCAGTTTATTTTCATCCTTTTCACCTCTTTCCTCCTTCCCAACTACAAGAGAAACTGGTACTTAAGTCTTGCTAGAAAACCAGCAACAAACTCAGCTCGCTAGAGCTCCTACTGCTCAGATGTGTTCAATTCATGTGAAGCGCCAGCATCTTTCCCCTGATCCACCACATGCATGTGTCAATGACCCTTCCTCTGGGGTCCTTTTCACTTATTGAAAGAACAAAGGCAGAAGGAAAAATAGCATTGAAGCTTGTAATAAATAACTACAGTTTTCTACAGTAATGGCCTTCAAACTGCAGTAACATTATTGTCATCTCCACCATTATTGGAAAAGACAGCTGGTCAAATTTTCATTACAAATTTAGCTGCTTTCATGGCTAATGAATCGTATAAGACCCATTCCTGATTTCTACAAATGCATTCGTAAGTATCCACCAAAAAGTTTAAATGAATAATTTTCAGCCTATTGGTTAATGCACAAACCTTCTAGAGTTGCAGAAATGTGCATGAATGCCAATGGTCATCTGTGTACTCCTAAATAATGTGACCCACCAAATTGAACTCTGTGCTTTCTGTTGTGAAAATATTTATAACCAAGTCTGTTGTACAGTGCTGGGCCTTTTTAGGGAAGAATAGGAGATGCATTACAGGATCATGGACATTCTGGCACTGGGAGAACTTTGTAATTATTTCTTATATATAATGATGGTTCTAAACATAAGGGATTCATTCTGACAGTTTCCCTAGCCACTGTATGTTTTTCTTCAAAGATTTAGCATGGAGAAAAGTACCAACATATAGTGTACCTCTGAAAAGCATTTCTCTCCAATAGTGCTTACAGAGTCTGACTATAAATCCTTCAGAATAGGTTGTTTTTATTATGCGTATGCCAATGTATGGCAGGGTTGGTTGCTTGGTTTTCATTTTGTTTTAAACCTACAATAATTAGAGAACACTAGAAAGCAACTTCAAATTGTGATTCATTAAATGCTACCATGTGGCTACATTTTAATTATTTATTTATTTCCCTGTCTACACTCTGCAATATAACAATAACATTGTTTTAGATTTTGAAGTCATCATTAACCCTGTGCATTTATATTAATTTTTCACACACTGACTACTATATGTTGGGTTTGGATATGAATTGTTGTATAGCTACAAACACATAAATAGTCCTCTGAAAATGGATATGGTCCCGATTCTTATGTACACCAATGCCCCTTTACACTGCTCTGATGTTATAAAACAGAACTGGGTGAACTTTTTCAGCAAACAGTAAATTTGCCAAAAAATGTATTTTCAGGGCACCAAAACTACTTTGGAATTTGGGTCAAATTTGATGAATAGTTTCAGCTGATCATTTCAAAAATTTTTTTTTTAAAGGGATGAACAACAAACACTACACAAACTTTGTTTTGGGTGTTTTTTTTTTCCAATCCAAAACTTTTATTTTTTGTTTTGGCAAGAGAAACCCAAAAATTCAGCTTAATTTAAAAATTAACCTATTTTTTTTTCAGTTCAGCAGCCATCAAACCGAATAACCAATTATTTGCTCAGCTGTAGCATAAAGCAGGGGATGGCAGGGTACAGTGTAAATGAAAATGAGACCCTGTATGTTCATTTTAGACCTTTACTTTAGATGTGCTGCCATTCATCTGTAGTTTAGACCAGACTTTATACTTTTGGTACATTTGTTTGGTTGGTTTTATCTTAGAAGTTTCTTTGACGTTAACATAACAATTTTCAATGCTTTTTTCCAGTTCATGACCATCCCTTACATCTTCTCTACTTCCTTAATTAATGGATTTTCAACAAATACACTTAACTGTTTCCCAATCTTAACAAGAATCAGGAAAGTGAATCTCATTATCAGGGAAAGCAGACGCAAATTAAACAATCCCTACTGTCCATGAAATAACGACCTCCTATCGTGACAGCGAGATCAAACACTCACAGGAATTATTGCCAACACAAGAGTAGCAAAACAAGTCTTCATGGACTGAGGAAGTGAAAATAAGCATATTCAACAAGGAATAAAGCTTCCAATGACTCGTATATACCACTCTGCACCATATGCTCTGGAATTTGGGAAGAAAAACAGAGGTAACATTTGCTGGTCACACCAAATAATTTAGGTTAGTCCAGACTAGGGAGGGGTGTAAGGAACTCACCAAGAATCTAACAAAACAAGGGACTAGGACCGCACAAAGGAACAAGATATTCAGCCTCAATGAGTGCAGTATAAAAGTTGCACACTGCAAGGAACAATTTAAACTACCTGGACACCAATGAGTTATGAATAAGGCAATGACTGTTTGCAAGAACACTGTCTCTCATGGTACCAGCTCTCTAAACCAGGATGCTGCCCATGTAGAAACACACACACACTTCCATTATGGCAATGGGGTATCAAGAGTGCTTAATTTGTAATGAAATAGGTGCTGGGGCTCAAGCAATTTTTTTTTTACATTCATAACTGATGCAGCAAGCCCAGAGGTGCCAGGGCTATGAACTGCCAAGCCTAGAAGTGCTGGGGATCAGCCCTAGCAAGCCCTGGCACAAATTAAGCATTGGATGTCACAGGCTGACTGGCCCCTTTAAGTTATGTGGGAACAGTGCCCCTGGGCCAGCACAAGTGTGTGTCTCAGGCTGACCTGATGCAGAGGTGGAGCACCATCTGGAACTAATAAATTAGAGGAAGAGAGATGTAGTTGAAGAGAAGGTGTTTAGAAGGCCTTCCATTCAGAAAGCTGAAGACCAACAGAGGAGGTAGAGCCAAAGTGCTGTTGAGGACTAGGAAATCAGGGGAGGGACTAACTTGCTGACCTTTCCCAGGAAGAGGCTTGGCATCCAGAAAGAAGCCTGAGAAAGATCCTAGGTAGAGAGGCAGGGACAACTCTTTTGCTAAAAGAACACGTAGGGATGGAAGGAGAGACCATGCGTAGCAGAAATTGCTGGAGCTGGGGGTGTGGTGTATATTGATAGACTGTGTTTAGGACTCTTATAGACTTTGTGTGTAAATGGACTGCATTTGTGGCTTCCAGGGCCTATTTATACTATGTGGGATAATGTGCCAGCCCCAGCTCTGGGGTAATATCAAACGTAAGAGAACTTGTGCTGCAGCTTTAAGGAGCCTGAGAGGAGAAATGAAGACCGTAATTACTGTGTCCAACCACAAGGGGGTGCTTGGGGCTATGTGGGAATTATAATAAGGGGTACATTTGGGCCATACCTGAAATCCTCCGATATGACTGCAGTGCTCAACACCACTATCTCAGAGCTGCTACTGCTGACCCTCCATTACCTTAGCAAGAGGGACAAGATTACCAAACACACTTGGTATTTGAATAGGGCAATGTACAAATACTGCATTTTGCTCCCAGTCAGAACTGTTCTCTCCCTTACATCTCAACCTTAGAGATATAGATAACCAAGATATCTAGAAGCCTGAATTATAAGATGAAACAACAAGCCAAAATGCTGCTATATTAAGAAAAAACAATCAATGTAACAAGCATATCCAAGGGAAAATCTTGCCATCTGGAGTCTGCTGGATTTTCCATTTATTCATTACTGCATTTTATTTTCCAGATAATCTGGTTTGTGGGTGTATTGGATTTAAAGCAACTGTTTTAAAATTAGGATGTTTTCATATAGCAGCTACACATTAAAAAGTGTAAATTTTAAATTATAAAAAGATTCATAGAGGAAACTGAAAATAAGAAAAGAAAATAGGCAGTGCTGGGCTGTGTTTAAATGGCTAGTAACTGACTTTACTCAACTATATGAGCAGAAATATAATATCTGGATTTTATTATGGCTCAATTAGAGAATTACAAAATATACATCTCTGCTTCCTGTTATGACCAATCTCACTCCAAGCCCTCGGTTCAGAAACTTTATATTTTGATCTGTAGAAGAAAATATAGCACACAGAAACTGAGAAATGGATAAACCAAGAGATAATTTACTTAAATGACATCAGCTTACACAGATGAAGAAATCATTCCTTGTGGAATGTCCTAAACATTGCCCTGAAATACATCTCAAAGATCTAGTGAAGTCCTGGCCCCATTGAAGTTGATGGTGAAACTCCCATTGACTTCAGCAGCTGACAATGGCAAGGTTATAGGTTTATTGAGCTTTGTGTTATCAGGATGTAGACAGTTATCACATGGTCCTCTTACTTGTTTGCTACCCCCTTTTCCCTACTGCCCCCTCTCCATTTCTCTTGGGTTCTCTGTTTATTTTTTTAGAGTGTAAGCCCTCTGAGGGCATGATTTTGCCTTCTTTTGTGTTTCTTGTGCCTATTACTCTGCGGCAGACACTGCGACCAGATGAATAATAGGACTGGATAGAAAAATAACAAATTTCCATAGAAATTTTTGCAGATTTCCATTCATTTTTCATCAACAAAAACTCCCCCACCCGCCTTGGTTTTTTTTTAATTGACATTTTGAATACTTTCCAACAACTTTAATAAATGGAAAGTAGTAATTTATTGCTTTCTCCCGCTGACGTGGGTTACATCTCCTGATTCTGGCATGAATGGCGAGCCATTGTTTGACAGTCTTTATAACAGCAATATGTTGGGACCATTGCAAAAACACAAACCTCCCTAAATGAACAGAGATACAAACAAATAATGCATTAAATATAGGAGAGCTGGTTATTGGAACCATAACATTAGTTACCAGCTTCAATGGTGATAACTCAGTCACGGAAATTAGAAGGGAAAAAAATGACATAATTATGGTAATTCACTTCTACAATTCTCTTAGAAGAACTCCATTATACTGAGGAGAGAGACTAAAGACGGTCAATCTAGTTAATTTATCCAAGAGCTGTTTAAGAGGTGACTGATAAGTGTCTATGTGGAGAGTAGATTTGACATAGAGAACTCCTTAATATAGCAGATGGAAGTGTAACAAGATGAAGAAGCTGAAGCTAGATAAACCCAGACAAGAAATAAGGTGCACTTTTTTCACTGTGAGAATAATTAACCATTGAAACAATTTACAGAGAGATGCAGAGGATTCTCCATCGTTTTAAGTCATTAAGATTGCATGTTTTTCTTAAGGATATGCTACAGCTCAAACAGACATTATGGGTTTTATGCAGGAAACAGCTGGTGAAATTTTATGGCCTATGTTATGCAGGAGGTCACAGATGGCCATAATGGTCCCTCTAGGTTTAAAAATCTATGAATCTTACAGAAGCCAAATTTTCATAGGAATGATGCCTCTGTGACCCAGAAAGAAAAGGCTTAGACATTTCTAAAACTCCCTAATCCTACTTATCTTCTGCCTCTCCCTAACCTGCTGCCTCTCCTTGAAAAATTCAAAGCCTGATAAGTTCTTTAGGCCGTCCACTTGATTAACAGTTAAAGTTGTCCAGTCGTGGAATAAATCTGTCATGTGACTTGTGTTACTAATCACTTGAATGTTGAATATGGATTCAAATACTGTTCCCAATCAAGCAATAGGAAATAATTAGACTTATTCTCTGCTTGAATGCATGACTATTCAACACAGGATATTGTCTCATCACAATGCAAGAAATTTAAATGTTATCTGTTATCTTACAAATAACATTAAAGTCCCTACTGACAATATAGTTGTCTTTTATCTACCTTACTTAGTGCCTCTCACTGTGGTATCTAAGTACTGATGTCACATAACCTCATTTTCTTACAGGTTATGTTCTCCCCAAACCATTTCTCAAGTCAAACCACGTACATGACATGAGGGGGAAATTCTTAGCATAGAACTTTCAAACCCTCCCATATCAAGAAAGACATTTGTTTCCTTTTTTAAAAAAAAAAACTGTGGTAGTTTGTGTGTGTGTGTGTGTGTGTGTGTGTGTGTGTGTGTGTGTGTGTTCTGTTTGGGTAAGCGGAAATTTGTCTTTTGCTGCTGATGCTCTTCTGTTTTTTAAAAAAAAAAAACCCAACATTTGTATCATGAACCCAAATTTTGCCAAAGTTCCTGGGAATTCAGAGATGGAGTTTTGGTTCAGGCCTGTGTCTAAGTATTTTTGTCTCGTCATAAAATAAGAAAATTTACAATATTAAACAAAATATGCAATAAATAGCTATCAAATACCACAGGTTCAATTAAGCATTTAATTACCTGCAAACGTAATGTATAACCTTGTAAATCCCCCATGAACATATCCCTAAATAAGTCCAGGCCAAATTCAGTTCATCTTACTCATGAAGAGTGAGTAAGCAGGATTTGGTCTTTTCAACTGCAGTAGGGTGGATCACTTCCAAACTATTCTCTCATCTGACACTTCTTATATCCAAAATTTGACCTACCTTAAATAGGAGGGCTAAGCCTTAAAAGGTTTGGAGCTTGATTGTGACTTGGACTATACATCTTACATGGGCTGCCCACACCTTAGGTCTGGCAGTGTAGGAGTAAATAAAGTTAATCAGCTGCTTACTCCCTCCCAGGTTCAGGTGGGCTGGGAATGGGCAAGTATGGGCAGGGAAGGGATGGAGCCTTGGTTCCATCTCACCACTCCCTGGCCAAAGTAGCTGTGCCAGAGCAGAGTAGGATAGTGATTTACTGTTGGTATAGGCCACTAGTAAATTGTCTTTGAAAAGTGTCCATGCAGCTTGCAGGGATTTCACTCTAGTCACTGTATCTTTTAATTTTTGTTTAACTTACCTCCTCATTTTTGCATAGTTCCCCTTTCTGAAATTAAATGCCACAGTGTTGGGCTGTTGAGGTGTTCTTCCCACTACAGGAATGTTAAATGTTATTATATTATGGTCACTATTTCCAAGCGGTCCTGTTATAGTTACCTCTTGGACCAGATCCTGTGCTCCACTCAGGACTAAATCGAGAATTCTCTCCCCTTGTGGGTTCCTATACCAGCTGCCCCAAGAAGCAGTCATTTAAAGTATCGAGTATCAGGGGGTAGCCGTGTTAGTCTGTATCCACAAAAACAACAAGGAGTCCGCTGGCACCTTAAAGACTAACAGATTTATTTGGGCATAAGCTTTCATGGGTGTAAAAAAACCCACTTCAGATGCATCAAGAAGTGAGGTTTTTTACCCACGAAAGCTTATGCCCAAATAAATCTGTTAGTCTTTAAGGTGCCAGCGGACTCCTTGTTGTTTAAGTATCAAGAAATTTTGTCTCTGCATTTCGTCCTGAGGTGACATGTACCCAGTCAATATGGGAATAATTGAAATCCCCCACTATTATTGAGTTCTTTATTTTGATAGCCTCTCTAATCTCCCTTAGCATTTCATCATCACTATCACTGTCCTGGTCAGGTGGTTGATAATAGATCCCTACTGTTCTATTCTTATTAGAGCATGGAATTACTATCCATAGAGATTCTATGAAATATGTGGATTCATTTAAGATTTTTACTTCATTTGATTTCAATGACTTTGCATCAGCCTTGTTTTATGGTTCAAGACAACCTAAGAGAAGCTTCTTTCATGTACTGGCTGGAATAGATCTACATCAAATAGGCTGACCTGACAAAAGCCTCAAACAGATTTGAAGTCACTTGATTTGTTTCTTGTCTTAGCACCTGATCCTACCAGGCAAGTTATACAGGAGCAACAGCAATCTGGACATGAATAGAAAATGCTTCTGAAAGGCGGCAGCTTGTTACTCTTTCCATTATTTTATGTTTATAATTTGGTGTCTTAGGTTACTAGATTTTAAAAATTACAACCAATCAGTTATTAGAAAGTTAAAAGAATTCTATGAAACCTAAAGGTAAACCATGATCTGCTAAACACTTAGCACCATTGGCTTCCATGATCCCACTAACTCATAGCCAAGCTTGTTGACCTAAGGGTATGATGAGCACTCCCATGGTACATGGACTGTGATTGTCACAGGCCAGGATGACTTAAAGGGACTTGACTGCAGCTGGGAGGTGTGATTCCCAGCATGGGTAGATGGACTTGTGCTAGCTCTGCTCAAGCTAGCACACTAAAAATACTAGTGTGGACATTGTGGCACTGGCAGCAGCTCAAGCCCACTGCAGCCTCTAGGTCCAAGCTCAGGTGAACCACTGTCTATGCCACAATGTCCACACTGCTATTGTTAGTGCACTAGCATGAGTCTGTCTGCCCTCTGTGGGAACCACAGCTGAAGTATAGACATACCCTGTCGTGTCTTACCATCAGTGGATAGTCATTTGATGTATCAGGTCATACCAGTCATGTATTTTTTTTTTTTATCTATAAGAATTCCTCATGTAGCTACAAGAAGTTGGATGTGTTCAGGCCACAGTGGCTGAAACAAGTGAGCATGAAGTGTTTGGTTCAAGACTGCATAAAATGTTCAGAGGAAAAATGTTAAATATGTGTAGACAGCTATCAGCAGACACAGTGAATCTGATTCTCATCTCTCTGGGCCAAATTATTCTCTGCTATACCAGGGGAACTTAACAGATGCTGGTGGGGTTCTTCCAGATTTACACCACCATAACAGCAAGAAAACCTGGGCTTCTTACATCAGTGTTACTCCACTGCCTTAAATGGAATTATCCCTGCTTTACATATGTTTAGAAGACAAAGCACACTTATTTTAATTGAGACTATTAAAAACCCCTGAGAAATGAAACTGATGACCTGGAACTGGGGTTAAACCTTATTCACTTGGGAGGGGGGGGAACGGACTTCCTCCTATGGAACACATTACTGGTAATACACACAATGAAATTTCCAACATTGAAGGCCACATTGCTATTGGTGTGGATTCACAGAGATTGTTCAAGGAGCAACCTCTTACTTGCTCATCCTGGTCTGTAGTGATCACTGTCCATGTACCAGGGAAAGTTCATCATCCATTGGGAATGGGGAAAGTGAAGCAGGAGAGACAGCTGGGTGCAGTGAGGGAGCCCTCTGCAATATCCCTATGGTACAGTGCACTGTCCAAGCTGAGGAAAGTGCAGAATGTAGGCAAACAGCATAAACTGTGGGAAGTAAATTAGAAGCTTTAAATCTTTTCATAATTTTATAATCTGCCAGAGTCCACAAACACAGTGCAACAGATAATCCAAAACATAGGCAGATAAGGATCAGCTGTGGCATTAACTACAGCATGCACTCTGCCAACCCTGCTCACATGGTCAATTCCATTGGCAGGTGTGAATGGGGTTTCCTCTGGGAAGGTTTCCTTTTGGAAGGTGAGTTTCCTTATGGGCGCCGGGCTGGAGAAGTCCCTGGGAGGTCAAACACTGTTCTTTTGACTGGCCTTTGATTGCATGCATAAGGGAGGAGAACAGATTCTCATACTCCCTCCACCCTTGCACACCATTACACAATGCAAGCCTATACACATTTTAAATAGACATTCACCACAGTTCATTATGGTTCTAAAAGAGCAGCAACTAAATCACATTATTTGAAAATAAAGCTGGAATTGCACTGTGGTGGGATGTGCACTGTGGGGCACATGGAGAGGTGTTAGGCATAAGAGATAGTCAAACCTAGCTGGAGAGGAGCTGGATCTTCATAAAGGAGGGAGCACAGGCCCTTGGGAAAGAGGCCTGGGAGGGATTGCAGGAGAGGGGTAGCTGGGAGTTTCATCTCTTGGGCTAAAAGCAGAGATAAACCTGGGAGACCAGAAGCTAGAGCCAGAGGGCTCTGAGACAGGATGAAGCCTGGGAATGAAGGTGGGTACGTCAAAGCCAGGAGGAAGCAGGAGGCACAGAAGGCCAAGAAGAAGTGACAGTAAAGCCTACGGGGTGTTTGGGGCAGAAGTTTGAAGGGCTGCAGAGAGAGAGGGGGGCGGAGTCTACAGACACTCTCTGGGGAGCAAGAAAGTGGAGACACTTGTGAGGAACAGGAGGGCCTGCAGGGCAAGGATGAAGCCTGACAAGGGAAGATATAGGATTCGAGTAAATCCTGTAAATCCCTGCCACAGGGACAGGAACTGGACCTCTGGGAAGAAGCCCTAGAACTAGTTACTCATTACAAAGAGCCCAGGGAAGTGGCTGGGGAAAGGTGTGAAGAAAGGCAAATGATAGGAAAGAATCCAGGGAGGCAGAGACAAGATGTCTGATGGAGCAGGATTAGCTGATAATCCTAGGGTCTCTGGACTAGAACCCAGTGTGATGGGTGGACCTGGGTTCCTCTATCCACCACTGGTAAGGTAAAGTAAAACCCCCTGACATAAGGGAATAAGGACAACTCAGACCCAGGAGAGATGGATATGATGATCATTGGGCCTGGAGTCCTGACACCAGGTCTTGAAAATATTTGTTGGACACTTATTGTTGGACTTTCTGTTAGCACTGAAGGGGTGGGACGAAACATGATATGGCCAAGTCATGGGAAGAGGGGGACCACCACAAGTCCGGAGTGACTCTGAGCAGGGGGTGCTTGAGAGGACAGAGCTGCTATACTAGGAGGAGGTACACCAGAGGTGAGTCTACCCTTCCTCATGCATATTTTAATTATGGAGAAAATAACATTGTTTGAAAAGCTCAATAATCAAATACAGAACAGCCATGATAGCAAAACCATTACAGATTAATTATGCTTTTCATATTACACATTTCATATCACAGCTATATCACAAGTTCTAGTTTACCCTGATATTAAATCAAAGACTGGCCAGTCAGAACATAGTGCAGCCTGAGCAGTGGACTGGGTATTGGAACAGGTGACAATCAAACTACCATCTGAAATTCATAAATTTTGGAGCTCAGGATCATAGTAACTGATTTGCCCCAGAGGCTATATTTGGGTGCTAAACAAATCTGCTTCTTGAATTTGATCACATCCCTCACAGTGATCAAAAATCTCTATCTTGTTCATTTATGGCATATGTGAATTTAGTGAATAATCTCTGTCCATTCCTGCGTGAAATTAGATGGTGATCTCTGTCCAGTTCTCAGAGAATAGGGTCTAAATCCTCAGCTGGTATCATGTGATGTACCTTGATTGACTTCAATGGAGCTATGCCAACTGACATCAACCGAGGATCTGACCCCATCCCAGTAATTCTCACACTAACTGACATTCTGTTTCACAAAAGAAACCAAAAAGAAAAGGAGCATGGGGAGTCATTTACCTCTCTACTTAATTTATGCCATTGTACTTATTTTCCAACTTGAGGTTCATTAGTGGGATGGCACAAACCCCAACAACTAGTTTCAGTTCTCAAAGTCCTTCCTTTTATCTGGGCTTAAGGTGAACCCATAGGACTATATGTTCCCATTCATGTCTCATTAACATAGAATATCCATCTAAAGGTATAAAGACTAGAACATAATGGGCCCAATATTACTCTCATTGGAGTTAGTGTCACTGGCTTTATTGGGAACAGAACTGGGACTACAGCTGGTCAAAAGATGCTAGTTTTTCATGGACTCATGCAGATTTTCAGTTAAACAAAAACTTGAAATTATTTTGTCTCAGGGTAAACAGGGAAGAAGGGAGCAAAGGGGCAGGGGAGATAGTTCTTAAATACTCCCGCTTTTGAAAACTATTTTCTGTTCCTTTTTTAATCAAGAAAATTGAAAATTTCTAACAAAATAATATTCTGTGAAAATTTTGTTACAGTCAACAAGCTAGTTTTCAGTTTTGATGAGAATGTTAACCAGCTCTGCAATCTTTAAATGTATATTTCAAATATGTTGCCACTAAATTGATTTTGCAAGTGCATTGTAATTCTCCTCTCTTCTATTCTGTCTAGGTGTATACTCTAATTTACAGTGTAATTATTAAATTTTGTGGGTTACTTTTACTATTTCATTGTTACCACATACATGTTTCATTACACTGCCAGTCACAATTATGAAATCGTGAAGATTCTCTCTTTAGAAAGGGTGTAAAATATCTACCAAAGTAGTTTTACTTTGAAACACAGGCATAGTCTGGCCAGTTTTCTCTCAACTCCATGCTACATTTAAATTGGTTTTATTAGTGGCAAATCAACTAAAAGTAAGACTGTTTAATGCTAACCATTTTAAAACTTTCTGGGACATTAAGTTCTAATAGGCCGTTCCAAACAGGTCTAAGTAGATCAGTCAGACGTCATCTGGCTGCTTATTAACTATTAATCCCAACTTCACTAATTCTATTTGCAGCTATGTGTACATTGCCAGAGAAGCCAAATGTTAATGCATTTACACTACTACTTGCCCAAAGAGACATGAAGAAATAATTTATGCTTAAAAATGTTGACTTGCACTTGGTAAAAGTAATAGGCAAAAGCCAGCTTTCCATCTGGGTACAACATATTTCCAAGAGGGCTTGTCTTTCTTAACAAGTATTGCTTTGTTTAAAACAGAAATATGGATATTGAAATAAGCCATGGTGAAACCTACACTCTGTAGAACTAGTTGAGAGTTAATCCTGAGAAATGTGTAGCATATTTAGGCAAGTGTTGACAAGACTGCTAATACGGGTCTTCAATGCTGCAGAGAAATTTCCCCGTGGATCACAAAAGTTGTTTAGCTGAAGGAGTGGTTAGTGAACTTCTTTATGAAAGAAAACAACATGGCTTGAAGTGCTATTCAGTTATTATAAACAGTCAGCCTCATTCATTCAAGAAAAACTGCACAGCAGTCCCCTAAAACAGTTATAAAGGCTATGATGTTCAAGAGCTAATCATGTCTTTGGAGGATTGAAGGCACAGTGTCCCTGTATGTCATAAGTGCCAATCTTTAGGACATTTTCACAAGTTGCTTGAGCAATAGCTTAGTTTGAACAAAAGAACCCTGCCATAATTTATTTTGACTACAGCATACCAATGTTTATACATAAAAACTTCCTTTCCTAAAGTATAAGATGCACTTCAGCCATCTTGCAGTTTTGGGGACTGAACTCATGTGGTAATCACACCTCTCCTGCTAAAGAGTTGCCCATCGAAATTTTCATCACAGCTGTGCTGAAAATTATCTCCTTCTACTGATTTGATTCTGCCCAACTAAGTCAATGGGGTGCCACTTCCATTCAAAATATTTTAGGGGTCCGCAAATGAAAAAAGGTTGAAAACCACTGCTTTAGAAAGAGCTCCCAATACAAATATTTACCTGGCTGATGTGCCTGCTCCTTGATGGCTCAAGGCTTTAATGCTCCAATAATTGCAAAGGATAACTTAACAAAATTATCAGTGATTACTACCATGTAACTTTTTGAAAAAAATATTACTTGAAAGGATCTTCTTCAATTTTTTCTAAAATGACATTCTGGGTGTCCCTAAGAGATGTTGGACACCTGAACATGAGATGCAGGTTTTCCATTGAGACTAGTTTTAATATTTTGTAGATCTCCATACTTATTCATTGAGTAATGTTTTTGTAATACCATCCTAATCTCCTTGCCTCCCAGGCCAGCACTGTATTGATTTATAAGCATCTTATGCTGAGCTATAAAATCCTTAGTAATAAATATCCACTTCTTGATTAACTTTCTCTAGTAGCCAGTTTGTTACATTTGTGGCTGCTTGCTCAGTCAGCTACTGGCTGTTATCTGGTAACATCCAAACACTAAAGAGAGCCTTTAAAACTATGCTCCATGACTGCATAAGCCACTCCCTGCTAGAAGTCTGTTCAGGGGGCTATGTGAAAGAAGTTGGTGGTTCCCATTGGAATGATACTCACACCATAACAACCATTATCAAAACTGGCTCTCTGATTGACTTCCTCAGCAGAGAAGTCTGATCAAATGAAATGGAGACTGTCCTCCCTTATAGCTCTGAAGGTGGTCCCTGCAAGTCTGTGAGAAGGAACCTTGGACAACGTGGAGAATTGTGGCCAGGGCCGGCTCCAGGCACCAAGCACCCAAGCTGGTGCTTGGGGCGGCACCTGGAGGGGGGCGGCGCGGCGCTCTGGCCGCCGGGGGGAGAGCCG